>NC_064807.1:59856329-60060127 GCF_023721935.1 Panthera uncia | reverse complement strand
TTTCTTTTCTTTTCTTTTCTTTTCTTTTCTTTTCTTTTCTTTTCTTTTCTTGAAGTATAGTTGGCGCACAAAGTTACGTCAGTTTCAAGTGTACAACATAGTGATTCAATAACTCTACACTTTTTGCTGTGCTCACCAAAAGTGTAGCTACCCTCTGTTGCCATACAACACTATCATAATAATTGACTATATTCTTATGCTGTCCCTTTTGTCCCTGTGATTTATTCCATAACTTGCTTCTCATTCCGTTTCAAAAAGAGACAGTATGGAGTCAAATGGATGGTTAAAATGTTGACTCTTCTATTGTCTAGTTAGACCTTGGGCTTATCACTATTCCCTGGATTTCATTTTTTTGCTTTCATGAGAAGAAAAAGTTAAGTGTTAGATCTAATTGTGTGTGTGTGTGTGTGTGTGTGTGTGTGTGAGAGAGAGAGAGAGAGAGAGAGAGAGACAGAGACAGAGACAGAGACAGAGAGACATAGAGAGACAGAGAGACAGAAACAGAAAGAGATGAAGAGAGAGAGAAAGAGAAAGAGAGAGAATTTCCTTGGGGAAAGAGAAATAATATTTCTTACAATTAGTCTTCATTTATATAAATTACCACAGGGTGATACCAAGGCCAAGAAAAGTTGAAGTTTAGAGTTCAAAGAGGTCCTTTTATCTCCTGAAGCTTGAAGAAGGATTGATTTATGTTTGCAGCTTTAACTTGGCTCCACAATCTTGGGATCTAATAATGATAAATCACATTAACAACTAAACTCATCCTTTATTATTTACAAAGTACCTTTGTTTGCCAGTTTCTTTATTTTTGTATGTCTCTCTGTCTTTCTTTCTTTATTGTTTTGCTACAGATATTTTCCAAGGACTTTCAAATCTTTAATCTTTTCATTGGAACTTTGTAAATAACATGTGAGGTAGCTCAGGTAGATATGGTTATTATAGTTTTTAATTGCATTTTAGTTTTAGAATTAAATAGACTTTTAATTAAAAAATATTTTTATTATGAAAACACTCTAACCAACCTTGGTTTAGAATCCTAGTTTGCTTCTTATTAGCTGAATGACCTCTGGCACATCATTCAATCTCTCTGAAACTTGGTCCCTCATCTGTGAAATGGAGTTGAGAGTGGTGGCTACTACACAGGTTTGTTGTGAGCATTAAATTAGAGCACATATTGTGCTTAAATCAGGAAATGTGAAAGAAAAATAGCTATTATTTGATGATTTCTCGACAAGGGGAGATAGAACACCCATATTCTTTCCTAAAGTCTTTTAGGTTGCAGGGAAGCCTTAGCACCATTCATTTTTTATAACATGGGAAGTAAAAGCTTTCAGTTCTATGAAATTTGGGTTTAATGTTAGTGTTGGATTTGGGAGGTTTAACTGAGGCTCCTTGATTACCATTCCTCCTGGAATTTTTTTGTTCTTGTTTTACTTTTTTCTGCTGTTGAGCTGAAACACGGAGCCAACAAACTTTAAAGAGTTGAATCTCTCATACCATTTTCAAGATTCATGTAGGCTTTCTCTTTGCCCATTTTATATTGCCATCTGTACCCTGGGTCACTCCTGAAACAGGAAGAAGTTCATAAAGGTCCTTTTACTTTTCTATGGATCGTGATCTCCTTGATGACATGGTATTTCTTGGCTGGCACAGATCCTGACACTTGTCCAAGTACAGTCTTGGTCCAATTACCTTTGTATGATTCCTAAAAAGCAATGATTAAAAAGTTTTAAAAATGCTATTAGCGTTGTGTAGAGCAAAGATGGAAGAGGCAAAAGGTGTTGCTACCAAAGTCATTATTGGCTCAGGATGAGATTCTGCCTTTGCTACTTGCTACTCAGAATGTGGCCATTAGACCAGCAGCACCAACAGCACCTGGGAGCTTGTAAGAAATTCAGAGTCTCTACCTGACAACAGACCTACTGATTCAGAATGATCAGATTCTACATTTTAATAAGTTTCTCAGGGGAATCTATGCCCAGTACAGTTTGGAAAAGACTGCTCTAAAAGATAGGTCCCCAGTTCAACCCAAGCCATGCCCAAAGGATACAATGGCAGACTGGCTGTGCTCACCAGATTAATTCCCATACTGGCTGTTATTAGCTCACCTGATTCTTGAGGTTGTTTCATTTTATTGTTTTGATACCTGTTCATGTCACAGTCTTTCCATTTATACCATTTTGGCAACCCTCAAATATAACTTTGAGGGGCGCCTGGTTGTCTCAGTTGGTTAAGCATCCAACTTTGGCTCAGATCATGATCTTGCAGTTCGTGAGTTCGGCCCCACATTGGGCTCTGTGCTAACAGCTCAGAGCCTGGAGACTGCTTCGGATTCTGTGTCTCCCTCTCCCTCTACCCTTCCCCTGCTCTCACTCTGTCTCTCTTAAAAATAAATAAATATTTAAAAATTTTTCCAAAAAGAATAACTTTGGGGTACTTGACTTCTCTGCTTTGCTTCCCACTTAACAATAAGCATGGTTTTCTTGTAGGTTGCTGAATATGAACCCCCCCCCCCATGTCTATCTGCTTTCAGGGGCAACTCTCATTAAGCACTCCCTCACTACTTCCTTGCTTAAGCCATAGTCTACAGGACTTTTCAAAAGGTATGGATTAAAATGTATGTGTGTTTTGGGGCACCTGGGTGGCTCAGTCAGTTAAGCGTCCAACTTCGGCTCAGGTCATAACCTCACAGTTCATGAGTTTAAGCCTCGCGTCGGGCTCTGTGTTGCCAGCTCAGAGCCTGGAGCCTGCTTCAAGTTCTGTGTCTCCCTTTCTCTGCCCCTCCCCACCCCTGCTCACACTCTGCTTTCTCTCTCTCTCAAAAATAAATAAACATTAAAAAAATTAAAAAAAAAATTGTGTGTGTGTGTGTGTGTGCACGTGCAAATATAGCCGGATATACTGAGCCCCAAAGGAAATGTACAATCTATGAATATGGTGATAACTATTTTAAGGAATGGTAGCTCTTCTGTCCTGACTAGACCTTCTTCTTAATGTGTTTGCTATATTTGCCATACATAATTTTTATGAAATAGGACTTCTACGACTGATGCCCTTACACAGAAGTTTTAACATTCGATTCTGTTTTTCTTAAAACACTCGCCAGGGAGAGACACGATTCTTAAAGATTTTATCTTCTGGGGAGAGAGGAGCTTTTGAATGTCTTCTGCACTGAAATTTTTTGTGTGTACTGCAAAATACCAAAAGGAAATAAATTCAGTGCAAAGAAATGAGGAGCATAATGACCTTAGATGTTTTCATCATATTTTTGAAATATTCTTCCTCCCTTTTGTAAGGTTTCATAGTGAAATAACACCCTTGTCAAAATGTCTAAGCACTCCAATAATAGGTGATGGAGAAATGGTGACAGAGAGAAAGCAGGTGCTTCTAGCACATGAATATAGCATCCAGGCAAAGCTTTCCACTCTTACCTGCTTCATAAGAGTAAATACTTTACAACCACAGTCTTGATGAAAGTAAGAATGACTGAATCATGTCCACTTTCTCTGGGAGAGACTTTTAATTTTAATATTATTAAAAATGAGATTTCACCTATTTTTAACTTTCTCTTTGGTTACCAAGGTTGTTGTTTGAACCCTGGCAGGGGAAAAAATCCTGTTAATGACTATTTATTTAACATGTGCTGATGAGCTAAGAAATATTTTCTTCCAATTTGGAAACCTTGATGTATATGGGAAAAAAGTTTGTATTGATGCTGGTTCATATCTCTGTCATTTAATTAGAGCTAGGGGATGTCAAGTGATCTGGTGCTCCCATCAAGACTTACTGCTTTCTTATCCTTTTCTCCCAGTGCAATGATATGTAGTTATATTCAGATTAAATAAAGTAATGATAGAAAAATACTTGCAAACTGTACACTGCCATATAATGTTTTTCTGTCCTGTAAAATTGACTGTATAATCTGATGAAGACATTTAAACTAAAATGCCCTATTAGGTGATCATTGGTTAATACATAAACTGTCTAGGTAAAAGTTGCTTTGTGACTGACACTTGCAATTTATTGCCCTAAGGAATTAGAAGCGAGTAATGTGGAGTTTTCTTTGCACCGAGGTGCTGTATTTGTTCAGGTGCTGTATTTGCTTTTTGTTCAGGGTGGTTTGTCTTCTCACCCCAGGAATCAGGACTCTGGCAGTTGCTTGGCTCTACTCTCTCAGTAGAGTGTCTGGGCATAGGGCATTGCTTGAAAGCACATGGCTTTGACAAAGCCATTTCATACTTTCAATTAAAATTCTTGATACATTTGATTTCTAAAGTTTTCTAGAGTATAACAGTAAGTTATGGTTTAGAACTGTGCCATCCAGGGTGCTTGGGTGTCTCAGTCGGTTGAGCTTCTGACTTCAGTTCAGGTCATGATCTTGACATCAGGCTTGCTGCTGTCAGCCTGTTAGCACAGAGCCCGCTTTGGATCCTTTGTCCCCTTCTCTTTGCACCTCTCCCACTTGCGCTGTCCCAAAAATAAATAAATATTTTTTTTCAAAAGAGAAAATTTTCATGGCAAATATCTCTCTCCCATTTTTCTCACTTCATAGGGGCAGGGCTGCTTCATCCCTTTGGGCTTCTTTGTTCTTATCTAATCTTGGAGTGAGTAAAATTCCTGCCAATTTTAGCCACTGCTCTTAAATTGGTTCATTGCATTTTTTAGTGAAAACCTGCAGGCCTTTTCAGGAGGCTTCTGTTCTCAGTTACATCCTGTGTATCCTACTATTTTTTCTTGCAGAGATCCAGTGATATGCAGGCCTTGACTCTTGTAGATTTGTCCCACCCACTTGTATTTAAGGGCTCAAGAAGACACCTGTCACCTAGTTTTGCTGTAAATGTTGTCTATAGATTTTGGTTCTGTTGTTTAGTTACTCTGTCTTTATGTGGATATTGAGGAATATCCAAAAATGAACCTGCCACTATCATGTCCATCTTCCCAGAATTCTCCCTTTCTTTCTTAATTATATGTTAGAAGCTTTTTTGGATAATTGCTATGCTCAAAAGACCAGCTTTGGGGTTTATTTACCAATTCTGAGTACTGGCTATATAATATTTTTTATTCTTTTATCTTTGTTATTCTCTTTGATGTTTATTCCTTTTTTATTTTTAAAAGTTATACTATTGCTATTTTTCTAGATTTTAAATAATAGAGTAGTTTATTTTTTCCCCACCTTTACTGTTACATATTGAAATATTTAAGACTGTGCTCTCTTTTTTTGAAAATTGTTTGGGAATTTCATATAATTTTTTATTTATAGTTTTCTCATCTTTATTTAAAAAATTATCTGAAATTATTCATATTTCTTTTTTAACAGTTACTTAATGAAGTGATTTTTAACCTTCTAAGAGGCTGGGCTTTTTTTTTAAATTTTTGTTATTAATCTACAATTTTGTTAAGTTACATTCAAAAGTACAAGTTGTGAAGCTTTGGTTTTGGAACTTTGGAATTTTCTCTATATCCTAATGTATCATAAATTATTGTAAGTAGTCTATAGGTCTTAGAATACAAAGTATATTTTCTGTTTGTATAATATTAAAGTGTATAATTTATAAAATTGTGTATTAAATCGATTTTGATAAATAGACTGATCAGCATCTTTATATCCTTGCTTACTCTTAATTTTATCTGTCAAAGACAGATGCTTTAGCATTACTGAATGTAATCATGTATCTTCATTTTTCTCTTTGTATTTCTAACAATTTTTGCTTTAACTGTGTCAGTGCAATATTATTTGACATATCAATGTTCATGACAATTATATTTTCATTGTAAGTTAAACCCTCTACCAATATAAAATAATGGTCTCTCTTGCATTTGCCTGATAGTCGATGTTATCTGATAGCGGGGCGCCTGGGTGGCTTAGTCAGTTAAGCATACAACTTCAGCTCAGGTCATGATCTCATAGCTCCTGAGACAGAGCCCCTCATTGGGCTCTGTGCTGACAGCTCAGAGCCTAGCGCCTGCTTCGGATTCTGTGTCTCCCTCTCTCTCTGCCCCTCCCCCACTTGTGCTCTGTTTCTGTCTTTCAAAAATAAATAAATATTAAAAAATTTTTTTTCAATGTTATCTGAGAGCAATATTGTACTCATGTTTTATGTTTGTGTGCATTTACATAATATTCCTTCTATTTTTGTGTTGATTTACTTTAAGGTATATTTGGTAAATAGCAATTATTAGATTTTGTTATTTGACCCAGTCTGAGTTGAATAAGGGTTGTAAGTCATTTAAGTATTTTTGTTAAAGCAAATATATTTTACACATGTTTTTTGTATTTTGTTTCATTAACTTTTTTTTCTACTTTCTTCTTACATTTTATAAATTTTTTTTAACGTTTATTTATTTTTGAGACAGGGACAGAGCGTGAACAGGGGAGGGGCAGAGAGAGAGGGAGACACAGAATCTGAAACAGGCTCCAGGCTCTGAGCTGTCAGCACAGAGCCCGACGCGGGGCTGGAACTCAAGGACTGCGGGATCATGACCTGAGCCGAAGTCGGACGCTTAACCGACCGAACCACCCAGGCGCCCCTCTTCTTACATTTTAGAGGGTCATTCTCTATACATGGTACATAGTTTCTTTTAGCTTCTCCATTGTTTTGGGAAGTATATATTTTATTTGAAATTTTACAGTTCAGCACCTTTGATTTCTTCTGGCTTCCTTGTTCTCTAGCAAATCTACAGATGTGAAGGAAGGGCTCAGAACATTCTTTATAATGTACCGTAATTTCATCAGCATTGTTGCCAAGTGCTTTATGTTAGTCATATCTTTTAAAATCCATAAAAACCTTGTGCAAGAGATACTTTGTGCCCATTTCACAGATGAAATAACTGAGACTCAGAAAGTCAGATAATTTGCCTCTGATTGAATGACCTGAAGGTGATCCCATCCAAATCTGGTTGGCTTCAGAACCCTTGATCTTTCCACTGTAGGATGCTGAGACTGAGATTTGAATCTTGGGAGGTTGCTATTTTTGGAAGATACCGCCCCCTAGTTTGCTGCATCAGCTGTGGTATAGGAGGAACTTTCTGTTCTCCTGGGAGGGGTGTGTGTATGTGTGTGTGGAGGAGGGAAGGTAACAAGATGCTTCCTACTTCCTAGTGTGTGAGACTCACTCATTTTGTTCTAAGGAATATAAGTTATTGCTTCTTTTAGAAAAATGGGACTTTCCCATGATGGTGAGAACTGGAGGGAGATCTTCATTCCCGTCTTTACCACTTTTTAGATTACTGACGTTGGTTTTAAGTCCCTGCCTCTTTGGAATGATTTTCTTATTTGTTTCATATTCAAGTGTATTCTTGACTATTGTTCTCCTCACAAGCCATGGAAGAGATATTTCTTCAAGAGCCTTTACTGTGACTTCTAGTGGGGAGGGGGCAGGAGAAAATCATTTGTATTATGCACCATTGTTCTCCACCTCCAGTAGGAAGAGAAACAGGACCACAACAGAAACCTTCTCTTCTGGCTGTACAGTGAGCTGGTTGACTTCTGTGGCCCACTACTCCCACCCCCTAGAAATTTCCCTGAATGTTGCCACAGAAAACCGCTTGTCCATTCAGTTCCTCATCTGGCAGACAAGCTGATTTTAACCCTGCCTGGTGACTCTCCTTTCTTTGCTGCTATTCCTGTTAACCTGATGGTTTACTAGTAAGTAATCCTAATGAGTCGAACAGGGATCTCTTGACCCTTTGGTAAACATGACCCTGGGTGTGAGCATTACACTTCAGTCTCTCTGTCTTTCTCCACTGTAGACCAATACCTTTGCAATGAGCTGATAGGCAGGTGCACTATTACAAGATGAACATGGGCATTCCTATTCCTTCAGGTACTCCTCCAAAAAAGGCCTTTTGCAAGAACTGACCTTTGAGTGCCAATCAGATCTGAAGAATGAATTGAGGAGGCAAAATGGCTGGGGAGTGGGGTGGGCAGCACAGGGAGGCAGACAGGAACGGGGAAGGGTGTGTTGGACCGAGGCAACTCCTGCCCCTCAGGATTGTGGGGATTCTTGAGGAATATGAGACACTCTTGACAGTGGATAGGGCTCCACCTAGGTATTTACTGTAGCTAGTACTCCTGTGTGTTTGTATATCCAGAGGAAATTATGATTGGTATGAAATTTTAGCTCTAGAATTTTTGAAATGAAAAGGCTCTCTTTTTTGAAAGTTTCATTCCTTCCTTTCTTCGTTCCTTCCTCTTTCCTTCCTTCCTCCCTCCCTCTTTCCCTCCCTCCTTCCTCCCTCCCTTTCTTCCTTCCTTCCTTCCTTCCTTCCTTCCTTCCTTCCTTCCTTCATCAAAAACCTCCGTGAAGCACCTGTCTTGTACTCCCCAGAGTTGGACTTGGCCCTGGTGGGAGGCTGGGCTCTGCTCGATTTCCTACTCCATGCTTGTGTGTTCAGCTTACCAGGTGGACCCTCAGTCCAGAGGTGGAGAGAGGGCAAAGTCTCAGAGGCAGGCCTGGCTTCCAGTTCAAGAGCATGAGACTTCACTGGTAGTAATTTTCTCTACAGACATGTCCTTGCTCACATGGAAGGGGAGGCTTGTTGATAAGAAGCAAGAATTTTCAATTCCTTTTATGAAGGATTTTGTGATGAAGACGGTCACTGGGTCAGTCTCAAAGGAGTAGGCTGTCCAGACATGTCGGGATAGATTTCCATTGCTACCTCTGGAGGGGAGTGAGTGCGAAGGGCTGCTTCTTCAGAGGGTGTACTCTCAGTGCAGCTAGGGGAACCAGTAGATACCAAGGCAGTGTCACAGGTGCCATGATGAAAGGCTTTGGAAAGTCAATGGGAACACATGAAAGGAGGCCCAGCTCTGCCTGGGGTGGCCAGAGAAGGAGGAACTCTTAAGCACAAAACAAGTTTTATACCAATCTGAAATGACACTATGATGTCTCTCCGGTCACCACACTTGACTGTGGTGACACAGCCAGACTTCACTCATGTGGTCAAGGACTGACAGGGGTTGACAGACTCGTAAACAACTGTGCTACACAAGGGCTCCATGCCATGAGAAAGGTGTACAGACTGCAGAAGGGGTGATGCCATGTAGGTCAGGACAGCGAGCGGCTAGCAGCTACATGATAAGCTTGCAACAACACTCAGGATGGGCCCTCCCTCTGGGCGGAAGCACCATTCCTTCTGGGGACCAGGTCTGCCCACCAGCTTCAGCCCACCCTCAAACCCACCCTTCTGCTGACAGCTGGGCAGAGGCTGTGGACTTTGCTCACAGCTGCTCTCCAAGCTCATGAGCGCTAGCCTGCTCAGGTCCCCTATATGTGCTCTGTCTGTCCCTATCCTGGTGGAATATGCTGTTCCTAAAAAGTATCTAGAAGTTCAGGATCTGGCCTTGGGGAAAGTACTTAACCACTCCAGGCTTCCATTCCCTTCTCGATAAGCGGGGGTAGGGGGAGATATTGGTGCTACTTCATGGGATTTAAATGAGATGAGAAACATAAAAGGCTCAGCTCAGAAGCTGGCATATAAATACTCCTCAAACTGAAAATAAAACATTAATGAGTGGGGAGAATTGCAGGCAGAGCATGTTAAAAATACAGGTCCCCAGGCCCACTCTCAGTTACACTGATAGCTAATAATCATCAGGATCTTACTATGTCCCAGGAAGGCACCGCTCCAAGTTCTTTTCGGGAGTTACCTTGTTTCCTCTTTGCAGCAACCCTACCAGGTAGGTCCTATTATGATGTTCATTTTTACATGCCAGGAAACTGAGGCTAAAATAGATGAGGCAAAGTGCCTGTGTTCACAAAGCAAGTAAGTGTGTGAAATCAGGATTTGAAACCAGTTAGTCTGACTTCAGGGCCCGTGTGCTGACGCCTCAGCCCCATGCTACTTATAAGGGCTGTGTGTTTCTGGGGCTGGGGGATCTACATTTGTCACCACACCCTATTTGATTAGGAAACATTAGTTCTGTAGATCATGCTTTAGGAAACACTACGAAGTTATTCCATCTCCGTCCACCTCCGCCTCCAGCATCCCCCAATACTCCTGGAGCTGGCTTACCGTGACCCCCTTCCTGCTGTTGCCTCTCATGGGGGTAAGCAGTTGCCCCCACAAGTGTTTGAAAACATTTCATACAAAGCCTTCTGGGAGTGTGAGTTGAGAACTCTGTCCATGGCCAGAGCCTGTAGATGTCTTTTTTTTTTTAATATTTTTTTCCCCTGTATTTGCACTCCTTTATAATCTGTAGCCTTCAGGGTCTCCTGCTTATCACTTCCTGTCTTGCTATGGAGTAGGCTCCTTCCTGTTTACTATCCTATTTACATGGTACACTTGAGGGAGGAAAGTAGGAGGGAGGGTAGAAGGATCTCTAAGGTCCCTGTTGGATTTCTTCCTATAGTGAGGATTGTTACCAAAGTGTATTTGTGAATTCATTTTCTTTGGAATACTTAGAATATGCCATTTCCTTTGAACACTGGGACACCCTTTTCTCTCAGAGCTTGGTATACATATGTGGCCCTGAGAGGGAATGGGAGAGGGCTTCCAGGGTCCTGCCAGGACCCTGAATTTAGATACAACAGTTGAGAGAGATTGATACACCCCCTCTGGCTGATCACATTTCTTTCTCATTTAAAATCTATTGATCTTGAAGTCGTGAGTTCCAGAGGGTGTTGAGCCTACTTTAAAAAAAATCTATTAATGGCTTCCAGTTACCTTGGAGCACAGTCCAAAAGTCCTTGCAGGGCCTCCAGAGTCTGACATGAATTGGCCCTACCTACCTCTCCAGCCTGTATTTGTCTGTTCTCTGGTTATGGAGAGTCGTCTGGTCACACTGACTTTCTGGTCATTAGATGTACTGGGCTCTTTGCCCATGGCCTTGAGTACTGTTTCTTCAGTTTGTACACCCCTTCCGCCACGACCAGCCCACTTCTACTTTAGGTTTGAGTGCAAGTGTCACTCAGGACAGCCTTTCCTGACCCTCCTGTCATGGCAACCCATATTTTTGCCACTTAGGGCTTATCACATTGTCACTTGTATAATTATTTGTTTCACATATGACTTCCCCATTAGATACTTCCATGCTGGAATGCACTGTTTGCCTTGCAGAATTCTGTGTTCCTAGTGTTTGGCATGGTGCCATGCACACAGTGGGTGTTCAAAGAGGATTTGCCGAATGAATGAGTCACAGGGAGGTCAGAGGTCCTGGAGCCTCTTCAGAGGTCTGAGAAAGACTGAGGAAGCAGCTGGGAGGCCTGTGATATTGGGGTGCTGCTAGGAGGCTTGCTTCTAGGGATCTTCCTTGAGTTCCTCAAAAATTGCCGGGCAGAACCATAGCAGCCAGGGTAGGGGAAAACCTGGGAGCTAGGAAGCCAGGCCCTTTCCAAGAATGTATTTTTGTATGTTGGTTTCAGAACAACAAAGGTTATCCCAAGAAAGAGAAACTGATTTCTCAGTAGAAGCACTAGGTACTTCTTATATACTGGTACTTCTTATCCAACAATGGTCAGAACTGGGATGAAAATCAGAGATGCGAAATTTCCGCAGATACGAGCCTGAAAGTCAGAGAGGGAAAGCTTGTTCCAGGGCATACAGCTAGCTATGGGCCACAACCAGATCTCTTGGCTTCCACAGGAATTCTTATTTCATGACAACATACTGCACTTTGATTTGGGGCCACTGTTGGAGGTGAAAAGAAATCATTAGAAACTGAATGTTTCCTGAAATATCACCTGCAATTTATTGCACTCAGAATTTCACACTGATAAATAACCTCTTTCTCATTAACATGCAGGCTCCCTACAATTAGCACTCTCATTTGCACTATGTAAACAGCTTCTAACTGTGCCTTTTACCTCTTTGTTCAAACAAAGATTTCTGTTAGCAAAGAAACAAGAAGGAAATTAGTAGCAGGTGAGAGCTTATTTTTAATTATATTGAGATTGACTGTTGTTCTCCAAATCTTCTCTAATTCCCCCAAGATATTTATTTGCAGGCCAGAGTTTTCAATCTATTAAAGCAGCAGCCTTTTCTGATCTTTATTTACTAAATGAAAACACAAATGGCAGCAGTGGATTTCTGGCTCAGTGCCAAGGTAGGCACAGTGTAGGGGGATGGTGCTGCATCAAGCTTGGATCTGAGAAGCCTGGCAATCAGAGTGAAGTAGTGAATCCAGGAGATGTTGAAGAGCACCAATTTTGGCAGGGGGTGAGCGGAGAGTCCCAAAGTTGAGCCTTTCTCAGTGATAACTCCCAATTTCTACCACCTGAAGTCAAGTTTGAGTTCTTTAGCCAAAGGATTTCAGTTTGTCTCCAAGAATGAGAAACTTTACGTCTGCCATAGATGAAGGGACAGACTTAGAGCATCTTAGGGTCAGAACTTTTCAAAGATTATCTATTGCAACTTCTTACCAAGGGCAAGAATCCTTTTTGAAACATCTGAAAATTGATGCTGTAGGAGCTCCCCATTTTAACTTGTTAATGTACTACATTCTGAAATTTGTCTTCCCCTAAATCGACATCTTGTCTCCAGCAACTTTCCTTTGGGAAATCCACGTTCCCCAGATCCTAGTCCTCACTGAAAGAAACTCCTCCCTCTTTTTCATGACAATCTTATGTCATTATATACATTTGAAAACACAGCCATGTCCCCTAAATCTGTTCCAGTCTCCATGTGCCTAGTTCCTTCAACTAGTTTTAATGGGACATGATTTCTAGAGCCTTATATTCTGATTGGTTTCCTTTGGACACCAACAGGTGGTGAAGGCCTGCTGCAGTGTGCTGTGGAAAGATGAACACAATGCTCCAAGCATTATCTGAATTTAGTGCAAAGTCAACATAAACCTTAACACCCTGACACTCAAAGGCCATCCTCCCAGTTGGGGACCTCACTGTGCTCTTAAGTTTTCATCTGTTCGAGGAGTACATTAGAATCCCTCTAGGTTAGTTTTTTAAAACCTACAAACTTTTCCTAGGAACAAGAGAACCCTCTTTCATTATCACAGTTGAGTATAGCATTTCTGAGCTATTTCCATTAGTTGTTAAATAATGTGCATCTTGTAAAACGTTTCACAATTACCCCGAGACAGGCAAAGTCAAGTTAGTTACCTCCATTTCACCAATGAGGAAACTAGAGGTAATGGCTTATGGAATACCATACGGAGTTGGGATTTGAACCTCAGTTCTCTGACGTGGTTCACACCGTGTTTTCCCTACTCCATAGGTGGCTCTCCTTGGCAGGTCATTGGGTTTAAGAGGGAGCAGCTGAGTTTCTGGACAACTGAATAAGGCCTGGATTCCTCTACTCTGCCAAGTAGAGCAGTCCTTCAGGGACCTTTGTCCTCTGTCATTTGTCCAGTGAGGAAGGTTGATGGGAGCACCATCATTGGTATGAAGCTGTAAAATGCAAGGTTTGCCCACATTTATAAACTGAACAGAGAAAGTGACTTTCTGAAGTTTGAGGTGAAGCTTGAATTAAAATTATTTATATTGCACTAATTTGTAATTTATGCTCCAACCACTTCTAGGTGACTTAATTCAAAGTTACATTTTAAAAGAAAGGCCTAATAATACAAAGGGGAGCAATTGTACCTAGAAATCTAAACCAGGAAGAGTCGCTATCAGTTTACAGTTTCCTGGCACCCATGGCAAGAATAGAAACATAATGGGTTCCCCAACTCTTCTTTTCTTGTAAAAGGAAGCAAACAATTAGAGAAGTGACATCTCTATCAACTGGAATCTCTCACTTTCATTGTTATATAAACAATTCTGAACAGCATAATGATCCATCACTTCAATCATAATTTACAAACTGTTGGAGATTCCATTTAGGAGGTCTGGGGTATGTTTTGAGAATTCACACTTTGAAACTGCTCCAGATGCTTCCAGTGATCAACCAAATTAGGAAACTCGTACCTGGGGATGCTTGTTAGAAATGCAGATTTCTAGCTCTGCCCCAGATCCTTACCTTTCTTTTGGGGCTTTTGACCAGAACAGTAGCTTGTTAGCTAATAATTGGAGCTCTCCAGTGAGGTCAGGAAGCCAGGCAGTTCTCTGTAAGGGCAAGGAAGCAGCAGCAATGATGTTTTCTGCCAATAGCTAGGGATTTGGACTTGTAATCTCACCAAGACAGAGGATCAGTCCTCCTTTTCATGAACCAGTCAGGATTACCTACAAGCATGGCCCAGACTTCTCATTTAGGTAGCTGTTTTGGTTCTGATCAGTTGTTCAAGGCATTTGTAGCCCAAGGGTTTGACACCACAAGGCAAAAGAGAAGCACTTTTATCCAGGAAGATTTTGGAGGAGGGTCTTGTCAATCATCCGTCTGTCAACAGAAGAAGCTTAATGTGGCTCCTATGGAGTGTTTGATTCTGCATAATACAGCCGTTATATGGTCCCTCTGTACAACTCAGCATACCGCTGCATGACTCGATAAATTCACCTGTTAGAGTTATTTAATATTGTGCATCTGAATGCTGAAGAGTGTCTGCACATTAGAATTAATGTCAGTCTTGGACATGATAAATATGATTCTAGTGGCTCCTCGGAGAAGCTTCACTAGGGTACCGTTTTATTGTCTGCTGTCTCAAAGGCTTAAATCTTTTTTTCTGCCTTCAGTTCATAGGATAAAAACATGTGAAATCACTGGGATTTATATAGGCAGATTTGGCAGCTCTTTCATTTTTTACTTGGACTGTCAGATATAAATCAATGTTACAGCACTCTTTCCAAGAATGTGTTAGAATGTGCATGTGTTTGGGGAGCAGACATGGTATTTCTATTATAATTTTGTTTGTTAGGTGTGATCTGAATTGTTTGGTTTTGTTTTATAACATTCACAATTTGTGGTTATTTAATTGGTTTTACTCTGTTATCCCTACCCAGTGACTGTCAGGTTTTTTAATTTTCTTTTTCGTTTTTTGTTTTGGTTTTTCTTTGTTTTTTTGCCACTATGGCTTTATTCTTGCCCAGAATGCCCACCCCCTCCTGCCCATCCTTTAAGACTTAACTCAGGCACCACTTTCTTGATAAAGTCTTTTTTGATATCTCTATTCTATATTGATCTTTCTTTAAACTCCTTCAAAATTCATTGCTAAGACCATACATATACTTAACATTTTATTGTACATTTTCTAGTTATTAAGCAGCTGTATCACTCCATCTAGTACTTTAATTTAAACTGTTCTGTTGGCCAACAGTTTCACATGGGTATCTTATTTTCCCAATTAGATTTTTTAGCGCATTATGGACACAGCCCATGTTTTATAAATCTTTTTTATACCACTCTGTCCCCAGTAGTGTGTGCCCATGGCTAGGCACCTGTAGATATGTCTTTTTCAGGCTGCTGTAACAAAAATACCCATAGACTAGGTAGCTTAAACAGCAGATATTTACTTCTCACAGTTTTAGGGATTAGAATTCCACAATCAAGGTGTTGGCCAATTTAGTTCCTCCTGAGGGCCTGCTTCCTGGTTTGCAGATGGCTGTCGTTGGGTTGTATCCTCACATGGCAGAGAGCAGAGAGAGAAACCAAGTTTTCTCTTGCCCCTTCTCATGGAGGCACTAATTCATCATGAGTGCTCTACCCTCATGACCTAATTACCTCCCAAAGGCCTCACCTCCTAATACCATCACATTGGGGGTTAGAATTTTAATATATGAATTTTGGGGGAACACAAATATTCAGCCCATAGCAAGATGTTTAGGGCATGATTGTTTTACTCCCTCAACACTACAGTTTGTAAAGACTACTATTTGTAACATCAGTCGAAAGAACAGCAAGGATCATTTGATTATAAACTCCATGACGGCAAAAACCATGTATATATTTATCACTACATCTCCAGTATACATCTTCAACTACTTGGACAGATACTGAATTCATTTCTTGAATGATTTCTTTTGTCTAAACCTTATTTCCTCCGAATATGTCTCACATGAACCTTATGTTCATGTGTTGAAATGGAAAGCGAGGTATTTATTTCTGGGAAGATAGAAGCTTCTGGAGTTTGAGATTAGCTGGGGCCTATTCTTTTCTTGCCTCTTTCTTTCTTTCTTTCTTTCTTTCTTTCTTTCTTTCTTCTTTTTTTTTTTTAAGATTTTATTTTTAAGTATTCCCTACACCCAGCATGGGGCTCAAACTCACAACCCCAAGATCAAGAGTCGCATGCTCTACTGACTGAGCCAGCCAGGTGTCCCTTCTTCCTACTTTCTAAGCTCATCCCTCCCTGTCATCCCAAAATGAACAAAAGAAGCAAAGTGGAATCTCTGCTTCTATGGCATTATTGGTGGGGGGAGTATCTTCCTAATTGAAAAAACCCTCAGTACATTCACTTTGTTTTTAGAAATCTCTAATCATTTGGACTTTCCTGTATCCCAAAGAATTTTATATCCTCTTATACCCTCACAGTATCTAGGGTCCAACATGATATATTGCAATCTACATAAGTTTCATTTATCAGACAAGGTGAAATCAAAACCTTGTTAAGGATGTCCTAGACACAGAGGAAGGGTTCTAAAGCAATGAGAATGAAGAAAAGTCATTATATACACATATTGGCCTTTGAAGGGTTGGAAAGCAGGATAAAACAGACTTTAAAACCTTCTACTCTGAAGTTTTCATATTAGACATGCAGATTGATTACAAGGAAATATGGGAATGTCCCTTTGTCCACCACTCAGTCACCCAGGCTTCCATTTCTTCAGTACAAATTTTCCATCTTGTCTCAACTGCTAAGGTCTGGTGGCCCTTTGCTTTTATTTGGCTCATTTGCCTTCCCAACCAAGAGGATTTGTTTGGGTCAGTTTGCCAAGACTCACTCAGTAAGGAATACCTCCTGGATAGTTAGTTTTTATGGGTCCTGCTCATGTAAGAGTTGAGGAACCTCCACACTGTTTTCCAGAGCGGCTGCACCAGGTTGCATTCCCACCAGCGGTGCAGGAGGGTTCCCGTTTCTCCACATCCTTGCCAGCCTAAACTTCTTTTTTAAAGATCCTCAAAAAATCAATCACAGAAATGCAGGATAGGAGACATATACATTCCTCATTCACTCATTTATATCAATATTTGAATACTGACCATGTGCCAGCCATTGAGATAAGCACTGTATTAATTTGTTACAGCTTCCATCACAAAATACAACAGACTTAATGGCTTAAACAACAGAAATTTATTTTCTTGCAGTTCTGGAGGCTGGAAGTCCAAGATCAAGGTGTCAGCAGGGTTGGTTTCCTTGTAGGCCTCTTCCTTTCCTTGGAGGCTTGTGGATGGCCACCTTCTTGCTGTGTCCTCATGTGGTTGCCCCTCCATCTGTGTGTTGTCTGTGTCTTAATCTCCTCTTATAACAACACGAGTCGTATTGGATCAGGACCCACTCATAGGACCTCATTTTGCCTTAATTACTTCTTTAAAAGCCCTATCTCTTTTTTTTAAATATAGTTTATTGTCAAATTGGCTTCCATACAACACCCAGTGCTCATCTGAACAAGTGCTCTCCTCCATGCCCATCATCCACTTTCCCCTCTCCCCCCACCCCCCATCAACCCTTAGTTTGTTCTCAGTCCTTAAGAGTCTCTTATGGTTTGCCCCCCTCCCTCTCTGTAACTTTTGTTTTCCCTCTCCCCCTCCCCCATGGTCTTCTGTTAAGTTTCTCAGGATCCACCTATGAGTGAAAACATATGGTATCTGTCTTTCTCTATCTGACTTATTTCACTTAGCATAATACCCTCCAGTTCCATCCACATTGCTACAAAAGGTCATATTTCATTCTTTCTCATTGCCAAGTAGTATTCCATTGTATATATAAACCACATCTTCTTTATCCATTCATCAGTTGATGGACATTCAGGCTCTTTCCATAATTTGGCTATTGTTGAAAGTGCTGCTATAAACATTGGGGTACAAGTGCCCCTATGCATCAGCACTCCTGCATCCCTTGGATAGACTGCTAGCAGTGCTATTGCTGGGTCATAAGGTAGTTCTATTTTTAATTTTTTGAGGAACTTCCACACTGTTCTCCAGAGTGGCTGCACCAGTTTGCATTCCTACCAGCAGTGCAAGAGGGTTCCCGTTTCTCCACATCCTCTCCAGCATCTATAGTCTCCTGATTTGTTCATTTTAGCCACTCTGGCATGAGGTGGTATCTCAGTGTGGTTTTGATTTGTATTTTCCTGATGAGGAGTGATGTTGAGCATCTTTTCATGTGTCTGTTGGCCATTTGGATGTCGTCTTTGGAAAAGTGTCTATTCATGTCTTCTGCCCATTTCTTCACTGGATTATTTGTTTTTTTGGGTGTGGAGTTTGGTGAGTTCTTTATACCTTTTAGATACTAGCCCTTTATCTGATATGTCATTTGCAAATATCTTTTCCCATTCTGTCAGTTGCCTTTTAGTTTTGTTGATTGTTTCTTTTGCAGTGCAGAAGCTTTTTGTCTTGTTGAGGTCCCAATAGTTCATTGTTGTTTTTAATTCCCTTGCTAAAGGCCCTATCTCCAAATAAAGTCACATTCTGTGGTACTGGGGTAGGGAGTGGGGATTAGTACTTCAACATATGAATTTTGGGAGGACACAATTCAACAAATAACAAGCACAAAATTATGACTTGGTGGCAGATACAATAATAATGAAAACAAGATTTTAACTGACAGAGAGGTCAATATGATTTAACTGGCTGCCTCATGTTGTAGTAATCTCAAGCTGTATGACTGGAAATGTGACGATATAGGTTCTCTTAATCAATTTTCATTTAGTTCACCTAGTGGATTGATGTATTCTCTTGATTACTTCTGTAAGTTATGCCAACCAATGTCCTCATGCTGAATGCTGGAAACCAGTGGGCTCTTCTTTAGTGTGGTCAGGCACTTGTACCTTTTCCAAAGGGGTACATGCTCAACAAGAATCACTTGTGTTTATTCACATATACGGAAAATGACAGTTATACTTGTTGTTGTAATTGTAGAATTCAATTACAAAGTTATGTAAATCAATGAAATATGAATGCAAAAGAGAGTCATTTCTATGAGAACTTTGAAAGTTTTAGAAACACTTGCACCACTAAACACGTAACCTGCTAAAAGAATTGGTGTCCATATGGGTGTGGAACAGACATGGTTCAAGTCCTGGCTCTGTCCCCTATCTAGCTGGTAATTTGGGGCACCTTACTTTACCCCAACAGGACATGATGGTTGAGAGCAAAGACTTAGTCAATTAGAAAAGGCCAGAAGGATTCTGTACTCAGATTGCTTTACAGTCTTTATATTCTTAGCTTATTCCCCAAACTGTAAGCTATATGAGGGCATCAAATTAAGTCCCTTTTTCTCACCATACATAATGAATAGGCAAAGTCTGGCATACTACAGGTGCTCCATAAATATTTGCTTAATGAAGGACCTCTGTTAACATTTTGGTGCATTTCCCTGTAGTGTCTTTTCTGTGTGTAATATATATGTATATTGTGTTTTTTGGAATACATTATATGTATTTTTTGTTCTCTGCTTTTCCCCCCACTTAATCTGATTACCTCCTTAACATTTTCTCATGCTATTAGATATACTTAAAAAAAACTGTGTGTTTTGGAATGACAGCTGGTACTCTGAAAATTTTGTACAATTGTGTACTACCTGTCTCACTTACCTTGAAGGTTCTACAACATGGTGGATATGGCTAAGGGGATGCTGTGTTTGTGAATGGCATCCCTCATGTATTGCTACAGGAAAGAGGTCACAATTGCTGCTTTATTGGCTAGAATGACTTATAAAGAGCATATTGGTTTATTCAATCCTGAAAGTTACTGAAGAGGGTTTCTCCCAGAGACCAAGAGACTAAATAATTTTTATTTCCTGAAATGACTCTCCCCTGGTAAGCTTCATAGGATTTACAGGCACCAGAAACTCAACATGTCCCCAACTTTCTTATCCCTCCATGTTACCTAGGTCAGTCAAGAGTACCACTATTTTCTCAGTTATTTAAGCTACAGACTCTGGGTTCCTCTTTGAGTTGTCCCTCTCTCTCCACATTGAGTAAGTCCTGCCAAAGCCATTTCTGAAAATTCTCTTGAATATTCCCTCCCATGTTCTCTGTTAATTGTGACCTGTCCTCTCTCAGACCTCATCACTAGGACTTTTGCAGAATCCTCCTAACAGGGCTCGTTACTTTCTGCCTCACCCACTTCTGACTCATTCTTTACATTCTAGTGAGCTTTCTTTCCTCTTCAGTGCAGATTTAATCATATTGATTTTGAATTTTCTGCTCAAAGTCTTTTGAGAGTTTCCCTTGCCATAGAATAGAATTCTTACTTTTTGCTGTGGCAATCAGGGTATTTTACTTCAACCTATATTTCCAGTCTCTTTTATAGTATAAAATATTTTAAATGTATTTTTTAAGAGCATTGTCTTTATTACAGAAAGGCAGATGTGGGTCAAATCCTGGCTCACTTTTCTAGGTGGTAACTTTGGGTGTCTTACTTTCCCTCTACAGAGCAATAACATGATGGTTGAAAATAAAAACCCCTCTACCTGACTTTACCCCTCCACCTGGCTTTACCTCTTACTGGTGGTAAGACCTTGGGAAAACGACTTAAACACTCTGGAAATCAGGTTCCTCATCTCTAAAATGGGCTCTGCACTTGTATGGTTGAATCATTGTGAGGATTAATACATGTGGATCAATACAGGATTAATACACGTAGTTCTTAGAACAGCATCCAATATGTTATAAGTGCTAGTTAGCTGTTTGCTATTATCATATGAGACATGGTTTCCACATCTGTAAAATGGGGATACTACTACCCACTTATCACACAGGAGTACTTTGTAATTAAATAAATTGATATCAAAGATCACTTATGTGAAAGTTCCTAGAACCACCTTTGATACAGATTATATATTGAGTCTTCTCCATTATCTGGAACTTAGAATTCAGTTCTGCCTTTTGGGAACTTCCATAGTCCCTTTTTAGTAGTGTTAGTATAGCGCCAATCACTCTATATTATCTATGTATACATATATACATATATTCTCTTTCTCTCTGGAATATATATGTATGTGTATGTATATTCTACATTGTTAGTTTCTTCTTGAGGGAGGGGGCTATGTGTCATTAATTTCCATATTACTAACTCATGACTCAATCCCTCACATGGATGGGCAAAGCAGTATGGGTAATGATTATAAATGCATCCTCTTGATTCAGACAAATGTAGATGCAAATCTCCCTGACTCTTGGCAGCTATATATAAGATCTTGGACAAGTTAATATCACCCTCCATGTAGGGCTAGTTGAGGAGTAGACGAAGTAAGCAAACATAGAACACAGAGACCTGATCATAACAAGAGCTCAATAATTGTTGTCTAATAATAATTTATAAATATTTGTTAATTTTAATTATTTTAGGAATGCATATATATCCATACTTTAATTCTTTAAAAAATTTTTTGGTTCTTTTATTTTTTTAGATTATAACATAGATAGATATGATCTATGAATTTACCATTTAAGTTTCAGTTACTGGCCTTTATTTCCTCCAGAAAGGTGGGATAAGAGGTAAGGACAGAAATGGGAAGCTCAATAGTGAAAGGCAGGGAGAAGAGAACCTTCCCTATTTTCATTAATAAATAATAAAAATAGGTCACCCATGTGATAAAGGAGCAACCTTTTCTATAATTTCTTTGCTGAAATTGAAGAAATGAAATGAGCACTGACGGAGATGGGTGATGTCACATTGTCATCTGTCATCCCTGAAATACCACTTCCTCTTTGTGGGGGCATGAGGACCCAACACATAAATATAGCTTGGTCACTCACTGAGGGGGTGTCAACTCTTCAGATGCTCACTTTGAATGGAAGAGTGTCATTGCCAAACAACTGGCTACTTGTTTTTAGAGAGAAGAATACGCATAACATGGAGAAATACATAAGGCACCAGCATAAGTGCTATTACTTTTCAGACAAACTATCTAAAGGGCCAGATACACTATGCACTCCCCATCACCACCACCCACACACATTTCAATTTACTTCTACAAAAATAAGTTTTACGTGCCACATTTGTGCTGGCCATCCTTCTAGATTCTGTGGGAAGTCACGTTGCGTTAAATGCAAAGATTTCTTGATATAGTAATGCCTTCAAGGTAGTTTATGGTCTAGTGGGAAGACAGAAGTATTCTGAAGTTATCAATAACATGTAAAATAATACATAATAAACTGGTGAAGAGTAAGCAGAGAGCCATGGGACAGTTTTAAGGGAGGAATTGACCAGATGAAAGGAATTAACATTTGTTAAGTAGCTACCATATGGCATATGCTGGCATAGAAATTTTACATATATTATTTCTTCTACAGAAAAATCAAATGAGGTTGGTATTATGAACTCTTTTACAATTGGCTAAGTTGAGTCTCAGAGAGATTAAGTAACTCACCTATATCATATAGTCAGTGCATATCATACATTAGTTAGGGTGGCATGCAAATTAAAGGCTGTTTGATGCCAGTTTTGGCAGTTCCCTTTCTGCTAGAGATAACAGGAGGTAGCTATTGATTGGGGCCTGAAAAATATTTTGACAGAGGGAAAATGAGGGGTGCGGTGGAGGAGACACAAAGAGAAGGCTTTTGCCCTGAGGAAAGGAGGGCATGTCATAAGAGACCTTAATAGCCATGTTGGAACCCCACCTGTCCCATGCACAGCATCCATTCCATCAAAAAAATCATGCATCCTTCCTATGAGACAGAACCTGTACTAGGTATGAGGAGATACAGGTGTACAAGAGTACAAGACAAAAATCCTTGGCTTAACTCATATGTCCTTGAGTGTCAAAATATACTCTGTGAAACGTGCAGACAATGTAGCGTAGTCAATGTGTGATGTGGCAGTGGTGGGTTATGAATCATGGTTATTTTACGTAAGAGAGAACAATGGAAACTGAGAAGAAGTATCATGAAAAGGCACTGGATTAGAACTTGGAGGATCTGAGTGCTGATGTTGACTCTACCGCTTCCTGACTTTGTAGCTTTGGATAAGTCACATCCATTCTCTGTGCCTGAATTTCTTCATACGAGAAGTGAAGGTTTAGCTTACATGATTTTGAACATCTTCCTTCCAGCTCAAAGTGTACACCGAGGAGCTTTGCTAAATTTACTTTGTTCTAGCAGGTGCTTTCCCCTTTTTTAAGTTTTCTCCTCCACATCTTCCCTAAGATGGCTGATGCTCCACTCTAGGAGCATTTATTGCAAACCCTCAACCTACCTCAGAGTGAGGGAGCAGAAGATGAGAAAGGGAGAGAGGAGCAAAACACAGGCTCTGTCTCTGAGAAGGAAGGTGGAGTTGGACACAGGCTCAAGGCAGTAACTCCCTGGAGGTCAGCTGACTGTGGCTGGGAAACCCCAGACTGTAAGGTCTCTGAGGCCCCTTCAGCTCTGACCATCTGTGTCACCATGGACGGAAGTGACACTATGGGCCTGCATTATTCACCCCACCACCAACTGTGTTTACAAACCATGACTGGTAAATTCTGGATAATTAACCACTCCTGGATAAAACAGAAAAGTCAACGTGTCCTGGTGCTTCAGTCCAATGGAGATGACAAAAGGTAGAAAACAGATTCATTTGAGGCCAAGTTTATGCATTTGGGTTATTTATTACCACTGGATCCCTAATTCCTCCTTTCCGTGTTTATGATAAATGTCGGCATATTTGTGGACCTGCTAACTACACAAACTAAATAAATAATCTCTTCTCAGAGAAGAGAAGGCTGTTGGAAGGGTGGTTTCCTAGAAACCCTGTGCTTTTACAGAGTATTTAAAAGCCTTACATTCTGATCTTACCTCTGACACCAACTCTGTGTCATCTTAGACAAGCCTTTTGTGCTTGACTTTTGTCATTTGTAAAATGAAGAGGTTGGGTTTCATTCATTAGCTTTGATTACCTTTTTCTTACTATTGACTCTGCATTTTAGAACATTCTCACTCCCAAAAATTTGCATAAGTAATAATCTATTTTTTCTAGTGCTATCATTTATCATGGATGTGTATAATTTCTAGTGAGAACTTCTGGTCACAGTGAAGTTCTCAGTGTGACCACACTAAGGGGATGTAATTCCAAATGTTAGAGGAGAAACTTGGCCTTTGACCTCACCTGGGGAGACTTGCCACAGGAAAACTTGTGATTTCTGGAAAGACACTGAAAGGTTGAAAAGAGCTTTTATGCCAAAAGCATAAAAAGACCTGGGTTTAGATCCTTATTTTACCATTCATTAGCTATGTGACTTTGGGAAAATTACTTAACCTCTCTGAACTTCATTATTCTCATTTATAAAATGGAGATAATCATAGAATTATAGCTACCCCTTGCCCCACCTCACAAGTTTCTTTTCTAGGAGTTAAATTAAATAATACACTTGGAAATTTGTCCAAAACTGCAAAACTCGATACAAATATAAGTTATTCTTCCTAGTATTATAAATATTCCAATTCCATATGTTCTTAGAATGTTTGACTGCAACTGACAGTTTTCAGACTTAGATTCCCTCATCCATCCTGTTCAGTGTAGGAGATGATTTGCCTAATCTTTGTCATCTCTTTCTTTCCCTTATTCACAAAGTGGTTCTTTTTTGAAAAAATTGTGCCAAAAACACATATAACATAAAATGTATGATTTTAGCCATTTCAAAATATACAATTCAGTGGTATTTAGTATACTCACAATATTGTGCAACCATGACCACTGTCTAGCTCCAGGATGTTATCATCACCCTGAAAGAAAATCCCATATCCATTAAGAAATTGCCCCCTGTTCTGCCCTCTGTTCTCCCCTGAGCCCCAGGCAAACACTCAACTATGTTCTGTCCATATAGATTTGCCTACTCTGGACCTTTCATGTAAATGGAATCACAGAATATGTGATCTTTTGTGTCCAGCTTCATTCACTTAGTATAATGTTTCCAGGCTTCGTTCATGTAGCAAGTATTAGGACTTCATTTCTTTTTTTTTTTTAATGATTATTTATTTATTTTTGAGAGAGAGAGAGAGAGAGAGAGAGAAAGAGAGAGCGAGAGAGTGATGGAGGGGCAGAGAAAGAGAGAGAGAGAGATCCCAAGAAGGCTCTGCACTAACAGTGCAGAGCCTGACGTTAGTGCAGAGCCTGACGTGGGGCTTGCTCCCACAAACCATGAGATCATGACCTGAGCTGAAATCAAGAGTCAGATGCTTAGCCAACTGAGTCACCCAGGTGACCTGTGGACTTCATTTCTTTTTACGGCTGAATAAGATTTCATTGTATGGATATACCACACAAGTTGGTTTTTAACCTTTGGGTCATTGACTTCTTTGAGACTGTCTGTACACACACAAATACTCTTATCCCCACACAATTGCATGTAATTTTATGCTTAAGCCCATTAATATACCTCAGATTAAAAACTCTTGCTTAAATAAGAGATCATTCTCTGAATCCTTTCATTCACCCCTCCATTCATTCATTCTGGCCATTCACTCATAGTTACTGATTGAGTGTAAGGTTCTTTTCTACACTCTAGGGGAAATAAAAGTGATTTTAAAAAAGCAGACAAGAGTTTCCTTCATCCATGGAGTTTACGTTCAAGTGGTAGGTGACATACAGTGAATAAATAAATCATATAGTTTATAAGAATGTCATAAATGCTGTGTGGAGAAGCAAAGCCAGAGAAGGAGGTAGGATGTACTGAGGAGGCAGCATTGCAATTTTAAATAGGGTAGTCAGGGGAAAGTTCACTGAGAAGGTGACTTTTGGATGAGTATGCGATGAAGTAGCCATGGGCTCAGTCTTATCTATAGGAAGACCTGATCACTGTTGCAAAGATGTCTAAATAACATTCCTTTTTTCCTGTAACAGAGGCAATTCTATCTTTAAGTTATCAAATAAGAATTCATGTAGATGTGGATTTCCACAAATTTTCCCTCCAAAAGTAGTCTAAAGTTCACTATGTTTCATGACAATTTAGAGCACAGGCTTGGGAGTCAGACTATCTTTGCCACAAAAAACCCTGCATACCTTTCTAGAAAGTCAGTTAACCCTCGTTAGTAGCCTTTTCATTTGTAAAATGGTAATAATAATCCTATGTATCTTATCCTTTCTACAACAACCCTATTCAATAAAATGAAGTATCTAAAATACCCAAGACCCTTCATGTAGTATAAATTTCCATCAATAAATGGATAGTTTTATTTATTTACAGAACACTTGCTGATTGCTCTTCTTTCCTCAAGTAAAACACTTTTGCATGTTGTTTAACCTCAGGAAGAAGGAAGTGTTCTGCTGTCTGTGTTTTTCAGTCAGAAAAAGAAGGAAGTGGGAAGGTGTACTATGGGGCTTGAAGAGAATGAGCCCAACTGTTTTTCAGTCCCACAGATACACACTGTTGGTGCTTTACCCCTCTGTCTCTACTTTAAGAATCATGCTGGATTTTCCTGGGATTTGAGTTCTTTGTGTCTTGCTTTGGTCTCAAAGGTAGAATTTCCCTTACTCGGCTCCCTCCCTCAATTCCTCCAGGCCTCATGTTCAGAGAATGCTTTCCTGAACTTACTTTTCACCTCTTCTTCCCCAACCCTATCACTTACCTCCCATTGCTTCACTTTCTTTTTCTTCATAGCACTCAAAATTTTTTTAAATCCCCAGTGCATAGAATAGTGCTTAGCACTAGCAGGCATTCAAGAAAGTATTTGTTGAGTAGGCAAATGTATTGAAAATCATGGAAGCCACAAATTTTGAACTTTCTACCCATTTGATGTTGGGTGTGACTAGATGACTTGCTTTGGCCAATGAGCCATGTGAGTGTAGGTGACAACATATCAGTCTTGGGTAGAAGCTTAAAAAGCCAGGACGTGCTCTTTTGCCTTCTCTTTTCCTCTGTCAGGCAACTAGCAACATTTGAAAGAGTGGCTGCATTGTCATCCTCGGTCCCAAAATGATTACAATGAATGGAGCTTCTCCTGTCCTCTTGTGATAAGCATGTAATATGAGCAAGAAACAAACCTTTGTTGTTTTAAGTCACAGAACCTTGTATGTTGTTTGTTACCTCAGCATAACCTAGACTATCCTGACTGATAAAAGTGCCAGCCTTATAATTTAGTCTTATTCTCTCTTCCCAAGAGAGAGATCTAGGTATCATTTACCTTCAAATAAAAGTTCATGATTAGAAAAAAAAAAAAGGATGTGGTATGACAATATCATGTGGGTCATATCTGACTTATTCAAAGAAGTCTGCCAGAAAACCCTTCATCAGCTCCTAGTTCATGTGCACTTCAGGCGTTGAAGAATGAGACTAAGTTTCAGAAGTCATTTCCTTCAGGGATCAGAGGTCTCTCGACATGAGACAGCCCTCACCAAGCTCCATTTGTTCTTTTTCAGTTTCTGCTGCACTGACCAAGTCTGTGCTGCTTCTGATAATTTTACCTCTTTTATGTCAATGAGATAGACAATTATCTTAATACTCAGACAATTATCTTAATACTTAATAATATTAATTTCAGTTTAATTGTTTGAAGTTTAGTGTAGTTGGGAAAATAAAACCCCAAAGACTTGGCATCAGAGAATTTTGGTTTAAATATCTATTTACTAGCTCTGTGATTGTGGGTAAATTGCTTAGCTTTACGGAGTCAAAGAATCCTAGTTATAAAAGTGGGATGACAATGTGAACCCATGACCTTTGCAACCAAAATTCTGGGGGCAAGATGTGTTTTTTGGATTCTGAATGTTTTAGATTTTAGAAAGGTAATATGTTATATATGATATATAGGTCAAAAAAAGCCTGACAGGACCTAGGAAGTCCTCCAAATGCAAATGTATTAATATTTCTGTAGCAAAATGTATAAATATTTCCATAAGTAGGATAAAGACTATGAAGAGGCTCATTTCAGCTGAAATCAGGCTTTTCATCATATGTGTTTCCCTTAAACTTTTGGTTTTAGAGTTTTAAAAAAATTATGGATAGTGTATTGTAGACCCAGTTTTCAAGTTGTCATAAAGAATAAATGAAATAACGTGTATGAAAAGGACATTGTGTACAATGTCACCATGAAAATAAGAATTGTTGTATTATCTCAGCACACAATTGGTGGTTCATTCAACAAAATTCAACAATAACAGTAATATTCAATAAGCATCTACTATGTGTTTGTCATTGTTCGTGGTGCCGGATCAAGGATCCATTTATTCCATCCAGCCTCTTGCCCAGAGGATGCATGTGTTTCTATACAATATTTTCCTAAGTGTGTGCACACACAGAGTCCGTGTCTCAATTGTTTCTTAGTCTTATTAAGATACTTCACTATTTGGGGCTTTAAAGAAATACTTCAGATAAATTAAATTTTCTACTTTTCAGAACAAACTAGCCCTAGAAGGTCTTCGGGTGAGTCACATTCTGAGCAGGGAAATCTGGTATTGAGGCATAATTAACATTCTGGGTTGCCCCCAGTTTCTATGGAGATGAGTCTAGCCCCTTGGGGGAGGAGTGATGGATGTGTAATCTCCAAGATAAGTAACTGACAGGTAAGAAAATTTCCTTTCTCAAATGCATTAATTATTCACATTCATTATTCATCAAAGACTGTGAGTTTCCATTTAGAAATTGGACCAAATAGAGCAATTCTCTCCTGTCCACCCCTCATAATCAAATTTTTCCAGGTACTGCTGAGCATTTGAGTAGGTCTGCTGTTTGGTCTGTTTGTCTAATGTTGCTGGGAAATGGAATGAAGATTAAACACCTTGTTGCCTACAATAGCACAGACTTTTGGGGGTTTCAACTTTCCCAACCCCTGATATTTTCTTACTCTCATTTCTTTCTTCTAGAATGTAAGCTTGGTAAGAGCCCAGATTTTACCTGTCTTGTTCACTATCATATTCCCAGCCCCTAGAATAGGATATAGACACTTAATTAAGTATTTATTAAATAAGAGAATGAAAGGAAGAGGTTTGGGTTTGGGCGTGGGGATGGCAGAACCCATGAGAGTAAATGCACATAAGGATTGTAATATGGACAATTAAGCCCTAGTTCTTTAAGGGGGATTGCTATCTTCATCCTCCTCTCCCTCACTAAATGACAACATACAATGAGACACAGAGATAAGGCAG
Source organism: Panthera uncia (assembly GCF_023721935.1). NCBI lineage: Eukaryota > Metazoa > Chordata > Mammalia > Carnivora > Felidae > Panthera > Panthera uncia. The sequence goes on along the minus strand of NC_064807.1, from coordinate 60,031,084 downwards.
CGGGGGCAAGACCCTTCGCCCATTCCAGGATAGGCATCCCTTGGCACATCCTTTAAATCCTTTCTTATTGCAAATGCTTCGTTTTAATCAACTTATTTGAACCTAGACCTGTTTTTCTTTTCTTTTCTCTCTCTCTCTCTCTCTTTTTTTTTTTTTTTTACCTGAAGTGTATCCTAGAACCATGATCAGTTAACTATAGATTACTTCCACAGGCCAGGCTGTGAAACACTACAGAGTGCCTAGTACCAGTGTCCAGCATTGGTTCAAGGTCAATTCTCCAAAAATTAGTTTGCAAAAAGCAAATTCTCCAAAGGCTGGTTTGTCCTATGGCCAGTTTCCCAAAAGCAGGTTTTCTGTGATCAACTTAAAGAGTAGATAGCCATTGGTATTCGATGGCAGGGTTTCAAAAACTCCCACTGAGTTTTTCAGTGGTATCTTTTTGTTCCATATTACTGTTAGTTTCATCAGAGCTGTGTCTCTATGGCAGGTCAAGGTTTCTTGCTGGTAGGTTTTCTTTTCATTGGATCTGCGACTTTTAGGCATGAGGATTTCTTCATGTATAGTATTTCAAATCAGGCATTGTGCAGGTCTCAAATGTTAAAGATGGTATAAAAGATAGGGCAGTTGTCTGCTGTCTAACACATTCTAAATCCACTTTACTGCCTAAATACTTATTGACTGATTCAAACAAGTGAATATTTTGTTTGGTTTTGAGCATTGGAGAAGCTTCAGGATCTGTGTTATTAAACACACAAGAAACTGATGTCCAGTCCCCCTGAACTGAAAGGGCCAACATGACTGAAGAGAAGCAGTTTGAGGAAATCTAAAACTAATTGTGCTTCTCAATAGCACATCCTTTCATTAATAAATTATTTCAACATGTACTGAGTCCCTTTTTAGTGCTGGGCTCTATTCTAGGTACTTGGAATAAAAGAAAAATAAGGCAAGGTTCCTACTTTGGAGACTAGTCTGCTATGAGTTTCCTGGTAAGATGTAGGGCCCATTCTGTTGAATTCATTTAACTTTTTTTTTTCCTTTCAATTTTGTAGTCATTCTTTTAGCCTGTTGCACCTTCTACTTTGACAGGTATAATAACTTATGTGTCTTAAACATACTGGACATAATCTTCATGGCAGATCTTAATAGTTGTGAGAATGCCCTTACTTATCGTACAAATGCTGACTGCATTGTTAGAAACTATAGTTTCATCCCCTCAGCCTCTTCCTGCCCTCTCTTTCCCTGGCAGCGCTGTCCCTTCAGAGACCATGTGAATCTGAAGATCGGTATTCAAGTCCTGTTCTTCCTTCAGAAACTTGGACTCTGCATCTGTTAAGTGGGCTAATGAAGACTAACTCACAATGTTATTGCAAGTATAATGGAGCTAAGAGGACTTTGTAAGCAGTAATGCATTAATGTGAGAGATTATAATAGATTAGAGCAAGTCAGGTTCTAATGCACAGATAAGGAAATAGAACAGCATGGAACACAGAGAAGAGACAATTAGGGAGATCAACAAGCTTTGCAAAGCAGGTATGGTGAACTTGGCCTTGAGATTAGGGAATCTGTAGGTGAAGAAGAACATTCCAGAAAGGAAAACAAACAAACAAAACAGCTGGACAAAGTCTCAGAGACACTAAAAAGTCTTACATGTTTGGCAAAAAAACTAATAAGAGTGATTGTAGATTAGGGTGAAGTCATAGGTAATGATAAATTAGCTATAAGCCAGTTCCTGAAGAGGTCTTAATGCCATGTTAAAGAGTCTGAGCTTTATTTACAGAGCCACTGAAAAGTTTCTTTCTGAAAATAATTTCTTGTGTGAGCCAATATATGCCAAGCCTATTGTAAGCACTTGTGATTTATCAGAAGACTAAAGAGAACATCCATGCACCCAATTTAAGAAATAATTTAAGAGATTACCGATACCCTACGAAACTCTGTGTTCCTCTCCTCAGTGGAACCCTAATTCCCCAAGAGTAACTCAGACTCTAAATTTTTGTGTCTGTCATTCTCTTGTTTTTCATTACGGTTTTATTTGTATGTGGGGAAAACAGGCTCAATAAATATTTGATGGATAGAGAGGTGAAAATTCATGTCCTGTGTGGGTGGTCTCCAGCAGAAATTGCTCGCATTTGTGCTGCCATCATCATTCCATGCTCTTACCATGTCTTCTCCTCTCAGGTTTCTTCATTTACCTGCTGGTGTGAGTCTTTATCAAATAGTTGTGTTTGTTATCAAAACAACTTTATGCAGATTACTCTCAGAACCCCTTTTAACATAACAAGGACTTATAATCTTTATCTCTTCTTCCCATCTTTGTCCACATTAAGTGGCGTTATTATAATGGAAGCTATTTTGTTTTTTCTGCTTGAGCTTTTTTGCTTTGTGTTATTCTGTCATTTCTGAATTTCTAGATAGTGTTTGTATTAATTATTTTTATGACTTCCCAATATTCTATCAAGCAAATATATTACAATTTGCTTTATCATAATTAAATTGCTGGATATTCAGTTTGCTTCCAATTTTAAACTATTATAAGTAACATTGCTATAAAACATTGCCTTTCTACTTATAAGATTCTTTTTCTTGTTTTGAATTATTTCCTTAGGATATATTTTCATGAATGAGATTACTCAGTCAAAGGCATGATTAATTTTGTGGTTCTTGTTACCTGAGGGGCTTGCTTGACATGAAAAAAGTTGTTTATTTTTCTGACTATAAAAGTAATTCATGCTCATTATAGAACACCTGGAAGACACAGAAATGCGTAAAGAGAAAACTAAAAATCTCTCTTAATCTTATCCCACAAAGATAACCATCATTAACATTAAATTTTTGTTTAATCTATCATTAACATTTTGGTATATTTCCTTTAACTTTTATAAATTGGGATCATATATTGTTTCATATCCTGCTTTTTAAACTTGACTGTCAGCTCTTCCCATGTCACTTGTTTTCAAAGAAAGTGGTATTTTTTAATGGCCACATAATGCTATGTTGTGGGGATGGCTATCAATCCCTACTTACTGAACTTTTTACTGGGATAAATAATGCTATAAATGAACATCCTGATATAAACCTTCATGAGAATTCTGGTTATTTTCTTAGGACAAATGTGTGGAGGCAAAGTGCTAGAGGAAGGATACAAATATTGTCAGTGCTTGATCCATACAGGAATCATGAGCCTTGATTTATAATATTCCTTTGCTACTCTGTATTAGTTTACTATTTCTGCTGTTAACAAATTACCGCAAAGTTAATGGCTTAAACAAATTTATTATCTTATGGTTCTGGAGGTCAGTGTATCTCACTGGGTTAAAATCAATATATCAGCAGAGGGGCGCCTGGGTGGCTCAGTCGGTTAAGCATCCGACTTCAGCACAGGTCACGATCTCGCAGTTCGTGGGTTCAAGCCCTGTGTCGGGCTCTGTGCTGACAGCTCAGAGCCTAGAGCCTGCTTCAGATTCTGTGTCTCCCTCTCTCTCTACCCCTCCCCTGCTCATGCTCTGTCTCTCTCTGTCTCAAAAATAAATAAACGTTAATATATATATATATATATATATATATATATATATATATATAAGCAAGGCTGCATTCCTTCCAGAGGTTCTAGGAAAAATCCATTCCCTTGCCTTTCCCAGTTTCTAGAGGTTGCCTTCACTCCTTGACTCATGACCCCCTTCCCCCAGTTTCAGAGCCAGCGTGTTGGACCAAGTCCTCACACCACCATCTCTCTGGCTTTTTTTCTCCTGCTTCCCTCTTCCCCTTTGATAGCGGAAAAGTGATTACATTGGGCCCACCTGGATAATTCAGGATAATCGCCCTCTCTTAAAGTCAGCTGTTTTAGCAACCTTAATTCCCCGCCTGCCATGTAACCTAATGTATTCACAGGTTCTGGGATTAGGACATGAATAACTTTGGGGTGCCATTATTTTACCTACATTCCTTCCTTTGGGTATTGTCATTTTACCTCCCATTGCTTTGCTTTAGTTAAGAGTCAGCTCCACCAGGATTCAACAGAAAGCCAAAAGTTTTTTGCTCCTTAACTACATGTAAGACACTTCACCAGATACAAAGCCCTAAAAAACTTGCTCTGATGGAGGAAACATTTATTTACACAAAGACCTTAGTAAAAGCAGAATATGATTAAGTGACAAATGGTAGTTCCAAGTAACTCAAAGGAGCACAGAGGACAGCCAATTAATATTTATTCAGGAAAGCTTCCTGGAGGAAGTACCATTTGAAGTGAAATTGTAATGATGGTTAGAACTTTCATAGGTAGAGATGGGAAATGACATTTTAGATAGAAGGACTGGAATGACTAAAGGCACAGAGAATGTGTTCAGAGATTGATTAGTCTAGGAGAGTGCTGTCTGATAGAACTTTCTATGATGATGGACATATTCTAGATCTGTGCTTTCAATAGGGTAGCCACTAGCCAAATATGGCCATTGAGCACTTTAAATGTGACTGATGCAACTGCAGAAGTAAATCTGTAATTTAATTTTAATCTATTTAATTGTAAATAGTCACATGTGGCTAGAGGTTGCCATTTGGATCACACCGATCTAGAGTAACTGCAACAAGGGATCCTTTGGGAAAGGGTTTTTGAAGACTGCATTGGAGGATTTACTGAGGCAATGTAATATAATAGAGGGCCTTGAAAACCATGCATTGGCTAATAGGGAGTCATTATAGTGTTCCGAGCTGGAGAGTGACATGATCACAAGTATGTCAGAGTTAAGAAACTATTCTGATGGACTTTGGAGGATGGGAAGAATGGGAGGAAGTTTAAACCCAGTTGATACCAGGACTGATATACATGAGACCTATTAAGTTCTACATACTTCCTAGTCAGTGTTGACATTTTAGGGTGACTTTGTTTCTCTCTGTGCTCTGGGCATAATTAGTATGCAGGTATCTCAGATATACGCATAGCCCTTCTGATTGGCTTCTTAGCACTACTGGATACTTCCTGTATCTTTTTTTTTTAATATAATTTATTGGCTAACATACAGTGTGTACAGTGTGCTCTTGGTTTGGGGGATAGATTCTGTATAAAATGTATTAGGATCTGGTTTAGAATTTTCCTAGCATTTTTATGCCTTTTCTTTCAAATTTTAACTTAAAGCAAGTGATTGTAAGGGCTATGAGGGCACAGGCCACATTACTCACTTTTGTATTTCCAGTTCCTTGAAAAATATTTGGCATAGTTTAACTGCTCAATAAGTATTGTATAAGATCATGTCTTATTAGGTTGATGAAGAACCTTGTGGTTCTGATAAGATTTCCTCATACCTTTCCAAAAGCCCGTTGTCAACCACAGTCCCGAACAGACTCTCACACCCCTCCCTCTTATGTAGCCAAATGTTCACCCCCTACAATTGCTTGTCTTTCAAGGTCACACCTTTCAATTGGAATAAGTGGGCCCTCTAGTCTCTTAGTTTTTATCCAGTACTTCAAGGTGACAAGAGAGATATCCATAGGCTTTTGGATGCTTTATGGATCTATAAACATGTGTAGTAGTTGGTGTATTTGGGAAGCCTTGTCATCTCTGTGACATCTCTTGACCATATATTCCTCACACCCTGTCCATCCAGGCTACCTCCCCCTGACTCAGCAGAGGCAAGTCAACCTTGGGTATGGAATGCTTCTCCTAGGCAGCTATCACTGATATCTTTGTACTGCTAGTACATAAAAATCCTTCTTTTTGGGGGTTGAAAAACTAGTTGACCACTCATTTTGGCACTATTCTATATTATAATTTTATTATTTCCTATGCATATATCTTGTTCTTTCTTCTCTCCTCACTATAGTATAAGTTCCTTAAACACAGATGTAGAAGAAAACAAAGACCACCCAAATGAGAATAAGCAAAGGCTATTTATTCAGAGTTTGCTGTACTAAGGGAGTCAGCCACCATCACTTGGGTTGAGCAGAGATTCAAAGGCAGGCAGCAGAGTGGAAAAGTTTTATTAGTGGGAAATAGGGAATGCTTCAAGTGTGCCCAGATTGGAGGCCATTGGCATAGGGATGCTGGAGGTAGACTAAAGGCAGAGCATTCTATGTGATTGGTTAGGAGTGTGTATATGGCTTTCTTTGTTTGGTCCTAAATTGGACACCAGAATAAAAAATAGGGAAGCTGTCAGTTATTAGTCAATTTCCACTATGTGGGGCTGATTGCTGTAGAAGTCATTGTTTGGCTTACTTGACTATCGATTATAGATAGTGGATTGCCTTCCTGGATTGATGGCTGCAGACAGTGGGTCAGAGTTCTGTTTTCATATATAGTCTGGCTATTGTCCCTTTGTATATTCAGTCTCTCACAGGGACCCTGTCTTATGCTTATGTTACACCTGGCCTTCCCCCATGTTCTTCTGGTTCTCTGGTGTTTATTACATGCCCAGACACAAAACAGGTATATGGCAAACTTTGGTTGAGTGATGGGGCTGCACATCAGGTAGAAATGAACACTGAACTATGAGTTGGCTTGGGTAAGTCACTCAGTTCTATTCCAGTAGATTCCATCGCATTCACATTTATAGTATCCCTGTGATATGTCAACCCCTAAAAGACATGCTGATGGCTCAAAGAAGGATGAGACAAAATCCCTGCCCTCAAGCAGTCCTTGACACATCCCTCTTAAACTTTAGGTTTTCGTCTATAAAATGGCAACAATAATTGCATCAAGCTGTTGGGAGGGTATAATCAGATAAAGTACATGAAGGCATGCAGTACATTGGAAAGGGTTATATACTGTGAGGAAGTTTTGCTATTTTAAATGTCTAACAATTGTCTTTCTGAAAGGACAAAGTAGCTTCAGAAGATGATGCACCTTGGTAAACTTTTCCTCCATTTTCTAGAAGTATAATTTATGATATAACCACTCCATGTACAGAGAACCTCTGCATTTCTTTTTCTAGATTTTTACTGAGGGATCTGGGTATAATTATACCTCTGTCTTTTCGGGGGGTGATACAGTTTCAAAAGCCTGTTTAAAGGATTTCTAGTTGCCAAGCTGTCCTGTGAACTGGCCAATACGATTCCTTGAATCATCGCCCAGTGCGGACCCAATTTATATTTGGAATTTCATGCCATCTTGAAGGAACATCATCCAGTGCCAGGGTCTTCTTTGAGCTAATTGGGCTTTGGCAATGATGTCATTCCACGGTGGGCGTTTGTCGAGACTATGGCAGTGATAACGCAAGTCTCATTTTCGGCAGCGTGTGCCCATGTGTGCAAAAGGCTGCTCCCCTCCCTCACATGCAATCACTCCTCCTGCTGCAGCTTCACTTCTGGTCCCTTTCTGAAGATGAGAGATCAGTAGGCTATTTATACCCCATGGCTAGAAACATTCCTCTCCTTCTAGTCTATGTGCAACTACTTCTCCTGTTATTAGTATGGCTTAAAATGAAATTAGGAAGAGTAATCATCAAACTTACCGAACTTTTGATAAGCAGGAAACACTCTTAGAATCACAGAGGGAAGTTCTCTCCTAGGGTTAAAATTATAGGTGTTGCAATCAAGCAGCTCTGTTTCGAATGGCTGCCCAGCCACTTGGAGCTGTGTATTGGACAAGGTTGTTAACCTACACCAGCCTCAGTTTCCTCACCAGTAAAAGGAGGGTAATGCTTTTTGTCTCATAGGCTTGTGGGTGAAATGTAAGCCAGATTTGTGGTTGTTCCCCTATGTCTGCTGACTTTGCTGACCTCAGACTTTCTTTCCATCCTGTGAAATAATCTTCAGGTCCCATGAACAATGGGGAATAGGGAAGAATTTTCTGGTGATTTTCCAAGGAAGATGGAGAAGGTTTCATTACATGCCTCACTGTGGGTTTTTGCAATCCCTAGGATCCTTCCAGAACACTGTCCTTAGCCTCTACTCTAGTATTTCTGAACAATTCAGTTCTGCCCCAGACTTGCACACCATTGCAGCCCACAGCCATCTTGCTACTCCGTGGTTCAAAACCCTGCCGTTAAGTGAACACCTGACTGTCTGTCAGAAGCAACTTTAGCACTCATCCCTTCTTACTTAAGTATGTCTTTTGGGGTCTCATCTCTCACTCACATCATTTATCAAAATATTCCTTGCAGTAATATTCAAGTTTTCCCCCTCAGAGGCATCCTAATGGAGAATATAAAAACAACTTCCCTCATTTTGCTGCATTAGTTTTATATTACATAATGCATACAAAACACTCAATGCCAGGTAGAAGTACTCACAAACACAGTAGTACTCAGTGAACAGAAGTTCATGGTTTAGGCCAAGTGAAAGCAAGGTAGTGAGTTACACAGCTTTGATATATTTGGAACAACTGCTACATTTAAAAATTATATCTTGTAGTTGTTTCTTAATTATTTACATTCTATTAGAAAAGGTATCAGCGATTCTAATTTGAAATGCCCAAGGCATCAAAGGCAATAAGGGTGTGTCCCTGCAGACTTACAGCTTGGTAAGCCATCATCATCATCTTTTTTTCCCTTGTACAGTCAGGTTAAATGACTTTCCTAAGTTTACATCAGCCTCTAAATTGCAAAGGTATGGACTACGATGTGGTTTTGTTAAAGAAAATAAATACTTGACTGCCATTCTGTTTTCTCCAACAGGGAAGTTGCATGGACCCCAACCCACAATGTCCCATGGTCTCTCAGTGTCCCTCAGAGAGTACTCATTGATGTTCCCAGCTGCTTTAGTCTCTTCTTTCTGGCTCTTAGCAAGTCTGTTTGGACTTCTTTCTACCACTGTGTGGTTTGTCAGCTAGCTGTTCTGCTCTCCTGGTGACTTTTTATCCATTTAACAACAGAATATGTGCTATGGGCCAGACACTCAGGCAGAGGCTGGGAAAACAGAGGAGAGAAAACACAGCTCTCAGGTGAACCCAACTATGTCACATGGAGTAGTGAGCCATACAGCACTGGATGAGCTAGCGTTCAAAGCAGGGCAGGATGGGAGAGATTCATTTCGCCTAGGAAGCGGGGAACCAGGGAAGGTTTCAGGAGCTCTGATGTTTGATATTCCTCTGGGCTTTGAGGAACAAGAAGAGATTTTTTTAGGCCATGAAACAGATGATGACCATCATTCCAGACTTTTTGGGTGTAACAGCCAAAATCAAACTTCAAGGGGTAAAGGAAACTCAAGGGAACGGAAGTAAGACCTTTTATTACATCATCTCTTCCCATGTGGAGACCCCGTTCAGCACCAAAGGGCTTTGTATTTTCCTTTAATAAGGTAGACCATTCCCTTATAAATAAAAGGTTTTTTTCCTTTTATACAGAGAGGTTAAATGACTTGTCCAAGTTTGCATACTGAGTAGGTAACAGAGTCTAAACCCATGCCTACCGCAGGATTTAATCTCTAGTTTGCGGTCAATAGCCAATATTTATTGCATGAACAATGAATGAATGAATGAATGAATGAATGAAAAAACCCAGGTCTCCTGACTCCCATATAGTATGATTTCTGCTACTTGGCATTTATTGCTGTTGTCATTTGGTTACACACTAGCTGATTATTATCACCGTCCCAGCAACATCCCAAGGGATGTACCTTGAGATCTTTGTGGTTCCCCAAATTCATGAAAACATCTATAACACATAGATTTTTCTTAATATGAACATTTTACATAGGGCAGGGAATCCACCAAACAGTTTTAAAAATTGCTTTCCATTCTTTCTGCCCCCAGTCTTACTATCTTTCAATCTCTCCTGCCCACAGCCATCAGGGGCTTGGCTTAAGTGTACCTTGAACTACACCCCTCATATGCTTTCCATGCGGCCTGTCTGTGGTTCCAGGCCAAAGTGCTTCTCCAGCCCAGGGTTAGAGCCTCCAACCTGCCTTCTCATCCTTTCCTTTCACTTAATTTATTCTTGCATTAATTCGACAAGTATTTATGGAGCTCTTCTTAAGACTCAGACCCTGTGCACTGACAATCCACGGGTAAAGAGAAAAGACACTGTCTCACCTCATGGTGCCCACTATCCAGTGGAAGAAACAGTAGAAAATGAAAGTTGTATTATGTTATGGTTTATATTATGTCATGGCAGTTTCGCTAAGTGCCACAAAAGGGAAGTATAGGGTGGTGAGGTTGTTTAGCAGCGGAATCTAATTTGTTTAGGAGGGTCAGGAGCACCTTCCCTGAAGTGCCACCTTTGGGGCGGGGTAGGAAATAGCTCAGCAAAGAGATGGGGGACAGTGGGGGCATTCCTGGCAGAGGGCACAGACTGGGTAAAGGCCCTGAAGTAGAACAGAAGTTGATTTTCCCAAAGAGATTTAGAAAGGGCTTGTGTGGCTTGTAGCAGCTTGGTTCAGCTACAGCTTTGTGACGGTTTCCTACTACACTGGGAGCAAAATCCAAAGTCCTTATTCTCATAAATCAGACCGCACATGGCCCAGAACCATACTGCAGCTCAGCTCCCTCTCCCACTGGCCTCATTTTTCTATTCTTCAAAAATGACAAACAGTTCATTCTCTGGGCAACTGAGTTTTTTCTCCCTTCTACCTATACCACACGCGTAGCACATATCTTCATAGCTCACTCCCTCATTTCATTTGAGTTTGCACTAAAATGTTATCAAAGGGGCCTTCTCTGCTCCTCTTCCTGTGACAGTGACCCTCCCTTGCTCTCTGTCCCGTTACTCCGCATGTTATTCCTCATCACACCTACCACCACCCGGCATATCATTTTTATCTGTTAATGATCTGGGTCTCTCCCCTAGCTTGTAAGCGTCATGATGAAAGCTACCTTTTTGGACTGCTATATCCTCAGCATCTAGAACAGTGCCTGACTCACAGTTGGCACTCAGTAAATAAATAAATACGTAAAACAGCTGAAGGGGAAGGGTGATACAGGACCAGATTGGTGAGAAAGCCAGGAGCCAGTCCCTTTGACACATACCATATACTTTCATGCCTCTGTGACTTGCTCATGCTTTTCCCTCTGCCTGCAATGCTCTTCCCCACCCCCTTCCACCATCATCTGCCCCATTGGAAGTCCCATTGACATAGCCATTGCCTGAACGTCCACATGGCATTTAATTTCTCTTTGGATTCTAGTGAGTGGGATATATGTTTGACTCCTGTCCTCAAATAGACAGCTCCCTTTGGATAAGACCATATTGGATTCATGCCTGTCCCTGGTCCAGCATAGAGTTTGGCGCAGAGTAAGCACCCAGAAAAGTCTTTGCTTACTTGGATGGCAGGTGGGCAATAATCTAGGAGAGCTAATAATCCAGGTCAGGAATTATAATAAAGTCAGGTTGTCGGGCCAAAGTCATGGCTGGATTTGAAGGAACATACAGTTAAAAGTATGAACTCAGAGACTTGGTGCCTTGGGTTTTGAATCTAGCTTTGTCAGTTACTAGTGATTTACTTAAACCCTAAAAGCCTTCATTTTCTTATTTGTAGAATGGGCATAATAAGAGTACCTCTCTCATAAAATCGTTACAAAATTGACATTAATCACAGTATGGAAGTATTCAGAACAGTACAAGGAATATAGTGAATACTATATACATGTGTTTTTTTTAAACATAAATAAAAAGCCTAGGATACTGTCTACAGGCAAGAGACCTCAAAATCCAGGGGAGGTCTGACCTTGGTAGAGGGGCGGCATTTGGAGATTTACCTGGGAACCCTAGATGGACAGTTGGAGGCAAGGAGCTCTCGGGAGGCAAGGAGCTCTCGGGAGCCAAAGTCCAATCCACGCCCGTGCTCTAGTCTGTTGTTTTACAGAAGGGGAGACTGAGTCCAGGAAGCGTCTTCCCCAAGCTCCCACTGTGGCACAGGAATGGTGACAACTCAAGTGATCCCTAGTCCAATGCTCCCCCTTCTACTTCCCCAGCATTTATCAGTGGGAGCTAATAACTGGCATCCTAGGTGCCAGTTTATTATTTATTTTCTTGTTTATTTCCTTGCTTGTTTCTCAGAGCACTTGAGGAAGCTTATAGAAAGGACTAGAAGGCAAACTATCAATTAAAAACAAAATTAGGACTAGGAAACATACATTAAAATAAGAGGCCAGAATGGTGATGAGGAAGGAGAGAGCGATGATGACAGATTACAAGGGTCTATGCAGTTGTTCTTTTTAAGATTTTTAAAAATCTTTATTTATTTTTGAGAGAGACAGAGACAGAGGGGGGGAGGAGCAGAGAGAGAGGGAGACACAGAATCTAAAGTAGGCTCCAGGCTCTGAGCTGCCAGCACAGAGCCCGATGTGGGGCTCAAACCCATGGACTGTGAGATCATGACCTGAGACAAAGTTGGATGCCCAACCGACAGAGCCACCCAGGCGCCCCAATGCGGTTTTTATTTTTATGTGCAAATTAAGTTCTGAGCTTCCTAACGGCCAATGTGAAAAGAGGCACAGGGTCAGTTATATAGAAAAGAAGACCCAAGTGTTTTCCTAGTTCTTAGCCCTGAGAGAAGTCCCTTATTTATGCCAGGCTTTTTAGGATGACATTGCAGACAAACTTTTTCTTCTGATGATCTCCATTCTTCTGTCCTGGAGCTGTCTTGGCTGATGGGTTGTCCAGATTTCTTCCCTAAGGTGGTTATGAATTCTGAATTTGCTTAAAAAATCTTATATCCTCATTCTGACTCTGCTGTGATTATGGGGTTCCCCTGGTCAGCCAAGAACTACATTTGTGATTCAACCTCTTAGAATTTATGGTTCTTGAAAACCTTAAAGGTCATCAAGTCTAACATCCCCATTCCACTCACCTTCTGATGTTTGAATCTTCTCTGCAACAACTCCATCAAGTGGCCATCCCGATTTTTCTTGAATGCCCCCAGTGGCAGGGAGCTCACTACCTTAAAAGGCATCTCATTTCATCTGTCCATGAAGTTTTGTTTCTATTGACTTGACATCTGAATCCTGGCCATACTTACTGAAAGTGACATTTCGTTACCGAGGAAAGAAATCAAGTCAAATGGCCAGCAAGAAGAAACTCTGGGAATCCTGAGCTTCCTTAGAAGTAGACTTTTGTTCAAATAAAGTGTTAAAATTAAAGCAGTATATATCTGAGTGGGGCCAATTGGCATTAACTCATCACAGCATATGGTGTGCTTCCTTTTATATGCATGTTTAGCAGCTAGTGGGTACCAAACCTCACACAGCTCTCAATTGCTAGCACTAATGAAGGATCTGTTTGCTTTGGGGGATAAAGATGGTATCACTGATTCACAGTTGTTTTTCCAGGAGTGATGAACAGATTTCATTTCCTCACCCCCACTCTCTTGCTTGGTCCTTTCTCGTCCCCACTACCGCTACCCTTCTGCAGACCTCACTGTCTCTTGCCAGAACTGTTCACTTGCCTCCGACTGGCCTCCCTGCCTTAGCTCCGGCCCTCTTCGGTCTAAGATCACACTACCAGAGGAAACTTCATCAAGCACAGATTTGCCGTATCACTTCCAGCTTGAAATCCTTCAGTGGCTCCTGTTAGCTCCTTCGTGGAATCCAAGTTTTCTTAGCATATAAGGTAGGCCAGGCAGGGTAGGGGGTCGGCTGAGGCCATAAAATAGGACAAGGTTAACTGTCCCTCGTTCAGGGACACTTGCGCCCCCAAAGTAGTATAAGGCCTTCTGGAACAATAGCTTACATTTGTAGAACTTTACAATATCGACTCTCTTCACTGACAGAAATTAATTTTATCTCCAGTGGGCAGAAGAAGAAACAGATTCTCTCAATGCTACCAGTAGTAGTCGTGCTACTACTGATAGCAATAATAATCGAATATTTTTATGGCTCTTCTTATGTGCCAGGTTCTGCCTCTAAGCACTTTCTTATTTCATTTCGTCCTCACAACAAGACGACAGCACTTGCACAGCCCCTGAGAGTCAGGGTCTCCTTGAATTTTGTGCCCTGGTGCCTCACTTACCTCTCGCCCACCCCCCACCCACTCCCAGCCCTGGTAGGACTCGTGCGTCAGCGACACATGGAACAGGCTTCTGGGGCAGCTGCTGGGGCAAATCTCAGACGGGAAGTTTGGTTTGAGCGGAGGTTCAGCCTCACTGCTGGTGGTCAGGTAAGAAGGCCCAGCCCAGAGCTTTGCAGTCAGGGTCGGAGACCCATGAGGCCGTTCTCACGGCAAGTAGCATGGTGGAGAGGAAGATGCAGGGCTGGGATCCCACCCATATGTCCCGCTGGTGAGGGCCACACGCAGCATTTTGTTTCTGGACCTCAGTTTCCTCCTCTGCGTGGACAGTGTTAATGTTCCCTGTCTCCTTCCCAGGCTCGGTTTGATCGTGGCGGTCAAGGCATCTGATTAGCAGTAAAGTGAAGTATGGCAGGGAGTGGGGAATCCAAGTGGGTAGGAGGAGCCCGGGGTCAAGCGTAACCCCACCACTGACTCACTCAGAGAGTGCACGACTTCCCCTTTCTGGGGCAAGACTTCATATCTCACTAAGGTAGTCGAAAGATCTCAGCTTGACAAAGGCAGCTGCGCTTGGTGTCCACGCGATCAGAACAGCTGCCATCCCTCCATCCCAGCCCCATGGGCAGCGCGCGGCCAAGAGCGGCCTGGCTTTCCAATCCGAGCCCCAGCTCTGCCCTCTTGGCAGACACTTCTTCCAGCTCAGCCACAGTGAAATGTCTCCTTCCATACAGACCCTGGGCTGTGCCCCTGCCTGCCTGCCTATCCCATCCCCCTCACTTCCTACGTAGCTTAAAACAAGCCACTTCCTCAAGGCTCGGAGGCCCACCTTAGGAAGTGTGAGATCCATGTTGATAACTAGCTAGGAGGGTAATTGAAAATATTTTAGGGTTTGCATGTTAGCTCTGTCAAATCAAGTAAAAAATCATTCTTATCTATCATAACCAGCAGTTATGCAAGTCTGCCAATGGCATTAATTAAAGCACTTTCTTACTTCTCGGAGCATTTATCTTAAATGAGGAACAGGAACATTCAGAGGCCTTTTTTATTCTCTCCAGGAGCCATAGCCCCATTTGAATTAATGCCGAATGGGAAGAGTCTATCCCCGGGGGCAGGGGGAATTTGGTTCCTTGCAGGCAGATATTTGAGTTCTGTATTTATAGAGCACTGTATGTTTACCAGGTATCTGCTTAGATGGGATAGGATGTCCCCCAAGTGAGCCTTCCCACTTCCCATATCAACACTTGAGCCTTTGACCCCATGTGGTGGGCAGAGTGAATGCTGTCTGCAGAACAATTTTATATCCATTACCCTTTTTGATCCTCTCAACAGTTCTCTGTTCTTGGTTATTATCCCTGTGTTACAGATGAAAAAACTTAAATTTGCTTGCTGTAAGATAGGATCAAACAAAATTTTTGTAAAGGGTCAGATAGTAAATATTTTAGGCCTTGTGGACTGGAAGGTCTCAGTCACAACTCTCAACTTTACCATCGCAGCATGAAAGCAGAGATAGACACTAAATAAACAAAAGCCATGGCTGTGTTCCAATAAAACTTTATTTACAAAAAGAGATGGTGGGCCATACTTTTCTGATCTCTGGTATAAAGCACTCAGGATGTTGGGGGTGGGGCAGGGAGAAGCCACCTTTGGTCAATAGAAAACCTTGATGAGGATATTTGTTATAAACTCAATAAATATTACTGAGCAGCTACTTTGTGTCCAGCCCTGTAAGGGATACATAGATGAATCACAGGATTTACCTATGAGAAGTTCATGGTATGGTGGGGGAACTCACATCATTATCGTGTACGTCCCAGAATGCTCGAGGCCATTACAGAAGGCAGATGGGATTCAGAATTCACAGCACCGGGAATATCAAGGATCTTTCTGGAGGAAAACATGTTAGCTGGGCTTTGAAGAACAACTTGAGTGGAACCTAAAAGCCTTCTTTATGGGGCTGGGGGAGGCACACTTGTTGGAAGGTCAGCGTGATCATGTTCCCCCTCCTCATTCTGCTCCTTTAACCTCTAGAGACCAGCCGTGTTCAAAGTCAGTGCCCAAACGAGAGCCCTTGTAGGACAGGTGGGGCGGTAAAGGGCCCCTGAAGGTCTGGGCTCAGGATGGTGCTCAAGGGCTATGGGGAGGACAGATCCTAATTAGGCCATGCAAGAGCCAGCTGGAGGGGGGCAGGTAGTTATGGGCAGCAGAGAAAGAGAAGTTGGGGTAGAAGACATCCCATGGCACTGAGTCACAAGGAGGGGCTGAGGCTCTGTGGAAGCTTAGGTTGCAAGTCATAACACTGTGGCTGCATCCCTGACTCTGGGTCCTGTGCCAGGAGGACTTCCCCATGCCACTTACAAGCCAATGACCTCACTTTGGGCTAGTGCCTGGGGTGCTTTGAGATCACAAGGCACATTCATTGCCATTATCTGCTCATCTTCACAACAAATCCTACAAGGTTCGTACTACCACTCCCATTTCATAGGTAGAGAAACTGAGGCTCAGAATGATGCATTGCTGTGCCCATGCATTTGAAGCTAGATCTGTGTGACCTTGAAGCCAGTACTTTTCTCAGTGTTCTGTGCCATAGTACACGTGCCAGGTGTTACAGATGGAAGAGTAAGAGAGTGGGAAAATACAGGTCAGAATCCCAACGAGGAAAACCTCTCGAGGGGACTTAGGGCTCAAAAGAGAGCTATGGCAGGAGACAAATTCCCGCCCAACTGCAAGTGCTGGGCTCCCATGGAGGAAGCTTTTATTCTTGCCCAGTCTGCTGGAGGGACAGAGAGTGTTCAGGCCCAGGCTGTCTCCTTCAACCCTCCAAGCATGTCCTCCCCCCGCCTCCATCCATGTGGCCGCCAGCTGGTGGGCTTGAGAGTGCTTCCCGGCTCTGCCCCCTTTGCTTCCAGCCTTTACTCAGCCTGGTCTCTCTGGCTTCTAGCTCTTTCTAACCATTGGCTTTGGATTAATTATTTCTTTGGGCAGTTTTTCAGAGTTCAGCTGTCAGAGTATCCACAACCAGGCCTCAGTGTTGATTACCGAGGACCGCCTACCCAGGCCTCACATTTGTGTTGAGCCCCTGGTGTCTATTTTTAACCTCATCTCGAATCAGGGTTATGCACAGTCTCTGTGAGGCACCGCCAAGCCTTGGAGAAGACTCACGTCGCGCAACTGAAAATTCTGTCTGTTTCTGAGACTGGAGCCCTGATGGCATGGTAAATACGTTGATAATTTCTGTGATTGTCTTTGGAGAGTAAACAAACATGCATGGCATTGTTCACGTGGTTGAAAAGCCATAATTTTTTAAAAACAAATATTTCAGAGATACTGCGGCTTATTTGGCCCCATTTTTGCATTTCCTCCTTTTTAGTTAAAGTTCTGAAATCCTTAAAGATGGAAATGCCCTGGAATTCTCTAGACCCGTGAGGAGCCCTGGTGCCCCAACAGCCCAGTTTTTTGGGAATAGGAATCGGATGGAGAATTCTGCCTCTTGCCTTCTGTCCAGATCTTGGTTAACAGAACAGTTCCCAGCTCAGTCTCTAGTCAGTGCTTCTGCCCACACCGCCACTGCCTTCATCTGTCTTCTTCATCTCTCTTGGACTGTTATTTAAACATTCTGGAACATGATCCTTCTGTCACCAGTTTCTTCCCATGCACTCCATTTTCCACACTGCTCTTACAGTGAAATCTCTATAAAAAGCACATCTGATCATGCCCTCCCTGGCTGAAAACCATCAGTACCTTGGTTTTATTCCCAGCTTAGTTGGGGTGGGAGGGGGGGTCTTTGCTGCTGTCATTGCCCAACATGACTTCTCTTACATAGGAATGCCCACAGGGGACAGCACCCTTCAGTCCCAGAGAAGAGAGGCACTCAAGGTCACTCCATTCGGGGTGGGGGCGGGGGGCTTCCCTTCCCTTCCCACTTCCAGTTTCACCAGACCCATCAGCCAGACAGTGGGGTCATTGTACGAGGCTCTTTCCCAGATCCCGGGGGGGGGGGGGATGTACAGCATCAAGATACAAAATCCAGATACTTCTTGTTTGATCCCACACAAGAAAAGGCCCAAGGTCCTCCTAGAGAAGATGTCTGACTTTCTGCTGATGGGTTCCTCTCTCTCAGGTTCTCTTTCCCCACCTGGTTTCCTCTTCAGTTCTCTAGTGTGGTGTCCTCACTGCAGACCTTTGCCCAAGGGGCAGTTCTCCCTCTCTGATTTTGCAAACTTGAGTGACACCTCAGGTTTCAGCTTGTCCCAGAGTGAGAGATGAGGGTGGCTATCATCTCCCAGGGTAACTGAGTCCCTTCACATTAGTATTTGAGCATATATTGAACTTGCCCGTTTTGGAAACCTAGATGTCCTCACTATTGTGTCTGGGTTTTGCCGAGCAAGCCTGGCTTTCATTGAAGAGAAGCCAGGCTAGCTGTAAGTGGCTGCTTTCTTTGCAACTCATGAAGGGTAGAATGGCTTGGATCCGTATCTGATAGAAAGGGGAAACAGAAGGGTGACCGGTTTCCCGCCACAGTGAACATCTGGCCATCTTTATTAGCTTCTGAGGGTTGCTATGACAAGTTACCGCACACTTGGTGGCTTAAAACACCAGAGACATACTCTGTCACAGTTTGGAAAGCTGGAAGTCTGAAATCAAGGCTGGCAGGGCCATGTTCCCCCTGAGGGCTCTAGGAGAAAACCCTTCCTTGCCTCTTCCAGCTCCTCGTGGCTCCACATGTTCCTCGGGCATGGCAGCATCCCTCAGCCTGCTTCTTCACATGGCCTTCTCCTCTGTGGGGCTTTCCCTTCTCTCCTGTCTCACCTCTCCCTCAGCCTTTCCCTCATAAGGGTACCTGTCAGTAATAATCCCAGGATAATCCAGGAGGACCTCATCTGGAGGCCCTTAACTTAATTAAATCGGCAAAGACCGCTTTTCTAAATAAGATCATATTCATGGATTCTACGTGTTAGGATGTGGACATATAGTTTGAGGTGAGGCACCATTCACGTCCCTTCACAATTGTGCCTTTACTTCGGTTTTTGTCCCTCTACCCTTGATCCTCGATGGTCCTTCGCAATCATGTTTTCCTCCCTTTGCAAACTTGTTTTGTCCTTAAAGTATGAGCTCAAACATCACCTTGTACGTAAAGCCTTCCTTGACTCCCGAAGGGACCATCACGTGTTCTGGCCTTGGGAACCCTGGGGCGTGTTGCTCACTTGCCTGGAAGGTAATTTCCAGCCTGAGTCTGGGAAGTGAAGCTTGGCAGGCGAGTGCACACTGCTGGGCAGGAGAGAGCCAGAGTATGAGGGAGGGTACAGAGGGCAACCAAGGAGATTACTCTACAGGTATCCTCCCCCCCATTTCTAACCCTAGCCAGAGTCTGCTTCGCAAAGGGATCAAATGCACCAGAGAAGGAGGAGGGAGCTGAAGTTGCAGAGGTCATGAAAAAATCCTACCCTGTCTAAATCTCTCCTTCTTTTCATACAGACTCAGAAATTTCTGATATGGAAACAACCCAAGTGTCAATCAGGGGGTGACTGGATAACAAAAATGTGATATATATAAGCACACACACATTTACACACACATACAGTGGAATATTCCATATTCCAGCCATAGAAAAGAAGGAAATCCTGCCATCCGGGACAAGGATGAACCTGGAGGACATTATGCTAAGTCAAATAAGCCAGGCACCATCTCACAGGGAGATGGTGGTCAGTGTTGATTTGCAACCTCAGGATTTGCTCATGAAATTTGAAACTGGGCGCTGTACACTGAGTGCAAGCAGAGGCCAAAGAAAGAGGCAGGCCACTCCAGTTTGGTAGGTGGAAGTTTTAATGAGCAAGGGAACTTACAAATGAGGCTTCTCTTGGATGACTATGAGATGAGTAGATCTCTACACTGGCCCACAAGAATCTTAAACGTTGACATAGAGGACTTAACAAGGTTTAATCAGGTATACCATCCAGATGGTCTTAACAACTCATCGCTCTCTCAAGGCCGTGTCCTCGAAAATGGTCAGTGTGTGGAAACAGTGGGCAGAATGTACAGTGGGAGGGGTCAAGAGCCTCTGATTACCCGTTACAGGTAGTCATATCTTCTCAATGACTTCCTCCAACAGTCAAAGGGTACAAACTTCCAGTTACAAGGTGATTGAGATCCGGGGATTTAATGTGCAGCCTGGTGACTATAGTTAATAATACTGTATGGTATACTTGAAATTTGCTAAGAAAGTAAATCCTAAGTGTTCTTACCACCCATAAAAAAAAAATGGCAACAATGTGAGGTGGTGGATGTGTTAATTAGCTTGATCATGGTAATCATCCCACAACATATACATGTTTCATCTCATCACATTATACTCCTTAAATGTATACAGTTTTATTTGCCAGTTGTTTCTCAATAAAGCAAGGGGAAAATAAGAACTTCCTTTATGAGGAATAAGGTCTTTCCCTTCCCACCAAAGGTAAGCTAGAAGAAATAATGGCCCTGTCTCACGTAGTTTCCATCTGTGCCTTCTCCAGCTAGCTATAAGGGAGGTGGGAGGCAGAAAATGGCTGTGGCAAAGGAGCAGACTACAGACACCAAAGATATCCAGAATGATGGTCAGTCATGCTCACCCTCAACTCTCAGGGCCAAAGGAAAGAAGCAACTTCCTGTTGTAGAATGGACGGTGAATTAGGCAACACCGGTTTTCATGCCCCAGTTGCCCATGACCTTCCCTTCTCTGGGCTTCTCTTCTGTCCCTAGTAAAATGAGATGGTGAATTAGGTGAGCTATGAGAACTCAGTGGTTCTAGGAGGAGCTGTCATCAAGGACTGCTTTGTTCTTTGGGGAATGACCAGAACACTTACACAAAGCTGTCTCAGCACAAGGATCTATAAGATCACAACAGCGGAAATCTCCACTGTCCACACATTTTTGGTAATCACTGGAGAGTTAACAAACATTTGATGGATGCGAGGACAGCGCCAGCCTTTGAAGGACACTAAGGACAAAGAGACTACTCTGGCTGTCAAAGGGCTTATGATCTAATTTAAGGGTACATATCTTTAAGAGTTATCATGATACTGGTCATACAGTGATGTACACTATGATAGAGCAAGCTAAGAGAAATCCAGACAGACTTCAGGGAGGAAGTGACATTGTAGCTGGGTTTAAGTGTGAGTAGGAAGCGGGCATGCAGCAAAGGAGAAAAGGAAGGAAGGGCATCCAGGCAGAGAGACCAGTCTTGACAGAATTCTGGTGGTTTAAAGTAAATGGGCTGATGCGCCTAGCTATGAGTGATGCCAAGAAGTGAGCCCCAAGAGATAGACTCGAGTCAGAATCAACTATAATGCATTTCATTGCCACTAACCAAAATCAGTTCAAACTTGCTTAAACATTAAAAGGGATTTATTCATTTAGGTAACTGGGAAGTCCAGGAGTAGAGCAGGTCTCAGAATTGGTTTATTTCAGTGGCCCAAGGATGTGCTTTAAAGTCTGTCTTCTTTCTGTCTTTCTCCTCTGCTTCTGCAGGATCAGCTTAATTCCAAGCTGGTGCCTCTCCAGCCAAAAGATGGTTGTCAAGGAACTCTTCCCAGGGTTATGTTCTCCCTTGGGGATAAGCCTTCAATCCAGGAATAGAGAGAGAAGATTGTTTCTGGGAGCTCTCTTAGAAGATTAAGGTAGTTTCTTTTACAGAAGCCTCAAGCAAATGTCTACTTTAATTTCACCAACCTGAATTAGGTCATATGTTCATTCCTGAATTTATATCTATGGCTAGAGGTGGGGGCTATGCTCATTGCCATAGGCCAACCAATCACAAGCATGATCCATAAGTTGAGACTAGAGGCAGCATCCTCCAAATCCAGTGTATTACAAGGTTAACAAAAATCAGGGTAGTCCAAAAGAAGGGGAAATAGATGTTGGAAGGTGCCATAGACATTGTAGACTCCTCAGACCCCTTTGCAGTTACCTGTTTTACGTGTGGCTAAGGATCTGCCAACAGGAGGATGAAATGAACAACAGAAGGTGTTGACTGTGTGGACAGATTGGCTCCTCTGACAGGCATGATGCTGGGGGCATCTGCTTCTTCTGGGGCAACTGTGGTGGAACTTCTAGGTCCATTTATACTAGAAACGTCCTAGGAAACACTTGGGAGTTTCTCCTCACAGTGTGGCTCCTGTGTTTGTTATTTCTGATTATAGTGGGATCCAAGCCTGGTTCTTGGGCCTTCCTGGAGATTCTGTGAGATACCTAATATCCTTTCACACATCCCTTTCTGCTCATTTGCAACTAAGAATGCAGAATATGATTACTGACTTCCTCTATAGAGTTGGCTGTCAGGAAGTGACTTTTCTGGAAAGGAATGCAGCCCTTACCCTTTAATGTGTAGAACAACCCATCGATGAGTTTCTAATGGGAAAGTAGTAATGATAGGACAAGATCTTATTCCTCTTTTTTTTTTAATTTTTTAAATATTTATTTATTTTTGAGAGAGACAGAGACAGAATGTGAGTGGGTCAGGGGCAGAGAGAGAGGGAGACACAGAATCCTAAGCAGGCTCCAGGCTCCGAGCTGTCAGCACAGAGCCTGACTTGGGGCTCAATCTCATGAACTGTGAGATCATGACCTGAGCTGAAGTCAAGAGCTGGATGCCCAACCAACTGAGGCACCCAGGTGCCTCCCCTCTTCTTATTTTTAAAGTAAACTGTTAAGCAAAATCTGACACAGTTAATTGCCTCCTTTTTTCTTGATTACTTTCTTCTGGCTTATTATGTGACATTTTCCTTGTGTTCCTCCAACCACAACTGCCCACTCTCCCTTACTATTCTTTGCTGGTCTCTCCTCCACCACTGAACCTCTGGACACTGGGAGTGCCCTATGGCTCTTCTCTGCCCTCTTCATCCCTTCTCCTTAGGAATTCCATGGCTTCAAATAACAGGTATATATGTCCATGACACTTAAATTTATATAGTTACCCCCATTTTCTATTTGCCTGTGGATTTGTGTATCTAGCTATTGACTTGACATTTCACTTACATGTGTAATGGATATTTAACATGTAACATATTCAAAGGAAAATACTTGTTTTTCTCCCAACTTAGTTTCCTTTGTTGCCCCCATTCAAAATGGCACTGCCATCCACTCTGTTGCTCAAGCCCCAACCCAAGAATCATCCTTGATTATTTTTTCCTGTTTCCCCATGTCAAATCTATCAGCAAGTACTGTGAGCTGTACCTCCAAAATGTGTCCTGAGCCCACCTGTTTATTTTCTTCTCCCACGACCACGCCAGCATCTATTTCACCTCTCTCGCCTCAGCTCTGACCACTTTCCACCCTTCCCCCACTTGCCAGCCTCCTGGGCCTTCTTTGTGTTCTTTGAAGAGCCAGGCTCATTCCTACCTTCTGGATCTCTTCTTTCCTTTGTCTGGAATGCTCTTCTCTTGGATCTTGGCACAATTCTTCCCCTCTTGTCTCTCAGACCTTGGTTCAGATGTGATGTTTCCACCAACATATCCCCTCACCCATGTCACTTTCTATCCCAAGACCCATTTTGATGTCTTTCTATGACGAAGCAGTTATCTGAAGTAACCCTGTTTACTTTAGTAATGCTGTCTCCCCTGTCTGGACAAATGCAGATACTTGCCTGTCTTGATCACTTAACCTACCTAGAAAAGTGCCTGGCACTTAATTGCAACTGAATATGTATATGTGGAATAAATGTGTATGTGTTTTGGAAAAAAAATCCCTCTGGTGACAGTTTGAAAAATAGACCTGAAGGGAAGAAATCTATGCCAGAAAAGTCCTCTCTGGCTGGAATGTGCAGCATGTATTGGAGTTGGAAACCCCATAGTCTCTTGTAACAACAAACCTTACAGGATGTTAGGTGAGGTGAATTCACCTAGAATTATAGCCTAGAAATGACTTAGGACATTTCTTCATTGGTTCCAACAGGTGGGCTTCTTTTTCTCTGCCATTGCCTTTAAGTTGAGTAGTTAAAATGTGGCCAAAATAGATTTCTGTATTTGGGTTGCTGACACCACAAGTGTGTGAAAGTGGAATTGGATACTTTTCCTGTGGCAACTCTTGACCCACAAATCATGGACAATCTCTGCGGGGACAGAGCTATTCTCTGAGAGTGTCGTCTCGACGCGAAGAAGCGAGGGGAACAGGCCTGCAGCAGAGTGTGCTTCGCTCCGCGAGTCAGAGGTCCTTTTGGCTGGCCTAGTGGTGGATAATGTGGGGACAAGTCTTTTCTTTCCATCTCTTCATTAGCGCACAAAAGAGCACACAGACCTTCACAGAAAAGGGGTTAGCCCGGCTCCGTAACTCTGGGATTCTTCTTTCTCTCTTTACCCCAGAGTCTGAGCTCTCTTGCGTTTTTTTTTTTTTTCAAAGCATAGTGGAAACAGAAAGGACGCTTAGAAAAGAGGATAAAAAGAAAACAGAATAGAAATCTCCTCAACCTGCCAAATTCTTTCCCTGAATCCCATGTTATGCACAATTCATATTCAGTAAACATTTTTTGAAGACAAATTAAAAACCATCCCAATGGCAATTATCCCCTTTCCTTATTATTATTATTAGTATTATTATTTTAAAAAATAGAGTTTATGCAGTGATTCAAATTCTTAGGGCTGCCCTTTCATTGTGCAGACTGAGAAATTGTAAACCTCGTAATTGGGAGAGCTGGGGGATCTGAAAGAGTGGGGAAACCAGACGTGAGGAGCTGGCGGAGTCCCCACAGATCCACATGGAAGCCGAGTTTTGCCAGTTTGCACGGACAGTCCCTTCTAAAAGGCATATGATGTTCTACTTGGCAGCACAACATAGTAGAAAAGTGTGGAATTAGAAGACAGGAAATCTGGCCTGCAGTCCTCACTGTGCGGGTGACCTTGGGCTAGCAATTTAGGATTTCTGAGTCCGGGGTTCCCTGTGATGCATGGGAGCAATGCTACATCCTACTCTGTGTGCAGTGCGCTTCTGAGAATTAAATGCATCTGTGAGAGTGCTCAGGAAATGGGGAAGACCTCTGTGTATCTTAGTCATTATTTTCTAGTTTGTCAAATCAAAGTCTTAATCTAAAATGGATAAATCTATTCACGGTGAATGTTCATTCATTAGACAGGCTGATTGATGATGAGTTGGGATTCTGGATTCAGACCAGAAGACAGAAATAAACCCACTCTTGATGATATGATGATATTTTAGAGTCTCTACAACTTAATATGACTGAATTTGTACATTTAGTATAGAGCTTGAGTATTAGATGGGGCTAAATATGTGGCTATTAAGGTTTAGTGAATATAGATGGTTTTATCCATTCAACATTTACTCAGTAAATATTTTTGGGTGCAGGGTGTTTATAACAGTACTTGGCACATATCAAGTGTTCAATAAATTACCACTGTTATTGTTGCTGCTATTTGCCAAGTCCTGGACTGAGCTTTGGGGCTACAAATAGGCAAGGCCCTGGTCTCTGCCTATTATAGGAAAATTATAGGAAAATTAAGCAAGTGGGGACAGACTGACTTGAGTCAGCCTGCATGTATTTGAATTCTCCATTATTTATTAACTGTGTGAACTTGGGCACGTTGACTTAACCTTATTTCCCTCATCTGTAAAATGGGAGAATCATGGCATTGATGTTAAGGGATCACTGAATGAGTGAAATTAGATAATCATTAATTCATTTATTTATCATATACTTGTTGAGTGTCATGGTTGGCAAAATGACAACCCCTCTGCCTGCCACAGGTATCCATGGCCTAATCCCCACAACCTGTGAGTATGTTAGGTTACTTCACAAAGAGGAGTTAGGGTTGTAGATGGAATCAAGGTTACTATTCAGCTGATCTTAAAATAGGAAGATTAATGTGGATTAATGGCATAGGCCCAATTTGGTAACCAAAGTCCTCAGAAGAGGAAGAAGGAGGCAGGAGAGGGATCAGAGTCAGAGAGAGATTTGAAGATGCTTTACTTCTGGCTTTGCAGGTGGAGAAACAAGGCCATGAACCAAGGAACGTAGGTGGCTTCTAAAAAATGAAAAATGCAAGGAAACATATTTTTCCCCTAGAGCCTTCAGAAGGAATACAGCCCAGCCTGCTCCTTGATTTTAGCCGTGAGATCCATTTCAAACTTCTGACCTCCAGAGCTGCACAATAATAAATTTGTGCTGTTTAAGCCACTAAATTTATGGTAATTTATTACAGCAGCCATAGGAAACTGATACAAATGTCTGCCATGTGCCACCAGATTCTGTTCTAGATGCTGGGGCCAAGCATTCAGACACACACACACAAGCACTCACTGGTGCACTCAGATATCCCCTGGTCTTCTGGAGCTTAACTTGTAGGACAATAAACAAATAGATAAAAAAATATATATGTCAGAGCCTAATAAATGCTATGAGGAAAAATTAAAGCAGGATAAGGGAGCTGGAGAACAAAGGGGATGTTGTTTGCATCGGAGTGGCTGGAGGTCCTCTGCAGTGAGATGGCATTTGAACAGAAACATGGATGAATAAGGACTTGACCCATGTGGATATTTATGGGGAAGAGAGACCTGGAGTGAGAGCTCCTTTCTGAGGGCTGTTTCTAAGGAGGGATGCAGCTATGAGCCTTCAGCACCTGGGGGAATCAATACCTCAGTCCTGAAGCAGGGAGGGTCTGACTTGTGCATCACAGCACCCACGATAGGGGCTGTTATAGTAGTCTGTTCCAGAGGTGATGATGATGTGTATGACGATGCTTGCAGAAGGGAAGGCAAGAAATAATAATTAAAATTTTTTAATGTTTATTTATTTCTGAGAGACAGAGAGACAGAGCATGAGCAGGAGAGGGGCAGAGAGAGAGAGGAAGACAGAATCCAAAGCAGGCTCCAGGCTTTGAGCTGTCAGCACAGAGCCCGATGTGGGGCTCGAACTCATGAACTGTGAGATTATGACCCAGACTGAAGTTGGACAGTTAATCGACTGAGCCATCCAGGTGCCCTGTAATTATTTTAAAGTAGAGCTCACAGATAGATTTGCTAGAACAGGAAGAGAGAGGTCAAGGCTGACTCTAAGCAGGTGGAATGGGGTTGCCACTTGCTGAAATGGGGAAGCCTGGATGAAGGGAAGGTTGAAGGAGAATAATCAAGAGTTTAGTTTGAAATATATTAAATTCGAGATGCTTTAGCATTTCTAAGTAGGGAGATGTTGAGTTCGGAGCAGAGATTGGATGTAACTTGGGGAGAAACCCATGAAACTGACCTTAATCACTTTAGGGAGTGGATGTAGGCAAAGTAGAGAGCCAAGATTGAGCCCTGGGGCACACCATCAATGAAAGATTGGAAAGACGAGGGACGGCTTCTGCAAAAGCACAGGACCCACCTGGCACGTGGTAAGTGCCCAGGGTAGGGTAGCTAGCTGCTATGGACTGACTTGTGTTCCCCTAAAATTCATATGTTAAAGTCCTAACCCACAATGTGACTATGTTTGGAGAAATAGGGTTTTTAGGAGGAAATTAAAGTTAAATGGGGTGATAAAAGCAGGGTCCTGGTCTAATAGGGTTGGTGACCTTATAAGAAGAGGAACAGAAATATCTCTCTCTCTCTCCTCTTCGGCCACGTGAGGACTCATGACATGTAACCCAGCCAGGAAGAGGGTTCTCACGGGGAATGACTTGATTGGCTGGCACCTTGATGTTGGATTACCAGTCTCCAGAACTATGAGAAAACGCATTTCCGTTGTTTAAGCCACCCAGCCTATGGTATTGTGTTAGGGCAGCCTGAGCTGGCCAAGATGCTAGCTGTGGAAGTTTGACAAAAGGCAGGGGTGACATAGGCTAGAAAGAACTAAGAAAGCCAGAAAGACATGACTTGTTCCTAACTTTCTGACTGACCCATGTTCATCCACGTTCCTCTCTGGGCCTCAGTTTCCTCCTTTGGGAATTAAGGGCTGCTTTCAGTTCTAGCACTCTATAAACTATGTTTAAGGAATGGAATTGTTAGAAAACATGCGTCATTGGATTCATGTGGATTTAACATTTTTTTAAATGTTTATTTATTTTTGAGAGAGAGAGAGAGAGTGAGTAGGGAAGGGGCAGAGAGAAAAGGAGACACAGAATCTGAAGCAGGCTCCAGGCTCTGAGCTGTCAGCACAGAGCCAGATGCGGGACCCGAACTCATGAACCGCGAGATCGTGACCTGAGCCGAAGTCGGACGCTTAACTGACTGAGGCACTCGGGCGTCCTGGCTTCATGTGGATTTAAAAAAAATTTTTTTAATGTTACTTTTTATTGTAGTAAAGTATACATAACATAAAACTTATCGTTCTAACTCCTATCCCTGTCCAGGACTTCTTCACCTTTCCAACCAAAACTCTGTATGTGTTAAACACTCACTTCCCTCCACTCCCACAGCCCCTGTCTACTGTCCGTCTGACAACCAGCAGTCTACTGTCCGTCTCTGTGAAGTTGACTCCTCTAGGACCTTGTAGAAGTGGAATCCTGCAGTATTTGTGCTTCTGTGTCTGGCTTATTTCACTTAACCTAATGTCTTCATTTCATCCATGTTGTATTGTGTGTCAGCATTTCATTCCTTTTTAAGGCTAAGTAATATCAGTCGTGTGGATTTGAAGTCCCAGGACCTGTGTCCAAATTCTAATTTTTGTACTCATGAGCTCATGTGACCTTGAGTGTGCCCTCGGCTTCTCATTTCCTCATCCTTAAATAGTGAAAAATAGTACCTACCTCACAGACGTGTTGGGTGGAGAATTTTATATAATGGATGTGAAACCTCTTTAAAAAGATTGTGATGCGGTGGCTATTTTTAGCTAGAAAGAGGCCACTAGGTTGGCTGCCAGGGGTTGATGCTTTTCTCTTGGCCACCCTAATGACATCTTTCCAAGCAGTTCCTTGGCCCAGCTGCACAGCTGATCCAATTCACTTCTCAAGCAGTCAAATAAATGACTTGGTTGTTTTCCTGTCAGCCTCTAGATGTGTCACATCAGCACAGCAGGAGATAAGAAGCCTCTGTCTCTGACCCAGACGCTTTGGACCTGGGTGCCTCCATTGTATGCCAGGGAAAGTACAACCCTGAGGGCTGGAGAAAACCCTCTTCCCTTTGGCTTTTTTTTGTTTTTTTTTTTTTTTTTTTTGCGACATTCTAAAGTAACATCAGGCTCCCTGTGTCTGGGCCTGGCTCCGGGAGGTCAATCTACCAGACCATGGGAGGTGAATTAGTGGGAAGTGACATGTGGCAGCATGGCTTGGGAGTCCAGGGGCCTGAGGGCCAGGCTGGATGCACTTTGTGACAGGGAGCGACACACTTCCTCAATTAGGGTGGTCACCCTCCTCTGTGTGATGAGGGGTGGGATTTGATGGCCCCCAAGGTCATATCTGGCTCTGGCCTTCTGTGAATCATGAGTTATTTAGGAATGCTGTTCCACTTTTTGTCAATGACTCTTGACCTTTCCTTCACCCCCACTCTTCATGTACTCTGCTTGTCCCCAAGAGCTGCTCATTTCAGGTTCAGATTTAAACTCCATCCTTACCCTTAGCACTGAGCCTGCTGCTTCCCTGCTCCCCTTCATTTCGACTCCTTTCTGGCCCAGTTTTCTGCTGTCTAGAGGAGCTGGCTTTAGAAACCTCTGCTTTTCTAACGCACGTTGAAAGATTAATGGCAGATTGTGGCTTCAATTCTCATTTCATTGGCACTTTGAGAGAAGAGCAATACTTCAACCTCAGAAGAATGGCCCTCTCACAGTACAGTCTAGACTCAGAGTGGGGAGATAGGCTCAAAAAGTAGACAGGGGGCCACATTATGTAGGCTTCCAAAGAGAAGCTAAGGGGTTTGGACTCTATCCAATGGCTGCAGGGGAGCCACTGAGGGTTGTTGAGCTGTATCTGAGCGGTATCTTCTGGAGATCATTCAGGCAGCTCTCTGAAGACTAGATTAAAGTGGAAGAAAGCAGAGGCGGGCAGGAGAGTGAATCCAGCATCTAGGTGAGAGAGGCCAAGAAGAGTGGCAGTGGAGATGGAAAGGAAGAGCCTGGTCTGAGAGGTTACACAAGAATTGACTGGACTTGGCCTCAATGGATGTGGGGATGAGAGAGAGAGGAGTTGAGAATGATACTGAAAAGTGTCTAGCCTAAAAGGCTGAGACACAGTTTGTGGTAAATAGGAAAACACCTGCCCTGCCGTTCTCCTTCAACTCACCATGCTGCAGCCATGGCCACATCTGCTCCTGCCTCAGGGCTTTTGCACTTGGGGAACTCTGTGCCCAATTTTAGCTTAAATGTCACCTCTTTCAAGAGGCTTCCTTGATTGCCCATTCTAAAGCCGTCTCCATGCCCTCTCATCCCCCACCTTGTGTCTTCATTCCCCTCACTCTTTATCTCCAGCTGATGTGAAGTCATTCATCTATGTGTTTCCTTCCACTACAATTTAAGTTCCACATGCATAGGGGTCTTACTTGTCTTGCACATGGGTGTATCCCTGGCACCTAGAATAGGGATTGGCTCTTAGCAGGTACTTAGTGATTATAAGAATTTAATGAACTGGAAGGGAGGAAGGGAGGAAGAATGGAAGGGAGGGAGGGAAAGAGGGTGGGAAGGAAGGAAGGGAAGAAGGGAGGGAGGAAGTAGGGAAGGAAGGAAGGAGAAAGACTAGAGTCAGATGTGGCAGGTTATTTCCAAAGATGGCTACAACAAAATCTCCCATCTTACAGGCCTTTTATGATGAGACTTGTTGCTCCTCTCAGCAGGTGGAGTCTGTTTCCTCTCTTTTGAACCTGGGCTGACCCCATGCCGGCTTTGACCTGTAGAATGCTCCTGATGTGACACTGCATAGCTTCGGAGCCTTGGCTTTAAGAACCTTTGTGGCTTCCATTTTCACCTTCTCATACTGCTTCTTCTCAATAGTGCCATGAGACCACTGTGCCCGAGAAAGTCCCCTGTGGAGGGAAAGGGAGCACTCCAGTCAACAGCTCCAGCTGAGTCCAGCTCTCAGCAGATCTGCTGGCTGAATGTGGCTGTGGGAGTAATCCCAGGCAAGAAGAGCCCTCCAGCCATGCCACAGAGTTGTAGAAGCAATACATCATTTTCAACCACTAAGTTTCTTTCTCCACACTGAGCTTTGTGTTTAAGGAACTGGCAGACATCCGGATGGAGATGCAAAAGCAGGAATTGAATATATATAGTATATGTATATATGTGTGTGTATATATGTATATGTATACATATGTGTATATGTGTATAGTTTATGTATTGATATATACACATGCATTTCTGCAGAAGCTAGTTTGATGACCTGTGAACTATATATCTAGGAGCCTCTAAGTGAGTAAGAAAAGAACTTCTTTGTTTTTTGACTGGACTGTAAAGAAAATTGTAACAATGGTGTGCTTTCGTACTCCCACTCTGAATGATGGATGAACAAGGGCAGGTATAGCCAGATAAAGGAAAGGTTTCTTATCATGTATGGTTTGAGAAGGATTCGCTTTGGACCCTGCCTGCCGGAAGCTTCTGTCCCGCTGTATTCTACAGCCTGAAGCCATTCTTCTGCCCTACTGTCACTCCTTCAGCCAAGAGTTAAGACAGTAAATGCAGAAGCAGCAATTTTAGGCCACCCTAGCATCAATAAACATGCATCTGGTGCTTTTCTCACCTTATAAAGCAATTTCCCATCATCATCTCATTTAATCTCATAGTAATTCTGTGGCACAGGTTCTGATTTTTTCAAAATGGGGAAACAGAGGATCAAACTGAGTCATATAGTGCATAGGCAGCAGAGTGAGGAGGAATCCAGCAGACTCCATACTCCTGGGTCAGTACCATCACCCTCAGCCCAGTGGAACATTCTATGAGCTTCTTGGAAACTACCTAACAAAGAGAACAACCTTGGTCTTGAAAGCCATTCATTGTCTGTCACAGGAGACAGGGAGATATCATCTTTGGGCAAGGTCTTCACCCATCTCGTAATTTAAGTAAAACTTTCATGCTAATTTCCTCTCCCTCCTAGTGTTAGTCCTGGCTCCTGGGAAAGGAAAGGAAGTGCTTTCACACTTTATAGACAACCTTGGCTTCAATCACATCATTTGCTCCATTTTTTTTTCTCCTGCAAAATATGAAAAAGCAGAAGTAAAGGCTTCTCTGTTTCTCTTTAAAGGAAGAAGATAATAGTTGTTTTGCACATTTTAATTTAACATCTTTAAAAAGATTGAGAGTTGATTTTTTTAATTGCAGGATTTATTTTGGATAAAAATTAATGTAGGATGAACTAAGAATACTTTTTTTTTTTTTTTTTTTGGAGTATTGGGAGACAAGGAGAAGGCTCTGGAGATTTGTTTGCAAACCTTTGTGGTGTCCTTTGTGGTGTCCTTTGTGGTGTCCCTGAGACCACTCCCTGAAAGTGGGGTGGGGGTATCTTCTAACCAGACTTCCTATCTCAACAATTTTTTTATCACAGAAGAAAGGCCACATGTGACTACTCTCCTTTCCCTTGTTAGTGTCCCATTAATTTCTTGACTAATGCAAGCTGCTTCTCACTACTGCCTTCCCCACCCCTCTCCACTGTGCCCCTGGATCACTGCTTCATGCTGAGCCACTCCTCACTCACCTTGCTTATTGCTGAGATCTGGATTGCCCTATGTGGACTTCCCCACTGGAAGCTATTCATTCTTCCACTTTCCATGCACCATGGTGCTGGGAAAGGAGTTGACATTTTCTTGGATCTCCTCTTATGTTTACAGACATTACACTTTCACCCTAGTTAAAAATTGCAATGTGTTTTGAGTTTTATTCTATCTGGCTATATGATCCACTGTCTTTTCTATATCACTGTCATCTACTAGCCTTCCAGGCACTGTGGTTGGTTTATTGAAGGCTTTGGCACCTGATTCATTACCTTTCTCTCCATCTCAACTCCTGCCATCATCATCCTAGGACATTTCAATGACAAGAATTGGACCATCCACCATCCTAGTCTCATAACTCTGGTACTCCTTCTTTCTGGAGACCATTACCTTGCCTCAATTTCAGTCACATACTCAACCCCCAGAAGAGTTTCCTTTTTGAAGCCTTCATGTCCCTTCTGGTAGCCTCATGCCTTTGTCGGACCCTTAATTTTCTCTCCATCAGTTGGCCCTCTCCCAACTTTTATTCTTTTATTTTCCTTTTTGGGGTCCATGGTTTATTACCCTTTCCTTCTCTGCAACTCTCTGAACACTTACCACTCTCCTTGAGTTCCATACATAACCCTGCAAACCACACTCTACATTCCTAGCAGAATGTCATGTCTCATACTGCACTGACGAAATTGATCCTTCTAGTCTTGATCCATCTCTCTCAACGTTCAGCAGCTTCCCATCCATTGCTTCTTTTTCTCTCTACCTCAGAGGATTGTATCCTTGATGCCACTTTATCTCCCTGCACCTTGCTCTGCAGTCATCAACTCTCTATGAAACCTTTACCCTTCTATGAAATCCTTTCCCTCGGGATATAAAAATGGTCACATTTTTCCTATCCAAACAAACAAACAAACAAACAAACAAACCATAATTGCTTCTACCCCATGTTTACCTCTAACTCAGTAACATCTTATTCAGTTATCTCAAAAGAGTTGCCTATACTCACTACCTCCAGTTTCCCATCTTCCATTCACTCCCCATCCTGTTTCAGTCTGGCTTCTTGCCCCTGTCATTCCACTGAAACAGCTGTTCACTAAACTTAACACTAAGTTTCAGATTGCTAAATCCAGTATGTGTCTTTCTAGTATTTATCCTACTGAGAACTACTTTCCAATATTTAATATTGTTAATCATTCTTTTCCTTCTTGAGACTCTGGATTTCCTTGCATCCAGAGTATGCATCCTTCCAGTTTTCATAGTGGCTGAAAATTCTGTCTCTGGTTCTTCATGGCTCCTCTTCCTCTTACATATTGGAAATTGTGGAATTGTCCACTGTCTCACACTCTCCCTAAATGATCTCTTTCACGCTTATGACTTCTATTAACACCTGTAAGTTCACTAAGCCCTAAGTATTCTTTTCCATTCATACCTTCCCTGAGTCAGGAATTCAACTATCTTCTCGATAGCTCTAGGTGACCTGTCATACCTAGCATGCCCCCAAACCAGCTCCTTCTCCTAAATTCTACAATTCACTCATCCTTGCCTAGGCACCTGGTTAAAACTTGGAAAACACCCTTAACATCTCTTTCTCCTTTGTCAGCCACATCATATCCGTGGACATATCCTGCCAAATTAAAGCTTCCCCTTTTGCTGTCTCCTAGATTGGTGCAATGGCCTTCATGCAAGGTTCCCTGCTTCCATCTTGTTCCCTTCTGGTCTATTCTCATGCCATAGTCAGCACCATCTAATGAAATATGAATCTGACCAGGCAAGCCCGCCCATGCTTAAAGCATTAAAATAAGCAGGATGTCCAGGGGAATGTCCGAGCTCTTCCCATACGAAGGCTTTCTTGATCGAACATCCGCAGATGTCTTCAGCTTCACTGATCAGCCCTCCCTCCATGATCCTTTTTGCCTCAGTAGCAGTTCACTACTCAGAGTCCATACCTGACACCATCCCAACCAGGCAGGCCTTTGCTTGTGTTCTTCCCTTGCCTGGAATTCCTCATTATTCTCAACCTCTCCTTTGCCTGGCTGAGCTGCATTTATTCTTTAAGACTCAGCTCACAAGTCCTTCCTGAGCCCTTGGCTAATACATGAGCCTTTCCTCAGAGCTTCCAGAACACCTTGTGCATACCTCCATCAAGTTGCTTTATACCACCTTCTATGTATATCCTTCCACTACAATGTAAGCTTCTTGAAGACTCTTTGAGCCTTCTGTCCCTTTTGCCCAATCCAGGGCCAGGTATCTAGAAGATGCTTGGAAAAAGCTTTGGGTGTGGAATTAAGAGCCAGGGTTCAAATCCTTTCTTTTTCCAT
This sequence comes from Panthera uncia, assembly GCF_023721935.1. Lineage (NCBI taxonomy): Eukaryota > Metazoa > Chordata > Mammalia > Carnivora > Felidae > Panthera > Panthera uncia. The sequence goes on along the minus strand of NC_064807.1, from coordinate 59,996,319 downwards.
CCATTTTCCCTGTGACAGGTATAGGTCACTTTCCTTGTCTGAGCCATGCTTCCTTATCTACAATTATTCTATTTACCTTTCAAGAAAACATAAATATTCCTTGTAAACTGCAAAGTACTATGAAAATGTTTTATTACATAGGATATGCAGAAACACACAGAGGGAAAAAAAGATCTATCACAACATTATGGATCCTGTACAAATTTTAATGAGACTTCATATTCATTCAAAAATCTGCATAAGCATTTTTATATCAGTATGGTGCTCTGTAAAGTGCAGCAAGGGGTTATTTCTTTGTTTTAAAAACCTAGCCAATATGCCCAGGGCATGAGAGCTGCACTTGTGAAAATAATCAGCTGATGTTACTTAATAGCCATGACAAGAGCACTAATCCAGTTTCCACATTAGAAGCACACGAATCTACAGAGAATCTTCAGGAATTTATGGCGGTTCATCTTCTTCCCCTGGTGCCTTTGGACTGCCCCTTCTACCCAGCTCTTCCAGCGGGGACATTTTACATACCTCTCAGTTCTGTGTGAAAATCAGGCCATGGAGAGGGGAGAATTCAGATAAGATTTCACAAACCAATCCAATTTACCTTAAGTGAACACACGTCATTCATCTAATTCTTTCTCTATTGCCTGGCAAGAAAGGAGGAAAAGCAGTTCTACTCTGAAGGGACAACTCCCAGTTCAGATAAGTGGAATTAGAAATAAATGAACAAGCAATGAATGGGAGTGACCTGCTTTAACGAGTCAAATCTTTATAGAAAATTGGAGCCAGAAAACTCCTAGTCCCAGGTTGTACAACAGAACACTCCAAGGAACTAAAAGCATGGTGTGAAAGGAGCACGCACATTTCCTCTTCATGGGGAGGAGGGGGCAGTGCAAGTGCTCCCAGAACAGGAGCAGTTGTGGGGGGAGGGCAGAGGCCCACACCTGGGTTTTGGATGACCTTTGGCAGGTTATTTTATCTTTTTGGACCTGATGTCACATGGGGATTAATCAAAAAACATGTCTCATAAAGTGGTTGAGAGAGAGAGAGAAAAAAAAAAAAAACACCCAGCCTATATTCAATAAATAGTGGATATTATTTTAATCAAAGTTAAATTTGAAGAAAAGTGAAAATTTCGGGGAACTAAAAAAATTATTATAAAGATATGCTGGGGCAGATTATGCAGCTCTTGAATTCCAGTTTACAAAGTCTAGATTTTGTTTAGACAAGGGGGAGCCTCTGAAGGTTTTGAGCAGGAGTGTGACACAATGACAGATGTGCTTTTTGAAGTTGATCTGGAAGTGCTGTGTGGAGGGAGCTTAAAGGGAAATATCAGGAGGCAGAAGAGCCAGCTGCGAAGCTATCATTTGGTCCAGTGAGACCTGAGGATGTCTGACCTAGGGCAGTGGTAATGGGGTTGAAGAAGAGGGATGTTATTGGGATAGAACTGGTAAGAGGTTGTTAAAGATGGTTTCTGTGTGTTTTTACCTTTGTGGCCGGGAGGATGGTAGTGCTTATTATTTCTTCAAGGGAGAGACAACCGTCATTTGGGCATGATAAGTCTCTAACTAAGCATTCTGTCTGTGATCAAATTCTGGTATACTTCACTGGACTGTTGGTTCTTATATCAAAAGAATTTATGTCTAATTTTTTTTTAAAAATGCGATCAGTAAGAATGTAGGATTCACCAATAAGAAACACCCCCCACAGTAGACCTAGCTGGAATGCATCTCTTCTATTAAGTGACTCCTTAAGACTTCCCAGCCCACTGCAGTGCTACCCAGGTTAACCACATTTGTTTGCTGTTAGGAAGATGTTTGAATGCAGGCAAGATCCTGTGCCAACTCCTCTGGCTCTTCTTCCGAGAGTGTTTGTGTTCTACTCCCCACCCAAACTGGCTGAAAACATGAGCAAATCTGATCCTAGTACAACCATGTTGAACACTCTATTCCTTCATTCTCCTTATCAAAGAACTCAGCCTGGCCGCAGAGGCACAGCCTCCCCAGGGAAAGCCATGCTGAGACCTAGTATCACATCCACCTTATCTATGTTGTACTATTCTGTCCTTCTTTAAACTCCGCATCTGTTGTCCTGATACCGAGGTGAGGCTTAATGGTTTGTAATCCCCAGGTTCCCAGGGATGCCTCTGAAAAAGATTGAGCCCCACATTAACAACTTCTCAGTTTTTGGCAACAGTGTCTTTTGTAACCCCATTTCTCTGGTGACCATTTCATACTTCACATCTATCCATACTCCAGACAAGTGGGTGAGGGTCCCACTGTCCTTGCTGGTCATATCCAGCTGGTCATATCCAGCTCCCAAGGGTATATATATATATATATATATATATATATATATATATATAATTTATTTATTTTTGAGAGAGAGAGAGAGCAAGCAGGGGAGGGGCAGAGAAAGAAGGGGTCACAAAACCTGAAGCAGGCTCCAGACTCTGAGCTGTCAGCACAGAGCCTGACATGGGGCTCAAACTCACACCCTGTGAGGTCATGACCTGAGCTGAAGTCAGACACTTAACCGACTGAGCCACCCAGGCACCCCACCCAAAGATACATTTTTTGAAAGAGACTTTGATGTATTAATTTATTTTAAAATGTGTATTTAGGTTTATTGTATGCAAATTATTGAATAGACAGCTCTGGGGGCCTCTTCAAGATGAAAGAGACATATAGTCTTTGTTTTCAAATGAGGTTGGAATCCAGTGGGGAGATTGATATATACACAAATGAGACCAGTGAGGCTGTGTAGGGGTGGGCTTGAGGAGGAGGAGGGTGGAAAGCTAAGCAGGAGTTAAATCTGTGTCTTCTTAGCTACACGACTTAACTTTTATATTGAGGATAGGGTACTTATAAAACCCTTTCTCTGCAGAATGGCTGATGGTAGGATCCAAGAAGGCTCTGGCAACAGGTGGAGGGCCCATCTCAGTGCCATCTCTGAGGCCTATTAAATGTAGAGTGTCCATTTTGGCCAGAAGTGGGGCCCAGAGTTGTGGTTGAAGGGGCCATTTTGTTTATGTGAAAACAGAAAATACATAAAAAAGTAGCCAAAATACCATCTTTAATGATATATAAAGGATATCAAGACAGTGTGCTGCATAAGTAATTATGGTTTTGGTTTAAATCTAGAACTCAAGCAAGGCTTCTGCTAATTAGTTAATTAATTTTTTGCACTTTGATTGTTTTCAGACTAAGGACCTCATTAACACAGCCTCTAATGGAAGGCACATTTTATGTAGCATTCCATGTGTGCAGAAATCATACGAATTTATTGCACATGTAGTTTATATTTTTCCATTTGATCCGCATACCAGCCCTGTAAACAGCACTTGTCTTAGTTCAAAAAAAAATTGTGGGACTTGCTTCAGTTTCTCCCTAACCAGAGAATAATTTTCTGGAAGTCAAGGAGCACCTTGTGTCTCCAAGGCCAGAAAAGAACTGAACTGGAGAGTCTGAGATAGAGCTGTGGCAAAACCTTACAAGTTTCCTCAGTTCTGTGCTTTTATTAAAGAACAGAATAACAGCCAATGTTGGGTAAACTGGATCAGCTGGGACCACATCCAAAGGAACATCTTTAATGCTGGAGACATTGCTGGAACCCTAAGGTGCTGAGGGCAGGTTTCAGCAAGATCAGAAATTCAGGAATTGTTGGGTTAACACAAAAGGATAAAGACTTAAGTCCACAGGTCCAGGGCTAGTAAGAAACGAAGCCAAGGTAGGGTCAATGGATTCATAGCTATGAGACCACAGATGTGTGCTCTTCTTTCAAAGGATGTCTTCAGCCTCACCTGCTCTTATCTTTAGATTTCTATTGCCTCTCTCGTTGTCCTAATGGGCAAGGATGCAGGGACCTTATGGTGGCCTCAAGCAGTTAAAACATACCTCGATCTCTAAAGCAGAGACACACCTTTATCATTGTCCATGTCCTTAGTTAAGCCGCGGCTTGATCCTTTAGTGGGACTTGAGGTTCTGTGATAGGGACAATATCCACAGCAATCCTGGTATACTGTATTTCCAAGGTGGCAGTGTGGATTATAATAGAAACATTCTCTTGGGAAGAGTTTTTCTTCTCCAAGGCAGGGTCAGAAAATGTGGCCTCCTATTAATTAAATTTAAGGATGCTAATGTAACACTTAGGGGACACTGGTTTTTAAATCATAGAATGAGACAAAGCAGCGGTACATGAAGCCTGTGATAATCATGGAGTATGATTATCACTCTAATATTTTGGCTTAGGACCCAGGACCCAGGAGAACATAAATTCTGTCTCTGCTTAACCTCTTCTTTTCTTTACGTATTTACAAGTATATGCATTAACAAAGAACAGAGGCAAAGAAAGTTACATTCACATCATATTGTCCACTGGAATTGAGACCCAGTCCAGCACAGAGAACTTTGGCAGGCTGGGCTGGAGTTATGGAGAACTCAAAAGCTTTAGCCAAGGGTCAATTTAACATGCTCGTTAACACAAGGGCAAAAATACACAGAGAAAAAGAGACTCACCTAGGTGCCAATTTGTCTTAAACTGCCCAGGCGGTAGCCTCAGGACTACTGTTGTTAAATTTATCAGTTTTTTATTTTATGTTTAATGCCTTTTGTGTCCTGAGTAAAAATTCTTTGTCAACTTCAAAGTCTCAAAGATTTCTCTTATGTTTTCCTCTAGGGGTTTTATAGTTTTAGTTTTCTGTTTTGTTCAATAGTCTATGTCAGGTTAATTTTTGTGTATGATGTGAGGTAAGGTTAAGTTCACCTTTTCCCATACAGATATCCAGTGATTCCTGCAACATTTATTGAAGACTGCCCTTTCCTCATTGAATAACTTTGTCACCTTTGTTGAAAATATATGTGTGAATTCTCTAATCTGCTTCGTTGATCCATTTGTCTATCCTTATACCAATACCACACTGTCTTGATTACTATAATTTATACTAAGTCTTGAAGTCAGGTAAGTCCTCCAACTTTTTTCTCCTTTTTCAAAATTGTTTTGGATGTTCTCAATCATTTGCAATTCCATATATATTTTAGAATCAGTGTGTCAATTTCTACCAAAAAAGACTGCGGGGGTTTTGATAGGGATAACATTGAATCTATAAATAAATTTATATCTTAACAATATTGAGATTCAATCTATAAATAAATTTATATCTTAACAATATTGAGACTTGAAATTCATGAACATATGTGTATCTCTTTCTTTTTTTATATCTTTCAATTTATTTAGTTATTCTCAATTTATCACAGCAACATTTTGTAGTTTACAGTGTACAGGTCTTGCATATATGTGTTAAACATATTCCTAAATGTTTTGTTTTTTATGTTACTGTAATTGGTACTTTTTCTTTGATTTCATTTTCTAATTTTTCACAGATAGTCTATGAAAATGTAATTTATTTTATATAATTACCTTGTAACCTGTGACTTTGCTAAATTCACCTATTAGTTCTTGTTTTATGTAGATTTCTTAGGATTTTCTGCATGTATAATTATGTTTTATTTCACATGACTTTTTTTTTTTAATTTTACATGCCTGTTAAAAACAGTGATACTGTCTGCTTGAAAAAGTGGCTCACTTTTTGTCTTGGGAACTGACCAATACAATCACTATTTCCTCATCTTTGGCAGAGTCATGGAAGACACTGTCCATCGATGACGCCATGTTGATTATACAGAAATCAGTAACCAGCAGTCACTGGAAGACTTCCCTGACTGAGTAGGATAGGAAAGAGGTTGATAAATGCCTCTTGGTATTCCTTCTTAAGAAAGAGGTAGATGGAATGGGAGAAAAAAGGTCAGAGAAAACCAAGGAGTAAAGGATTTCAAAGGACCATGAGTTGGGCCAGTCATCCAATCAGGAAAGGACTGACTTTTTGGAGCAGGTATCTGGGCTGTGGCAGAGTCTGCTAAGATATCCCACTCTTAACGAATCATTTGTGTGGGCAAATGTTATCAATATCTCCAGGGATTCTAATATGCTCAACAGGACACTGCAGTCCTGGCATGGGTACTGGCATGGCTTTCCTCTGTGTTTCCTTGGGTCATTATTTGGAAGATGACTTAGAAGAAATAAGGTTATCTGGGAAGTTAATGGCTGCCAAAGTCACATGTCTAAGAATGGAATTTGCATTTGGAGATCAAGGTGTTAGAAACTGAAATTATGAGCTCCTAGGTAAGACACTAATTTAAGTATCTAGAATTTAAGACACTGGAATTTTGAGAAAAACAAAAACTTTGGAGTTAGACAAACCAGGGTTTAAATCTCAGTTCTGAGGGATGTTCTCCATTTTCCTCCAGACCCACTTTCCGCCATTCTTCATCTTGTTCTGTGTGCTGAGGGCTGATCTAAGATGTGCTCTCTTGCATCCTGTTGGGTTTAGGCAATGGGAGGCATAGGCAGGTAATCAGAGGTGAGAAGGGAGGTCAGGATATTTATTTTCCCAGCTCCCTCTCAGTTGGATTGCAGTTTGGCCATGGCTTCTCCTGACAGTTGGCCCTTTCCTACAGCTTTCTCTCCAGGTTCAAGTAACCACTGGCTTTTCTTGCCCCTTCATGCCCAAGGATAATAAAAGCTTTCTGCTGTTTCTATTAATGGGCCCCTTTATACCTCTTGCAGGTTTTCTGTAACTCTGAATACCTTACAGTGTCCCCTTCATTCAACTTTCTTCAGTCATCTCTTTTGAGGATGTCATCTGGACCCTGTTAGACCAGCCCATCTGCCTACTAGCTTTGGAATTTTGAGCAAGTTATTTCTGTAATTGAGTCTCAGTTTTTTCATCTATGAAGTGGAAATAAAGATATCCCTTGCAAATATGAGGGATAATAGATGTGAACAGCTCATAGTAACTACCCAATAAGTGGTACTTATCATCATTACTAGTAACTATTATCACATGAGGACTGGCAAGATCATAGTGTCCTCGGTGACTATTTAGAAAAAAATTGTAGAGCTGGTTGCTAGTTATCCAGAAGCATAAGACTGGGGGTGGGGGCAGGGAGAATCTCAGATAATGGAAAGTGAAAACTAGGCAAGGGGTTGGAAAGATTTACTAGTACTGTGAAATAGAATAATTTTGATATTTTCACATAAAGAAGGGAGATACAGCTTTAGAAGTCTCAGACACATGATGGGAGGATCCTAAATATGGTAATGGAGGTGTTCACTTTGTTAGGAAAAAGCAGGTATGGTAGTGCTACATATCACAAGACAAATCCTTGAACAGAAACACATTGATATGTGAGTCAAATCTTGAGAAAGGCAAAAATATAAAAGAAGTTATTATTGACATAAGGGCATCCTGAAGATCATCCAGCCAGATGGAAAAAATGAATCCCTGACTCATATTACAGGTCTGGTAAGGAAGCAAGGTGTCTACATATTGTATCTTGATTGTCCCCAGCTTGCTTCTATACCAGCACTTAATACCCACTGCTACTCTGGCTGGCTGTTCCTTTCCCTCCTTCATATCTCAGTTTCTTAGAGGAACCCACAACCAGTTTGGTGGAAACCTCTTTTAGTTCACTCACTGCTGCCTTCTTTCCGGGGCACACATGTCTTTTTGGATGGAGGAGTCAGAGTAGGTTCAAGCAAAAGCTCCCCATCATGGTTCTTGCAACATCTCTCCCCATAGACTCTCAGGCTTTGTCACTGAGTCTAACTAGTCATGCAGAACTGCTCATCTTTGGATGTAATTTATGTCCAAGGGATTCTGCAGGTCCTCTTGCAGTTTACTTTCTGTTGAATGCCCCTACCTTATCATTTCCTCTCTTATGCCATATATATCTGAGTTCTTTTCCCAGGAGGCTTCCTAACTCCCCCAAAATTCAAAGAATAAAGCTGGAAACCAGAAGGTGTCAGACCTAACCAAATTTCAGATTCTGCACAGTTTCTAATAAATCCTTACTTGCCACATGATTTATTTTTTCCCAGCAGGTAGATGAAGTGATGAGATCGTCGCCTGTACTTAATTGTAATAGAAAGAAGAGGAAGCTAGAGAGAAAGAGCTTGCGTGAGCCAAGGGGAAAAAAGAAACCCAGAGAAAAGATTGAGTTAGTTTGAAATTCTAAAATGGTAGATGTCTCAACAGGGGTTGGGAAGGTCCCCATGTGGATATTCTGTCTATGAAATTGCATGCAATTCTGATGACAAAGAAACAGAGGTGGTCTCTAAATAGAAGGAATCCTTTGGCTTCTTAGAGATCTCCATGTGAGCTCAGCTCTTCAAAGGACATTACTGGAAACCAAAGAATGAAAACAAAGAATGGTGAAGATTTGTGCAAATGACGTCAGAAAAGCAAAAGCTCAGGATAAATCCTGACTTGTGAACAATGTTCAGGACATCATAAAAGACACAGAATGCTATTTGGAGCAAGTTGAAGAGTGAACAAGGCAAAAGCAAATGTCTTGGGTAAATGCTTTCAAAGCCATTCCAAAACACTTGGCCTTCGTTTGTTCTGCCAAGGTGAATGACCTTATGAATGGAAAGGGTAGAACAATCAAGGGGGGCATAAAAAAGATCAGCAAAGTCCAGACTGGTGAAGAGACTGTGAGTGAGCACAAAGCTTCCAGCCTCCTGCCCAGGAACATTGTATTCTAGGGAACTGTGAGACCTTGCAAATGAGATTACTGGGCCACTTCTGGTTATCTCAGAGGAGCTGTGAAAAATGGGGGATGTGTCAGAAGACTGGAATCAGCTAAGAATAGTCATGATTTTCTAAAAGGGGAAAAAGTGGGTTATATACAGGGATTGTAAACTTAAACATTTTACAGAGACCAGAAAATAACTAAAGAGTCAAGTAGGGCAGATAGAGACCCTAGTGAGCTGGAAAAGGAGGCTCCTTCTTAAAAGGGCAGCTGTTACTGAGCTCCAGCTCTGGTGGTAGCCATGCCCAGAATGGTTAAGTTAAATTTTAAAATTTTCAACGTTAAAAAAAAAAATTAAAAAAAAAGGGGCACCTGGGGGGCTCAGTCGGTTAAGTGGCCAACTTCGGCTCAGGTCATGATCTCACGGTCCGTGAGTTCGAGCCCCGCGTCGGGCTCTGTGCTGACAGCTCAGAGTCTGGAGCCTGTTTCAGATTCTGTGTCTCCCTCTCTCTGACCCTCCCCTGTTCATGCTCTGTCTCTCTCTGTCTCAAAAATAAATAAACGTTAAAAAAAATTTTTTTTAAATAAATAAAATTTTCAAATGGGGATCACAATTTAAATGTTTTTTTTTTTTTTTAAATATTATACAGGTTGAATTAAATAGGTTTGTAGATGGATAGGGCTAATAGGCCACCAGTATTTGACTTCTCCCCATAGATTTGCCATCTTGTAGCTCAGAAGTTAGGACAGTCTATTAAATGATCACCTGGTAAATATTTTAAAGGACTGATAATCCTAGGGAACTACACGGGTTCACTAAGGACCAATACTGATATGCCACACTCTAACCTCTCTAAGTTCTTAGATTCTGTGGTAGACTTGGTGGTGTGATTTCAGCAAAATGATGACAAGGATAGCCATGTTCTCCTGGGGGACCAGATGGAGAAGTCCAAATGGAATATGAATACTTCTAGGTAGATTCTTAGATGAACTGAAAAACCATGTTCAAAGTTGATGGATTAATAAACCAATATTGACTAATAAGTTGGTAGATTAATAAACCAATATTGACCAATAGGAAAATCTCTATTCTCTTGTCTCTGACCAACTATACTTTTAGAGCCCAGAAATAAGCAAGAATTAGCTTATGGCTTGACTATTGCAGAGTGCAGTGAGAATATCACCTCCTTGATCTTGGCTGTGCGCTTTGTAGCCGAGGGGTCAGCAAACTGACCCAGTTTGTATAACTAAAGTTTTATTGGAACATAGCCACACCCTTTCTTCTACACTTTGTCTCTGATTGATTTTGATAGATAGGGACAGAGTTGAGTAATTGCGACAGAGACTGTATGGCCTGCAAATTCTAAAATATTTACTACCTGTCCCTTCACTAAACAACTTTGCCAACTTTCTGATGTGACAAAACATTATCCTAGTACTCTTAGTGACCTTATTAGACTGTTGACTAATATTAGATTTGTCAATAATGGTCAATAAAAGCCCAATATCTGTTTCATATGAACTGATATCAAGCTATGTCTTGAATCCTAGATGGAAACAATTGATTTAATGACTAAAACAGCAGAGCTCTAAATTTATTCCTGACAGAATTTCGCTTATTGTTTTATAATTCCTTGCCCAATGTCTTGATAATGCCTTTGGCTTTCTGTCCAATGCATCCCACTTTTGAGGTAGGCTGGGATGGGCTCTCATGGTGAGGTAGGATTCAGAGGCCTGGTCAGAAGCAGATCTAATTTGGGGGCAAGTTCAGCATGAAGACCCAGGAAAAGAGTTAAGAGTCAAGGTCAAAGAAGCCATGCCCATCATTACCCTGATGGACAAAGGCAGAGCAAGAGGTCGGGGGTGAGTAAATGCAGAAACAGGACTAGAACTGAGCTGAATGTAAGAGTAAAGCCAAGAGAGTTCTGGATTTTGTCTTTTAATGGGGAAAGGGTGTCTCTTCTTTGATGCCTACTACAAGAGTCATTAGATAAATTCAAGAGGGTGGGTCCCCATGATGGGATTAGTATCTTTGTAAGAAGAGGAAAAAACTAGAGCTTACCCTCTTTGACTTGCGAGGACACTGCAAGAAGGTGGTCATCTGCAAGCCAGGAAGAGGGATTTTACCAGGAAGGTAATCTTATGGCCCCTTAATCTTAGACTTCTCAGCTTCCAGAACTGTGAGAAATAAATCTGTTGCCCAAGCCCCCCAGTCTGTGGTACTTAAGCCCCCCAGTCTGTGGTACTTTGTTATAGCAGCCCGAGCTGACTAAGACAGATGTCATCAATTTTACCCTTTAAAAAAAATTCTGGCTAAAAACGCATAACATAAAATGTGTCATTTTAACCATTTTTAAGTGTATAGTTCAGTAGCATTAAGTTCATTTACGTTGTTGTGCAACAGATCTCCAGATCTTTTCATCTTTCAAAACTGAAACTCTATACCCACTAAACAAGAACTCTCCATTTCCCCTCAATTTGACTTTTTAAAACAAAAAGTTATCAAAGCAGCTAAGGAGAAACACTACCAGATATTTAAAAGTGTACTTCAAAAGCAAAATAATAAAGAAAAGTAGATGCAATCTGGTATATTTTCACTGCTTGCTAATTAGTATCCTCTTTTCCACTTAATGTCTTCAAAGGGAAAAAAATGTAATTCCTTCTCCTGTTTACCTCCTTGAGCATCGAGAGCTTTGAGGGCCGGGACCCAGGTTTTTGACTCTTGGTAGAAAAATCCTGGTTAGTGTTCTTCACAGCTTTGACTGGCCTGTGGAAGAAACCTTGAAGGAGGACATGCCTCCTCTCTGCTGGCATGTCCCAAAGGCTTATTTTTAAAAAACCAATTCCCAGTGCTGCTTTCCTTCTTGCTACTGAAGAAATTCCCTAGGGTTTTAGAATTCCTTCTCTCTAGAGTTCTCTTTTTTCATACTTCTTCCATACAGCTTGACCAAAGCCCAAAGAAATTATAACCACATGCGTTCCACTTTTGTTTTGGTATGAAACATGGTAATTTTCTCTACCCTGATGAGAAAGAGCTTTCCAGTGCCTAAAAATGCATTCTCCAGCTTACTTATTAAATAATTTCCCCCTAAATGCAACTGTCCTGCAAATGTTAGTGGCAAGTTTTTCTTTAAATACAGATCACTATTTGAAAGTGTCAGGAGTTATTCATCATTATACAACACAATTTTTAAAAAAATGGAAGTATCTTTATATTTTCTGAAAGTACACGATTGTTGTAAAATAATACAAAGGTTAGAATGAAAATGAAAGCCCTCTTGTAGTCACACCCTAAGAGATTACCGATCATGTCTTAAAAAAGAAAACAACAGAATTTAAACAAAATTGCACAAGAGCTTTAACTTATCAGTTCAAAAGAGGCTGTCCTAATCACATCCGAGAGCTGACGTAGAGTGTGGCATCAATACTGAGGTTGTGTGGTCAAGGGTCAGGATTCCAGAGTCAGAGAGACCTGGGCTTGACCATGGTCACTACCAACATACTAGCTGTGTACCCTTGAGTAACTCACTTTATTTCTCGAAACCTCTGTTTTCTCATCTTCAATGTAGGAATAGTAATCATCTTTAAAGTAGGGATAGCTACCCCTAGGCTTGGGAGATGATGTGACATAGAACATGTATAGTGCCTAGCATCAGTGCCTGGGACGTCGTAGGTCCTCAGTAACAGTAGTATTATAACTATTAGGTTTTTTTAAATTATCTTTAATGTGCTAAAATACACATGACAAAATTTTAACAGCTTAACAGTTTTGTAAGTTACAGTTCAGTGGTATTAAGAACATTCACATTGTTGAATATCCATCCCCACCATCTACCACTATATTAATTATTAATATGGCTCTAATGCCCTGTCCTGGAAAAAAAAAAAAAAAAAAAACAAGAGTGAATTTACCTCTCTCCTGTGTGAGGCTGTGTCAGAATAGACTCCTTCCTCGTCTCAAAATCTTTCAAATCTGGTCATATGTTTGTGGCTAGATTTTGAAAACCCCTTCGTATGAGGTGTTCAAGGCATCAGACTGCTTCTAGTGTTATCTGGTGTTCATAGCTGTAGAGTTGGGGGCTCAACAGACCTGCACAGCTACTCTAGGGTGAAATTAATTCCCAGATGCCCTTGCTGACACTTTGCAGTGTCTTCCTCAGCAGACGTTTCTGCCGGCTGCCGGCCCGGGCTCTGCTAATGGAGGTTTATAAAGGCCTTCACAATTCCTATGGTAACCCAGGAGAAAGGCTGTTGCCATGGGGACTAGTCAAGCCTGTATAAACCTTCCATCTCTATCAGACAGATGAGAACGATATGAGAATGAATCTTTTACTAGTTCACCTTCTGAAATTGCTAACAATTATCTCTGTTTTTGGACAAGGGTTCATCATTTCTTTCAGGTGGAAACTCATTCATGTTTTCAGCTTTAAATGAATATTATTTCAAACCTTGCCTGATGATCTTGGTGTCAACCAAAATCACCCAGAGACTGAAATGGCTGGTGATGGAACCATTTTCAAATTTCTCCAGTGTTACCAGCCACTAAATAACATTTATCACAAGCATGCGAACTTCATATTGTTTTGAAAGAAGCATAGGTTTCTTTGAAATGCATTAGCCCTAAGCATGTGCCTATTAAGGAGCCTTTACATTGTTTTACATTAACTCAAGGAGAATCTGAGCTCCGTGCAGGCAGGGTCTATGTCCTATTTACCTCCATATCTCCAGCATCTAGTCCACTGCAATATTAGGGATTCAGTAAATGAATCAATCAGTGAATCAACCTACACCCATATGTTGATGATGGCAGATAACAGTATTGGTGTCCAGATGTGTAATAAGTAGAAGTTACCTCTAAAATATTTATTCATTTATTAAAAGACAATTTTTTAATGCCTACCAGCTTCATTCCTTTAGTGATAGCGCAGTTCCTACTTTTAATTCATGGAGCCAGTCTTTAGGTAATAAAACTGAACAGTACAAGGTCCACATCTTCCTGGAGCTCTTGGTCTGTAGGTGAGACAGACAAATACGTCTGCCAGAGTAACATAAAATTGGTATTAGAGTAGAAGTATAGCCTCCAAAACCATATTTGGTTCTGACTGGGGCTCAGGGAGAGATAAGATGAAGTTTGAGCGGGGCATTGACAGATGAGTAGGAGTTCCACAGGCAGGTGAAAGTCGGTGGTGTGGGGAAGAGGAAATGAGGCATTTAAGGCAGCAGGAACAGCATGTGTCATAGAACATAGTGCACCGAGGGCATGGTAAATATTCTCAGGTGGCTGAAATACAGGTTTTTCTGAAGGCTGAGAAAGGAGGCAGACCTATGGCCAGATTACTATGTGGAGTAGAGAGGGAGAGCGTCCACGGAATGCTTCCAGGATGTGAAAGCAGGGCCATGCCCAGAGCTACAGCCTGAGGAGGCCCGCCATTGAAAGGGTCAGGCAGTGAGAGGACCAGATCTGCCTTTAGGACAGCCAGAGGGCATGGCAGTGTTAGGGAAGGTGGCCAGGAGGTCAGGCTGATATGTAGATGCAGATCTTTTAGAAGGTGTTTAGAATTTTATTGTTTGAATTCCAAACATGGGAATTTTTGAGTCATCTTTTTGTGACTGATATCTAACTTAATTCCACTGTGGTCAGAAAACATACCTTAAATGATTTCAATTCTTTGAGATTCGTTAAGGCTCACTTTATGATCTAGCATATGTCAAATTTAGCAACCACTTTTCATGCACTTGAAAAGAACATGTATTTCCTCTTCATCTGTGGTGTTCTATGCGTATCAATTAGGTTAAATTCATTAATTGCATTGTTTAGGTCTTCTTTGTTCTTACTGATTTTTTCCTGTTTATTCTATTTGTTACTATGAGAAGTATGGTCAATTGTTTTTAAATGATGCACACTTAACTATTTCATTTTGTCCTGTAAAATTTTTGCTTCATATATTTTGAAACTGTTATTGGAGGAATACAAATTTAGAAACTGTTTTATCTTCCTGGTGAATTGAACCTTTTGTTATTATCAAAAGTATCTCTGTTTCTAGCAATGGTTTTTATGTTAAATTTTACTTTGTCTGATGTTATATGGCTATATCAACTTTCTTTTGGTTAGTGTTTGTATGTATACCTTTTCTATCTTTTTACTTTGAATCTTTTCATGTTCCTATATTTAACTCTTACAAGCGCCTCTGACTAGGTTTTATGTTTTGTTTTTATTCAGCTTGACAATCTTTGTCTTTTAATGGGAGTATTTAGTATTTATATTTATGTAAATGATTTATTTATATACTTTACTATGCTTATAATTTAATTTTTTTGTTTGTTCCACCTGTTTTTTTATTTGCTTTTTCTTCTTTCTTCCCTTCTTTTGGGTTAATGAAGTTATTGTTACTATTCCATTTTCCCTATTTGCTTGTAGTTATATATATACATACATCTCTATGTATGTATATATTTCTATGTCTTTAATGGCTAGCCCCGCAATTGGAGGATGCTAACTTGAGTTATTAGTGTCTAATATAAGTTAGTACTTTTATCACTTCACTGACAATGCTAGGGCCTTAAAACTTAACTTCTACGTATTCCCCCAACCACCACCCATTTTGTGTTATTCTACACATCCTTTAGACCACACAATATAGTATCATTGTTATACTCAGTATTCATGTACATTTAGCCACACTTTTACTTTTTCCATTGTTATCCATTCTTTTTCATATTTCAGTGTTTTAGAGGAACTATTTTCCTTCTGTCTGAGGAACTTCCTTTAGTATCTTTCAGTGTGGGCTTATCTGGGATTAATTCTCTCAGGGTCATTTTGTCTAAAAATCTTTTCACTGTCCTCATTTTTTAGAAAAAACATCTTTTTAATTGATTTTCAAACTTATGGATATTTTCTCTTTTTTTAAGTTTATTATTTATTTTGAGAGAGAGACAAGAGTGCATGAGCAGGGGAGGGCAGAGAGAGAGGGAGAGAGGGAGAGAATCCCAAGCAGGCTTCACACTGCCAGCGCAGAGACCGATATGGGGCTCGAACCCACAGACCATGAGATCATGACCTGAGCCGAAGTCAAGAGCCAGAGACTTAACTGACTGAGCCACCCAGGGGCCCCAAGTGCAGATATTTTCAACAATAATACAAAGAGATCCCATATACCCTCACCCAGATTCCCCAATTATTCATATTTTGCCACTTTTGCCTCTCTCTATTAATACATACTTTTTTCCTGAACCATTTGAGAGTAAAGTAGACAAGATCCCTCATTATTCTTTAATATTTCTGTGTATATTTCCTAAAACACAAACAGAACTCTCCTACATACCCACAAAATAAATATCAAAATCTATCGATGCCATCAGCAATTTTCTAATTGTTCCAATAATGCCTTTTGCAGATCCAGGATACAATCCAGGGTCATGTGTTGCATTTACTCATGGCGCCACTTTAGCCTAGAAGAGTTCTATACTTTTTTCTTACCTTCCATGACATTGATATTTTTGAAGTGTAATCCCATAACTTTGTAGAAAGTCTCTCCATTTGGATTTGTCTAATGTTTCCTAATGATCGGACTCAGTTTATGTATGTTTGTCAGGAAGACCACAGAAGTGATTATGTGCTCTTTTCAGTGCGTCCTGTCAGGTGGTACATGATGTTCACTATGTGTTGGCATTTGGTTAAGACGGTGTCTTGGAAGGTTATCCGCTCTAATATTAATAGCTATTTTGTACGTAGGAATGAATAAATATTTTGTATTTATTAATAAGCATTTTGGGGATGATACATTGGGATGTAAGTATCCCGTTCCCCATCAAACTTTCACCCATTAATTTTAGCATTCATTGACTTTGCCTGAATCAGTTGTTGTGACAGTTGCCAAATACAACTGATGTTAGCATTTATTGTGTATTTATTAGCTGGTATTCTATTTTAAGGTGTAGCTTTTCCCTCTATTAAGTTCCCTTTTAAATTCATTTATTTGTGTGTGTGTGTGTGTGTGTGTGTCAGTATGGATTTACAGAATTGGAATTTTATTTAATGGGTTATAATCTATGATCATCATTACTTATTTTGATGCTCAGATTTCCCCTGATTTGGGTGAGCATGGGTATGGGTGTTTGGGAGACCAGATACAGGTGGAGGGAGGGAGTCATTTCCAGCTGCCCTTATGTAATTTAGGCATGTTCTCAAAATTTTAGAGTACTTCTTTACTTTCAAGAACCACAAGATGTTCCTGGCTTGTCTTACATGTTCATTGTCCCCACCCTGGAGTCCTCCACCTTTCCAATGGATTTTTTGTTCCTTTTAGTGGAAAAAGGCATTTAATAAACCAAGATCTGGGTTACGAGGTGTGATCATTGCTACAGGTATATCATGGATTCTAGACCTTCTTGGTCTTGGTAGAAAGAGTTAGGCAATATTATCCATATACACATTCCACATACCCACATAAATTGTATCTGCCTATGTTAAAAAAAACCATGAGTTTACACTGACACCTCCAGTTCCAGCCAGCACCCTTTCCATGCTCAAAACTCCTTTGACAATGAGAAATCTGGGTCTCATTATCCTCAATATATTCACTTATTTATTTAAGCCCCCTGTATGTGACCACCACTAGGCCATATAGTATCTTTGTATGAAATAGAAAAAGCTATCTCTTCTGAGTGAATCCCACCCTGTCCCAGGAAGCACAGCTTTCTGAATCAGAGGCTGGATTTCAGGCCCCACTAACCCCTCAGCTGGCTGCCTTTGTGCAGAGAACAACATTCATAACCTGCAGCAGCCCTGTCAGTTTCACTCTGTGCTCCTGACAGTTATTCCATAATTCTTCTTTTAGTATAATTAAAATTTATGTGTGACACTGACAGAAATGGCACAAATAAAAAAACAGTTTGGGTCGAATAAGCCATTTCATTTTATTTTTACCTAACTAAAGTCTTGTGTGGCTTCTTCAAAGTTAATCATATTCTTGGGAATCGAAAGCTCAAGGAAAATTTGGTGTGTTAGTCTGCTCTGCTAAGCCTCGGTGTTACTGTGGCTGGCACATGGCATGCCTTTGGGCTCAGAAAGTTTAGAAAAGACAAAGTTAGGAGAAAAGCTCCAAAGGATAAAAGGTATAACAGTAAGGTGGGGAAGATGTGACATACAGGGAGAGAGAAAGAACTAAAGATACCTGTCTGAGAACTACAGAAGGAAGTTGCGAGGGCCCTGGTTGGCCTATAAAGAATTTTAAGAGGATTGTGTAATTCCTTAATTTCGCTCTTTCTAATTTTCTGATAAATGCTAAATAGGGAGGGAGGCATTTTTTAATTGCTAATGTCATTGCCTTCATGGAAGTTTCCCTAACGTCTACTATGGCATGTCTATAGCCCCAACTCCAATTCATGGTAGAAATTTGTGTAAGAGGTGACACAAACTTGAGCCAGAGTAGAGAAGAAGGAAAGAGTCATCTAGGGCTAGAAAGGGCACAGTGACAACAATAATAGTATCTAATGAGTATTGGGCACTTACTCTGTGCCAAGCACTGTTCTACATGTTCCCACGGTGTTCACTCATTTTAGCTCACAACTGCAGGATGAGGAAGGCATTATTACTGCTGCATAGACGAGATAATAGGCTCAGAGAAGTTGAGTAACTTTCCCAGGGTCAGATGTTTATTGAGTGGTCACACAGTCATTCTACAGCCAGGAGGCGAACCTGGGTAGCTGGACCCTGTAGACTCAACCAGTGTTCTGTGCCACCTCTGATGGTGGGAAGGGGGATTGAGTCTCCTAATTGAGCCTTTCCCCAGGAATTTCTGATTGTCTAGAAGTAAAGTTGGCTTTCAGAGGCTGACCAAGCATGGGTATCCGTGTTTGGGGGACCAGAGGCAGGTAATAGGTGGGTGTTTGTAATGGCAGAGCCAGGGATAGAGATATGTGGGCACTTTTGAAAAGAAAAATCTCTCAAGATTTGTTCAGTATTTTAGTAGGTTCAGGAGAAACTGATTTTCTAGTAATAAAAATGGTGTGCCTCTTTCTTTATGTTAAAAATAAAGAATTTATTATGTCTACTTAATGTATCATAACACTTTACTTAGAAGTGTTGAGGAAATTTGAAACTTTTTCAAAGTTTATTTATTTATTTTGAGAGAGAGAGAGAGAACACACATGTGCATGGGAGAGGGGCAGAGAGAGAGGGAGAGAGAGAAAGAGAGAGAATCCCAACCAGGCTCCCCATTGCCAGCATGAAGCCTGATATGGAACTCAAACTCATGAACCATGAGATCATGACCTGAGCTGAACTCAAGAGTCAGACACCTAATCAACTGAGCCACCCAGGCACCCCAAAAATTGTTGAGGAATTTTGATTTTTCAGATAAAGATAGCTTTGGGGGGATATAATATTAAAGGGTTTAAAATTTAAATAATAAAAAGGATCACTCATTCCTTTAAAAAATTTTTTTTAATGTTTATTTATTTTTGAGGGAGAGAGAGCATGAGTGGGGGAGGGGAAGAGACAGAGAGGGAGACACAGAATCTGAAGCAGGCTTCAGGCTCTGAGCTGTTAGCACAGAGCCCGATGTGGGGCTTGAACTCGGGAACCATGAGATCATGACCTGAGCCAAAGTTGGACGCTCAACCGACTGAGCCACCCAGGCACCCCTAGATCACTCATTACTAATGAGCAGCCCTATCCTATGTCCTATTTGGTTTTATAATATTAGCTGGCTAGTCTCAGAGTTGGTGGTATATCCAGGATTTGCACTATACACTTTGCATATGTAAAGAATTAAATACTCACCTTGCATTGGTTAGTGCCAGCTGAGAATATTTTTAAAATTTCTATTCCAATGTGCTATGTCAGTTTCAGCAGGTCCAATTTATATTTTGGTAGTTATCTGAAGGAGCTGTGTGGAAATCTGGGTTAGCAGACACCATATTCTTATTTATTCCAATAATGTCTTATCATCCCTTATAGAGCAGGTTACAGCAGGCTGCAATCCCTTTCTAACAGACTCATGAAAGTTTGAATTCTTTCCTTAAAGTGATCAGTAGGATGGGGGTGCCTGGGTGGCTCAGTCGGTTATGCATCCAACTTCAGCTCAGGTCATGATCTTGCAGTTCGTGAGTTTGGGCCCTGCATTGGGCTCTATGCTAACAACTCAGAGTCTGGAGCCTGCTTTGGCTTTGGTGTCTCCCTCTCTCTCTGCTCCTCCTCCACTCATGGTCTCTGTCTCTCTCTCTCAAAAATAAGTAAACCTTAAAAAAAGTTTTAAATAAAAAAAAGTGATCAGTAGGATGGGCAACCTTAGTAGCTATGGTGAGCAGTGAAGGGAAACACTTCATGAGAGTTTGATATTATCGACATGTTGTGTCTCTCCTAAACATTGGTGGGTAAGTCTGTGTCTGTGTGTGGTTGCTCCAGAGACAGAAGAAAGTGCCCCAGGGAAGTTTCTACACCTGGTTCAGTTTCTGAAGTACAGTGATCACATGATGAACCCAAAGAGCTGAGACAAAGAGATGAGCCGGGTAAGCAGTCCCACCTTCGTGGGGGTTGCAATGTATTTGGTAAGTATGTGGGTGTCACAGGCAAAAAGTAGGGAAGGGGATCTCTTCCCAAGGAGTTGCTCTAGAAAGACTGCCCTGTAATTCAATACAAGTACCCTGTAATTCTTGAGATCAATCTTCATTCAGCCCTCATCTTCATCTCCCCGTCATCCCCAGCCCCATCACCACCACCATGATGAAAAGAACTGGCCATTTTGGAGACTTCTAATTTTCCAGTTTCTGCTTAAATTTCTGTGATTCCTTTCTTTGATTTTTTTAGTACCTGGGGATTTATCTTTCTTTTGAGGCCAGATATGTATTTTTTTTAATGTCTATTTATATATTACCCAACATATATGTGTTGAGAGTGGAGAAGAATCTGCTAATTCCAGTTCAGTCTGCCATGCTGCTGGCAAATACATAGTGATTGACTGCTAATGTAGTGGATACTGCTGTAGGTGTTAGGGATAAAGCAAACAAAAATCCTGGCATTCATGACAATTCCACTCCTGTGGAAATCTACTCAGGACTTACCAGGTGCAGGGTACTATTCTAGGCTATAAATATATTAACTCATTGAACTGTCACAACTACCCTGTGAGAGAGGTGTCATTATTATATCCATTTTATAGATGAGGAAACTGAGACATATGGAGGTTAAGTGACTTGCCCAAGGTCACTCTGGTAGTGAGCAGAGGAGCTAGGATGCGAACCCTGGAAGCATAGATGCCCTGTCCCTGGTTTAACCAACACACCATATGGCCTTTCTATATGCAAATCTATGCCTGGAACATGGCTCTTGATAGTTATTTGTTGAATGATTAAATGAAATGAATGAATGATCACGCTGTCCTATATCATCTGCTGTTCCATGCTATCATCTACCCTCTCCTTGAGGATAAGAACAATGTCTTCTTTGACTTTATAGTGCCAAGAACAGGGCCTGCATGGAGTACCTGCTCAGTAGAATGTTGACCACTGGAATAGATGAACTGCCAGATGGTTCCTAGAATGACAGTGCTTTTCAACTTTAACATGCATGAGTCACCTGGGAGTCTGGGAAAATGGAGACTGCAGAATTGAACCCTCAGGTTTTGGAATCTTCATTTGTAACAGGTGCCACAATGGTCTGTGCGCCTCCCTCTGGCCACATTCTGTAGGGGCTGTCACGGAATAACTAAGAACCATAGGGCACCAGACGTTGCTGGTAGGTCAGAGGTCTTGACAGTTTGGGAGTTTTGAAGCCACATTTTATTTTATTTTATTTTATTATTTTTTAAATATTTATTTTTGAGAGAGAGACAGGGACAGAGAGATAGGGAGACAGAATCTCAAGCAGGTGCTGTACTGTCAGTGGGCCTCAAACTCACAAACCATGAAATCATGACCTGAGCCAAAAATCAAGAGGCAGATGCTTAACTGACTGAGCCATCCAGGTGCCCCTGAAGCCCCACTTTAGAGAAAACCCTGGAAACTCAGCAAGGAGCAATTTGCTCCCCAGGGAACCCCAGGAAATTGCCTTCCATACATAGAATGACTCAGACCTGTAGCTTCTCAAGGTTATTGTCTCAGATTTGATGTTCCACAGACTGTCATAAAGAGCTACATTCTACCATCTACCATTGCTGAGCAAGGCACCTATGGGCTTATCTGAACATATATCCCGGTTCCTGTTATAACTGATGGTTTGAACAGCAGCATTGACTTTTGGAAGTCTTAGTATAGGTGTTTACATGAAAACACTTCAGACACAAAAAGTTAAGAAAGTAGAAGGCTATTATATAATAATATGGACATTGGGTAAAGAACCTGTCCTCTTAACTGGTCCCCAGTGTTCTTACCTGCTAAGTGAGAAGACTGGAGATGCCCTCCAGTCTTTCCATAATACTTGTAATAACATCTACCATTTATTGCATGCCTACTGTGTACCAAGCAATAGTTGAAACTACCTTTATTGTGTCTGGTAGCTAATTCTCAGAATAATGTGACAGTATAGTCATTATGCTCCCAGAGAGATGTGTTATTTATTTATCTAATATATATTGATAGCTTGCTGTGTGCCAGGCATCAAGATGGACACTGAGTACTTTGCCAGGCACTGGGGCATAAGTTGCCCAAAGTCTCAAAGCTAGTAAGTGGTAGGACAGGAATCAACCTCAGGTATGTTAAACTGATGTCTAAACTCTTTCTTCTTCCTCTCCCACATTTCTTCTAAGATTCTATGTCTAAAAAGTATGTGTGAGGTCATTGACATTTTTTCCTAATTTCTATACCAGTGATTCCCCTGTTTGCATGTTAGAATCATTTATTAAGACTCTACTTCAAACTAATTAGATAAGTATTTCTAGGGGAGGATAAGGGGAAAAGAGAGGCAGGAATCAATGTTTTGTTTTAATAATTGCCCAGGTGATTCAAATAGGTTGCCAGAATTCAAATAGGTTGCCAAACGTCAAAATCCTCTAGATTCTAATTAAAAAAAAAATTGTTTCTACTTGTGGTGAAGTCCATACAACATAAAATTTACCATCTTAACCATTTTTGAAGTATACTGTTTGGTAGTGTTAAGAATATTCACACTGTTGTGCAACCAATCCCCAGAGTTCTCTTCATCTTCCCAAACGGAAGCTCTGAACCCATTAAACAATAATTCCTCACTTCCTCCTCCCCACAGCCCTCAGCAACTACCATTCTATGGTTCTATTTTCTGTCTTTATGAATTTGCCTATTGTAGGTACCTGATATAAGTGGAATTATACAGTATTTGTCTTTTTGCGACTGGCTTATTTCACTTACCGTAATGTCCTCCAGGTTCATCCATGTTGTAGCATGTGTAAGAATTTATTTCCTTTCTGAGACTGAATAATACTACGTTGTGTGTATATTCCATATTTTATTTATCCATTCATTCATCAATGGACACTTCCAACTTGTGGCCATTGTGAATAATACTGCTATGAACATAGGCATACAAATATCTGTTCAAAACCCTGCTTTCAGTTCTTTGGAGTACATACCCAGAAATGAAACTGCTGGATCCTATGATAATTCTATTTTTAATTTTTTGGAGAACTGCCATGCTGTTTTCCATAGCAACTGCACCATTTTATATTCCCAACAGTGCAAAAGGGTTCCAGTTTCTCCACATCCTCACCAACACTTGTTATTTTCTGTTTTTTGACAGTAGCCATCCTAATGGGTAGGCCGTTGTAGATTATAAATTTTAAATCCAATTATATTTGTGTGTGCGAGTCTATTTTATCACATAGTTTTAGTTATTTGTCTGTGACTCTTTTCATGATTTCGCTTTCATTTTGCATTATTTTTCTTCCCTCATTTGGAGAATCTCTGCAGATTCAGTATTGATCACTCTTCTCAGAATTATGGGGAGGGGGTTGGTGTTGAGGAGGTGTTGGAAAGCACCTCTGCTTTCAAGTTGCTTATGGTTTCTGGCTGGAAGCTTGCTTACAGTCTTGATGGATTTGTGCCCTGGTTCAGGTCATACCCGCTCCTATCTCATGGCTCACTAGTTTGTTCAAGGCCTTGAGAGATGGAGATTGCTAAATATACACTGTAGCCAAGGGAAGAGTGAGTAGGAATTCACGTAGAAAGAGTAAGTGGACCGCGGAGCTGGGAATGGTCATGGTGTTTTGGAAAGAAGACTGGTTTGATTCAAACTAAAGTTCCTGTTGGAAAACGGTGGGAAAGAATGTCACATTGGTCAAAGCCAGATTTGGGAGGAATTTGAAAGTCAGGTTCAGAAGTGTCAGGGCGGGCTGTAGGGCTGTCCATCAGGGCAGTGCACGGCAGGCCATCGGCAGTGTTTGCATTGGTGGGATGAGGAAGAGATGCTCTTCCAGGTGAGCAGCCCTCAAGAGAGGAACACCTTCAAGGACATTAGACTGAAAGATGAATCTAAAATGTATCTTTAAGTGAGAAATTGTAAGCTTTAGGGACAGACGGAATATGAGCACTCTGAGAGGGAGGAGAAGCTTCTTTCAAAACTATGCAGTATTCTGGAGATGCAGCAGTTGTCTCTTTGAAAGAGACTGTAGTTGTGGGGAAAACAGAGCCCCAGGATTGGTATTAGTTAGAGTTACATTTGATTGTAATGTACAGAAAAACCCAAAATAACAATGGCTTAAACCAGATGGAAGTTTATATTTCTGTCACTTAAAGTCTAGAAATGAGCAGACCAAAATTCAGGTAACTGGCCAGGGTTCCTGTAGTCACATTGGCCTTAGTGTTGCCCAGACCCTACTTATCCCCCTGCCTTCCTTTGCCCTGTCCTTCTTTCTTCATGGACAATCCAGGCTTTATCCCTTTTTGGTTTCCCACCATCATCCAGGAGTAAATGCCATTGTACATCTGCCATGTGTCTTTGACCTGCCCATCACTCGGCCCTTCCTGCTGCAGCCCAGGCCTCAGCTCTCCCTTTTGAACTTTTACCACAACTTTCTCAAATGTCTTCCCATCTCTTGTCTAATCCACCCTTTTTATGGCTGCCAAGTTAGACTTTCTAGAGAGTGTATCACTTCTGACTCACAGCCCTCTGATGATTTCTCTTATAGCCTCTAAAATGGTTAGGACTCTTCAGCTTGACATTCAAGGCTCTCAGTCAGTTAACTAAAATCTTGCCACCTAAAGCGATTGCTTGATTTCATTTTAACATCCCCGTTTTAATCTCATCTAATTTTCAAAGCATTTTAAGGGAGATGACTTTTAGGTAAATTTCTCTTCAGGAGAGTTAACAACAAGGAGAAACCACTTTAGTTGAAGTGTTTTCACTTTCAAGGCCAAACAACAAGCTTACTGCATTCTACCATTTCAAATGTAGTCCAGTTTTGTCTTATTAAATCAAGACTCAAGGATCCATGAGTTTTTGGATTCTCTGTTAGACCCACAAGCCAGAGTTAGAAGTTCTATCTGAGAAGGGTTGACCTGACACCCGGAAACCTCTTTGTTCACAGGAGGGGGTGAAGGGTAGGCCATGGGAAGGGCGTTGGGTTCTTTGGGAGCAACCCCCTGGACCTGACTTAAAATGGGTATGCATTAATCTCAACTCTAAAGCCTGCTTTCACATGACGTTGGCATTTTGCTTGATCTCTCTGGCTTCGGTGGCCTCACCCATGAAATGGAGACTAATCACAGAATTCCCCACCATCCCTGGGCTATTATCAATATCAAAGGTGCTAGACTTGAAACAC
The DNA here is from genome assembly GCF_023721935.1 of Panthera uncia. Classification (NCBI taxonomy): domain Eukaryota; kingdom Metazoa; phylum Chordata; class Mammalia; order Carnivora; family Felidae; genus Panthera; species Panthera uncia. The sequence continues at coordinate 59,971,001 of NC_064807.1, read as the reverse complement.
TTTCTAGCTTTATCTAGGCTGTGGGAATTTTAATACCTCTTGCGTATTAGTTTTCTGGAGCTGCTGTAACAAATTGCCACAAACTAGGTGGCTTATAACAACAGCAATTTATTGTCTCACGCTTCTGGAGGCTAGAAATCCAAAATCAAGGTGTCCACAGACCCATATTCTCTCCAAAGGCTCTAGGGAGCAGTCTTTCCTTGCCTCTTCCTAGCTTCTGGTGTTTGCCAGCAACCCTTGGTGTTCCTTAGCTTATAGATGTATTATTCCAGTCTCTGCCTCCCTGGTCATAGGTGTTCTCTCAGCATGTCTGTGTCTCAGTTTTCTCTTCTTACAAGGACACCAGTCATTGCATCAGGGCTCTCCCCAATCCAGTATGACCTCATCTTAACTAATTACACCTACAAAAGTCCAATTTCCAAATAAGGCCACATTCTGAGGTTGCAGGTGGACATGAATTTTGTGGGAACATTATTTAACAGAGGCTACCACCTTGTTAAGATTGTTTAAGAACTAACTTAGATCCCACAGGCTAAAGGCTTAGTATGTACTGCTAGAGAAAGTGCGGTGATTGGGTTGCACCCTTTGCTCTTCCTCCTTCACACCCCCCCTTTCCCTGCGCCTACCTCAGCTCCACAGACTTGGGCTATAATCTGCTAGACTCTTCTGTCCCTGGATCTGATAACAACGAATCTGAAATTCTCTTCTGTAGGTGAAAGGTGTATTTACTTTTTTAGGACGAGAATAAGAGGAGATCCTGACAAGGTGCCTCATTAAAATAACCAATGAATGGAAAATTGGAGAAGTATTAAGGGTCAGACTGGCCTGTGAAAAAATATTTCTGGGCCTCTAACAACCAAACGTGAAACTAAATTCATATTTAACAAACACTTCAGCTGGCACCTTCTTGTATCAGTATTCTGTGCAGTGAAGGTGGAGAATGGTTTCCAGATGGGTAGAAGGAACTATCTAGGAGCGTGGAAATTGACTCGAGGAGACACAGAAGGGAGGCAATACAAAAGAGATGGATGGAAAGGACACCAGATACACAAGGTTCCAGACCTGGCCCTGGCTCAGACTCCATGTTTGATTTTGGGCATGTCCCTTCCGTTTTCTGAGCCATGGTTATAAAATGAAGGGTTAGGTCCTGAGACCTTGGAGACCACAGCCCCAAAAGGAGCTTAGAGAGGAGCAAGGGATAAAGGGAGCCACAAGAGAGCCCTTCTGTAGGGCTTAAGGAAAGTCACCTGCTTCTTACACTGCTTATACAAATTGGACATTCATGGTAACATGCTACATGATAAATAAACATCTCTCATCTATTTTTCACATGTGGTCTTTGCAACAATGCTGTAAGTTAGGTGAATTTGGTGTTTGTATTCCTTTTTTGCAGATGGGGAAGCTGAGGTTTGAAGCAGGGTACCCTGGCTGCAAACAGTATTGTTTCTAACATACCACAATGGCAGCTGCCTCAGATCAGCGTCAGCTCACTCTGGGAGTGGAGGTGACATTCTGGACTCCACGTCACCCAACACAATACCACCCACTGTGCGTGCTCTGTGGATAGCTTCTGGTGGTGGGTGATTCAGACCTTGTGGAGGAAAGGAAGGAGGTCATGACTAGGGTGTGGTTTGGCCAACACATATTTGTCCAGCATCTACTACCTTGTGCCGGGCACTGCCTTAGGCTCTGCAGGCTCAGTAGTGAACAAAACAGACAGGGTCCCCATCCTCCTGGAGTTCAGAGTCTCTAGGGAAGACAGGTGCTTAACCAGTAAGTTCGGGAGTTTAATGGAACAAGGACAAGTGTGCGATACCCTGCAGAGGCAGAGTTCTGGGGGTAGGGGGGAGAGCAGAGAGGTGGGGACGAGACCCTTTGGGGAGCCAGGGAGGGCTTCCCTGAGGAAGCGAGGCTACAGCTGACACCTGTCCAAAGAAAGGAGGTGGGGCTGGTGCTGGCACTGAGGCTGGACCCAAGGGTTACAGGAAAGCTGGAAAGAAGACCAAAATAAAGGTTCTGTTTTACTTCCTTTGTTTAAGCTCTAAGTTCCTCAAAGGCACCTTGAAAAAAAAAGAGAAAATGGTTTCAGGAGTTGTTATGTTTTACCTCCTTGCCCTCAAAGCTGGGCTGAGTGGAGGAAGTTTAATGTGCAAATTTTTAAAAAATTTATTTAAATTCGAGTTAGTTAACATACAGTGTAGTCTTAATTTCAGGAGTAGAACCCAGTGATTCATCTCTTACATATAGCCCCCAGTGCTCATACTGAAAAGTGCCCTCCTTAATGCCCGTCACCCATTTAGCCCATCCCCTACCCACTGCACCTCCAGCAACCCTCTGTTTGTTCTTGGTATTTAAGAGTCTCTTATGGTTTGCCTCCCTCTCTGTTTTCTTTTTTCTTATTTTTTCTTCCTTTCCCTGTGTTCATCTGTTGTGTTTCTTAAATTCCACACGAGTGAAATCATATATTTGTCTTTTCTCTGACTGACGTATTTCGCTTAGCATAATACCCTTTAGTTCCATCCACGTTGTTGCAAATGGCAAGATTTCATTACTTTTGATAGCTGAGTTATATTCCATTATATATATATACCATATCTTCTTTATCCATTCATCATTCGATGGACATTTGGGCTCTTTCCATAATTTGGCTATTATTGCTGTACAACTTTTAATGCACTGTGTATTAATGAACTCACAGTGTATTAAATGTAAAATGCGTTTAATGTTAAAGTGAAGGCTTCAGAATCATCTGATCCCTTAGGTGGATTCCAGGCCTTTCTGAGGCACATCCATTTGCAATGTCCTCAGAGGCTTGGGATCTGGCCCTGCCCTCACCTTAGGAGCCACACGGTGTAGCTGAGTGGTTAAGAGCGGGAGTAGGCTTGTGTGTTGGGATGGGTAAACAGTAACCCCACTGCCATTCTTTTTTTTTTTTTTTTTTTTTAATATGGAACGCTTCACGAATTTGCGTGTCATCCTTGCGCAGGGGCCATGCTAATCTTCTCTGTATCGTTCCAATTTTAGTATATGTGCTGCCGAAGCGAGCACCCCACTGCCATTCTTTTCCCTCCCTCCTCACCGTGCCTGGACTTCTTACAGATGTGAGCTCCACTCCCCATCACTCTTTTTCCTTCTTTGTTGAGGCCGTCTCAGGAAATCATGGTATAGACAGGCACTAAAAACATAATCTGAAAAATCTTACTGTCTCGGTTCTTTTCCTTATGAATTCATGGCCACAGTTTCTTCACTTGTGACATGGGGATGATAATGCCTCCTTCCTAAGGTTAGCCCTTTGAATTTTCCAGATTTTTCATTTTAGAGATAATAGCAGCAGGGCTCAGAAATTTAGGTAGTTTGTGCAAAGTTACTCAGCTAGTAGCCACGGTCAGGAATGCAACCCAGGTCTGTCCCTAAATCCAGTGCTCTTTCCACCAGCAAAGCTTCAACCCATGTGCCATGGCTTATCAGTGTGCCACCAGTGGGTCCTCAGTATGCCAAAATGCCAATCCCCTGGGGTGAGCGAGGAAGAAAAAGCACTCAGAAACCCTGCATATAGGGCACGATAATAATAACTTAAAAAACTCCAACCCCTCAGACATGCTAGTTTTGCTATTATGTGGCATCACTGGTCATAGCTTTCATTTTTCCTATTATTTTTGTGCCAAGTCATTGATTGGATGCAGAATTCTCTATTAGAATATTGGCCTAGGAGTATCATTTGCTTTGCATATTAAATAACACAGACTATGTCTGTGACACGGTCAGATCTCTACTTCCCTTTGTGCCAGGCAGCAGAAGGTCATGTACCCCTGATAACCCTGGACTCATGAAGTCTCTGTGCAGTCACACTGGCCAGCCTCGTGTCAGCCCTAGATTATGACATGGTCTCAAGGAGTCTCTGCCATCTTTCTTATTTCCACTGGCCCCGATTCCACATTTATCAGGAATGGCCACTTGGCTTCTGCTGTCCTTCTGTGGACTCGTTCTGTTTCATGGGATTTTAGGCCACACTCTCTGTGGTTAGAAAACATGGGTAAGTGAATAGGTATATTCTTTTCTTTTTCCCCTTCACTGTTAATTCCCTTAAAAAAAAAAAAAAGGAAGGATAGGAGAACTTTAAGTATTTTGAAAGAGACAGTTAATCAATACACATTATTCTCCAAACATTCTAGGAAATTCAAGAAAATTATAAAGTGCCTGCTAAAGACCTCTTCAGATATCTGTATGCCTGCCCTTCAGAAGGAAAGTTTCCTCTTGGCACATAAAGAAGTCAAATTAGGCCCAGAAGAGACGATCCTTGTTGGAGCGTGAATGTCAAAGACACAATCTTCAGCAAAATAGCTTTCTCTCTCAGCATGCTCTGGAGAGAATAACTTTGGTTATTGGTAGTGCCTGTGCAGAGCATAGTGAGAGTGTTTGGGGGATCATAAGAACATATACTTGTATGAGATCTGAATGTCTCACTGAGGATTTTCACTTATTCCGTCTTTGGTAATGACAATGCACTTCAGGATGCTCTAGGGTTTGCAAGCGGCGTAAAGGACAGCACCCAGCCTCTCACAAGAGAGGAGAGAAGTGCCTTTACCAAGGCTTAGTGATGCCTGCTTGAAGACATCTCCTTCCTTAGACATAGGTCTGTCTCCTCTGCCAACCTCAGAGGACCTGGTAAGCTTCTGGGGTCAGGATGTTGTCTCCAGTTCAAGGACAGGGCCCTGGAAGGACATTTTCCTGGTGACCCGCTTTCATAGCTGAGAGATTTCAAGAGAATTAGAGAAAGAGGCAGTCCCTGGGAACTGAAACCCCAAGAGTTTCACAATCATGAAACAAGTTAAAGTGCACCTTTTCTGTGGGTGAGTCCCATGATGCCAACTCAGCCTGGGTCAGGAAGTCGGAATCTCCTTTTGGAGACCCACCCAAGGCCTGAGAAGAGGCTGCCCCTCTCATGGTCTCCTGAGTGTCCAAGGCAGCAGCCACCAGAGCTTCCTGGAATGGCCATTGTGATCCAGGTTCAATGTCTCTGTTTATCAGCTCTGGAGATTCTATGGTATCCGTTCGCACTGCCGGAACTGATCACCTCCTTATTCCTCAGCTTCGGGCAGAACACCTTGGTTGATACATGGTCCTCTCTATACCCTTAATCATACCATTCACCAAACTGGATAAGTATGCCCCCAAATGAAAGACAACTTGGATCTCCTGATGGGCTCAAGGATGCATCAGGCAGCCTCTTAAAGCATCTACAATGGACCAGTTTAATTTAAATGCTGGAGATATGTTGATAAATGAAAAAGACCAATGAATGCCCTTGCGGGGCTTATATTCCCGTGGGGAGACAAAATAAACATGATGTGCTTTGAAGGCAGAGTGACAGTACTGGGGGCTGGACTGGATACTGATGGAGAGCGATGAAATGGAAGAGTAGAAGATGACCCCTACTCTTGTGACCTGAGCTACTGGATGAATGGGGTTGCTATTTACCGAAATTCGAGGAAATGGTACAGAGCAGGCTGGAGAGGTTAGAGATCAAGGGTCACGCTTGAGATAGCAGTCAGACATCTGGATTAGTTGCTGTGTGGCCTTTTGCATATTAAGAGTGCTGGGAAAACCAGTAGAAAGCCTTTATTTCCTGTCAGGGATTCAGCAAACACTCTCAGGTCTGAGATCACAGAACTGAAGCCTTGGAGTGGGGGGCGCCTGCAGAAGGCACCTGAATGTTTATTCTTAGTAGAGGCACAGAGAGAGTGTGGCTGAGGCTGGGGCCGCTCAAAGTTAGACTGAATTAGTGATGAATAATATTTGAGCACACAGAGATGTTCAACTCTGTATTGGGATTTGAGTTTTTGTGTAAATAGAAAAGGAAAACTTGGATTCATATACTGTTTTACAATTTAATAAGCACTGTCAAATCTGTCATATTTATCCTGTGAGGTAGGAATTATTATCTTCATTTTGGAGATGAGGAAATGGAAGTTCAGAGAAGTTCAGGGTCTTGCCCAAGGTCACACAATGAACAGGTGAGGGAATTCTCAAATCCAGGTTTTCTGAACCTAAAATCATTTTCATTTAATGGCGCTACTTACATTTTATCGTGGTTATTTTAGAGTAGTCCCATATTAATTCTGCCGGTTTTTAAAAAAATAATAGTACCTAAAATGGGTGTAAAAATGTCCTCTGTGTTCCTTATTGACTGCAAATGACCCCGTGTGCTTGGTGCCTGCCCCCCAGGCATTCTGCCCCAACCCGACTGGGGCTTTTCTGGCAGCTTTGCTTCCTTGGCAACCAAATGGCTAATGAGCTTCACCCCCAACTCCTGTCTCTCTTAACAAATTCTTTTTTATCAATGGCTCATTTGCATTGAAAGAGGTTTTCATGCCAAGCAATATTTTTGGGAACATTTTACAACTCCTGTTGCTAAAGTTCTGAGAGAAGCTGCTTCGAAAAGGCCCCAAAACCCTTTCCCCACATTGGATCATTTCAGAACACAATGAGAAGACAAGAGTTTTTCAGTGAGCGTTAGAGTCTTCCCTGGAAAATATTGCTTAGGCTTGACTGAGACCACAGTTGTGTCTACATGGTGCTAAACATCTGGCTGAAAAATAAAAATTGAGATGCATTGGAGTGTTAATAATGAGTCAAAAGCCAGCTTTAATGTCCTCCGACGTTATGAGTGGTTGCCCGTGGGTCACCCAAACCTCCTTCGGGTCTCATCTCAATGCCAGTGTATGAGGGAGTAGGCAGGGCACTGGACTTGAGGAAAGAAAGTTGGGATGCCATTCTGGACTTTGGCATTTCCAGATGTGTGACCTCATCTAGCCTCAGCTTCCTCAACTGTGAAATGGACATGCCTTATGCCTGCACAGCTTCCTAAGACACTTACAGAGAATAAATAAAGCAAATTTTGAACTATACAGGGTCATGTTGTATTTATCTTTGCATCTCCAGTGCCAAAACCAGGTGCATAGTAGGGACTGGATGCATCTTTTTTGAATAATTTACAAATGAGTATAATACAGGCAGTTCTATAGCTCTAGCACCTATTATTCGTATAGCTCTATTCACATTGCCAATTTCCTCTGGTACTTGAGCAAATTTACCATTCCTAGAAATGAGGGCACATAACCCAGAAAAAAATATTTACTGAAAGCATAAAACGTACTGTACTAGGTGTAAATAATTTTTTCCCCAGTTAGCCCAAATGGTGAATGACCCCAGCTTTTGTTCTGTTTGGAGCACCTGTTTGTAATCCATGTCATAAATATTTTCGTGACTATTGCTTAGTAGTCAATGAGTTTCTTTGTTGGCACAGAATTTAAGATATTTCCCTAATAAGGACACCCAGTGTTGAAGCAATGAATTTCTATAGCTATGCGGTTCAGAGAGTTACCTAGGAGATGAAAAGCTAATCTGTCTGGAATTTCTGCCCTTGAGACCAGAGATACTATAAATTTGCTCGGGAGGAAAATAATCATGGTAAGCATCTTAATTTCTTCCATCTCGTTTCCAAGCAGATGTCGCTGTGTTTTAGCCTGGAATTCATCATCTCTCTGATACATCAACATTGACATATTACATCTTCATCTCTTATTATAGAAAATGGAAATGAAACCAGAATGTGAGCATGTTGAATGAATTGGACTCCCCAGAGATTTGGGGGAGAAGAAAACCTCCCACTCGCCTTTGACTTTTGGATTTCTTGTTTCCTTCATGTTTGGATTGCACTTTGAGAAGTCCATCTGGAAGTTCACTTTTTATATTTTGCAAATGCAAGTAGAGCTTGTTATCAAAAGACAAACCCCTACAGGAAGAAAAACAGTGGATGGGGGCGGGGGGATGCCAGAGAATCACCTTACAAACCCAATGATGGTATTTAAGGTTAAACTCCAGAGATTAAATTCCATTTATTTCCGGGCTTGACTTTGCCAGTCTGCCATTTGGGGTGAATGCATGGATATGTTTAGTTGCTTGCTTCTATCTATTAAGCTCTCCATTTAGGGGATGAGTTTGGGTAGGTGACAACACCTGCAAATGTCATCAGTCTTGTAATACCTTTGTAGCCCTGAGTTATCAAAGCAGCACCACACAGTCTGCCTGAGACTTCAGTCACCCCACAGTGGGCACCAGTACACTTCTTTCCTTTTTCTGGCCTCAAGAAAACATTCTTAGGATTTCAGGATCCTATTATATGTTGAGTGAATTGCGTTCTTCTTGAATTCCTTACGAAGTCACTCTGGTCCTTGGAGATTAGAAGTTTAAACTTTGAAGGCCATACCTCATCGAGTTGTCTTCACCTTGGCTCCCCAGCCGTTTCTGTCACAGTCAGACTTAATCCTCTTCAGATATATCAAGCCAACCATCAGTCAAGGTGGTCTTTATTTCCTTCCACATGCTACAGAGATTAAGGCTGCCTGATTTTCTCATCTATTCCCTGGCACCCTGACCACAGACTCAGCTGCTGTCTAAGGTTGATGTAAATAATGTTTATAACTTGGCCCAAACTTGTTGGCCATTTGCGGGAAGAATCTATCTTATGCTAGAGTCAGAAAGGCTAATGCCATCGTGGTCATAACAGGATAGCTGCATAGAGCATTAACACCCCAGAATCTATTTCTTTGTAGATTTATGGGCCAGGAAAGATAAAGAGCAGTCTGCTTCCATAGGTCTGAATACAACTTTCAGCATTAGGCAGAGAGGCCCATGAAAATAGCTTTGGATTTAGTGTTAGGATCTAAGTTAGAGTTAGCTATACTAACCTCTAGCTATGTGGCCATCGATAAGTAACTTAATCTCCCTGGGCCCATGTTCTCATTGGAAAGATGGAAAAACTATCATCTGCCCTGTACATATCACTGGATGATCAGGATAAGGGATATAAGAGTTTCTTGAAAACAATGAAGTGCCATTACAGTGAAAGCTACCACCATTGTCACCCATGTCACATTGTAGGTTGTCTGACAAACATTTGTTACAAGCTTTATGACAAGTCCTCAAATACGTCAGGAAGTTTTTACCTGCCTCTCCGAGCCTCAGGTTTCTTGTTGTAAAATTAGTTGACTTTTAGCTCATAGATTCAGTGAGATGATGGGTGTGAGTGGGCCTGTAATGTGCAGGATGGTGGTGTTACCTCCGTATCTCTTGGCACTAGCCTGAGCCCTGGTAGAGTAGCTGTACATTACGTATTTTTGAATCCACGTCTCCCATAATACCTTCCTAAAACCTCTGGCAATAGAGTCAATGACCTTGGAGCTCCACTGCTGAGGGCATCGGAGAACTTAGCAAACACTGAAGCAGGGAGAACTCCTGCCTGTCTCCTTGCCCCCAAATGTGTATTGTCCCTCTGTCTGTCCTGTCATGGCATGTGCTATCATGACTGGGTGGTTCTACGCATTCCATTTCACTAGGAACACTTGAGAGAGAGCGTAGTCAGAGGAGAGAGACCTAAGTAGAGAAGAGACTGGGGAAAAAAAAAAAACAAACAAAGGAGGCACATTCAAGGGGACTGGGATATTGAATCTGGAGAAGAGAAGGCATAGGGCTCCATGACACAGCCATCTTAAATTATCTGAAGGAATTGGTGTTTCTCAAACTTGTCAGTACAACCCACAGTAAATACATTTTATATCACAACCTAATACACATATTAATAAATCTTAAAACAACTAAAACAAAACTTTGAAAAATAAAACTTGTCTTTCTCACATGCTATGAACTCTGATCTATTCTATTCTATTCTATTCTTCTATCCTATCCTAATTTCATTAAACATAATGCAGAATGTAACCACAAAATTGATTTTATGACCTATTAATGAAAAATATTGATGTGGGAGACATCTACAATCCCAGAGTATGGAATTAGGATTTTGAGGTGAAAATTAAAGCATCTTTCAGCTCAAGACAAGGAAGAAATTACTAGTATTTAGGCCCACTCAAATATAGAATGAACCTCTCAAGGTAGTGAGACCCCTGCCCTTGGAGATTTTCAAGATTAGACCTAATTTATTATTTTAAAAAATGTTTACTTATTTTGAGAGAGAGAGAGAGAAAGAGAAAGCGTGAGCATGTGAGCAGGGGAGGGGGAGAGAGAGAGGGAGAAAGAGAACCCCAAGCAGACTCTGCACTGACAGCTGACAGTGCACAGCCCTACACAGGGCTCGATATCACAAACCATGAGATCATGACCTGAGCCGAATTCAAAAGTCTGATGCTCAATGGACTGAGCCACCCAGGAGCCCCTAGACCTAATTTATATGCTGTGTCTGTGGACTAAGGGCTCTCCCAGTTCAAAGAGTCCAAAGTCTACAATCCACACACAGCTAAAAGACTAACTCTAGAACATAAAGGGAAGATTTGGGTTCAAAATAACTAAAGAGGCAGGGGGGATAGGTGGGAGAGTTTGGGAGACTGTCTCTGTTTAGCTTCTGTCCAGTTAAACAGAAAACATTCTCTAACTTACATATGTGTTCCCTACTGAATGATCTCCCTTCCTCAGAAACATTCTTATTGTCTTGAAAGTAGCAAATTTTAAAGCGGTTGCTGCTAAGCTGCTGGAAAGTTCCTTCTTCAAATTTTATGGTCCCTTTAAGCCTTCATCACAGCTTAGGCAGTTGCCTTTTGAATGATCTCACGGTCTGTGTGCCCCTGTACCCTGTGCTTAGCAATGTCAGATGTAGAGTCAGTACCAATAATTGCCTATTGCACAAATGAATAAATGTGTGCATGAATGAATAAAGACTCTACTAACATTTAAAAGAAGCATCTTTGAGTCACTGGTGCATATCTTTTTTTTTAAATATACTTTGAGTTCAAGCTCATTTTTTTTTTAATTTTAGAGAGAGAGAGAATGAGCAGGGGAGAGGGGCAGAGAGAGAGAGAGAGAGAGAGAGAGAGACAGAATCTTAAGCAGGCCCCATACTCAGTGTGGAGCCCAATGTGGGGCTCAATCCCCTGACTGTGTGATCATGCACAAATAAATGTATGCATGAATGAATAAAGACTCTACTAACATTTAAAAGATGCATCTTTGAGTCACTGATGCATATCTTTTTTTTAATATTCTTTGAATTCAAGCTCATTTTTGTTTTTAATTTGAGAGAGAGAGAGAGAGAGAGAGAGAGAGAGAGAATGAGCAGGGGAGAGGGGCAGAGAGAGAGAGAGAGAGAGAGACAGAATCTTAAGCAGGCCTCACACTCAGTGTGCAGCCCAATGTGGGGCTCAATCCCATGACTCTGTGATCATGACCCGCATTGAAATCAAGAGTTGGATGCTTAGTCAATGGAGCCACTTAGGCATCCCACTGGTGCATATCTTGATGGGAAAGTAGTGTGTTTACGAACCAGTGAGAATGGTAATGGTTGTTGAAATGTTGACCAGCAGATGATATTTAAGCATTCTGGACATTTTTAGACACCTTTGAGAATCTCGTGAAAGTAATGGCTTTTCTCCTCAGAAAAACAAACATATACATATTTATACAAAATTATGCATACAGTTTCAGGGGTGCAGTTACCTACCCTCTGGCCTAAGATTGAGCTTAACAATTGAATCTGACTCACATGCAAATTTATGTAAGCAAGTAAGATTATGGAGAGATTGGAAAGGTGCTAACACGAAAGTATCCTTACTATGTACCAGACAGGTGTTCAGTATTTTATTTACATTAGTTCATTTACTTTTTATAATAATTACGTGGGGTAGGTACAGTTACTATCTCCATTATACACACACACAGACATACCACCACCACCACCACCACCCATTTATCCAGTGGGAAAGAAAGAGGATCAGTGGGACACTGAGAGGGAGCAACCAGAGTTAAGGTAGGAGGAGAACCAAAAGAGAACATTGTCAAAAGCTAAGGGAGGGGGATTTCAAGAAGCACGGGAAGGTGAGCAATTATTATGCCACGAAGGGAGAAAGTAGGATAAAGTCTGAAATAAGCCAAGGACTTGGTTATCAGGAGTTCATTGGTGATGTTAGCAAGACCAGTTGCTTGAAATATTGAGGTGGAAATCAGCATTGTAGGTCATGGAGTAAATGGGAGGTGAAACAGTTGAGAACTGAAATATGTGCCAGTGACTCCCAAATGCTGGACCATGAACTCAGCTACATCAGAATCACTTATGAGGCATTAGGGAACATGAATTCCTGGCCTCTATCCCACGTTTTCCGATTCAGTAAGTCTAGGGTGTGTCCTGAGGATCCATATTTCTAAGAAGCCAGGTTTGGGAACCACTAGAATGTAAAGTCCATGAGAACAGAGACCTTCCCTGTCTTGTCCATCACTGCACCTGGAGGACCCAGAACAGCCTCTGCCCAGACTAGTTTCTCAGTTACTACGTAGGATAGCCGCTCCCTGAACCAAATCACTGCTATCAGCTACTTTTTATAGGGTGGTATTAATAGTAAAGCATTAGCCATGTAAATCAGTAAGGATACGTATAATAGGCCAATGGCTTGAAGTACAGTCAATCAGAAGTTGGGAGGATAAAATGATAACTAAGCTTAAAAATGATTCCTTCAGTTTCATTACTTCAGCACCAGTAAGTATGACAAAAACCTCTCATTGATATGGGGCAGCTATTAGCAAATCAGAACTGATTCATTGGAAGTGTTCATTTTAACAGAAAAGGCGGTTTCTATGGTTGATAACAAGACTTAGTGGAAGACAGTATGCTATAATAGAAAGGACACTTGGCACCTGTTAGAGTTAGTAGTATCTCACACCTGGCTTGTGCAGTGATTACATCTATGAGTTCTAGATCCCCATAGGCTGATGTAGTTCATTCTGAGAAGGTGATGCATAGACATGAAGTCATTTTCCACCAACCATTGTCTGAAGACCAAATAAATAACATATCTCCAACAATACATGTTAACGTTTTCCCAGGGAACACATATGCTAATATGATTCATAAAATGCAACTTAATCACAAATTGTTAGCAGATATCTGAGAACTCCCAGAGGTAATAAATTTGGTTGAATCATATGAGATTACTATTTTTGCGGGTCACAAATCATCAAATATAGGCAATTTCATGTAGTTTAATCTAATTTTTTTCAATAAACACATGATACAAAAATTATGATCTTGATTTTGTGAGAGTCAACAAAGATTTTGGAATGATAAAGAAGCCCTATGGCGGCCAGCCTCCAAAATGGCTTTCACGATCCTCATCAGACAGTATTCACATCTTTGTGTAATCCTCTCCCCTTGAGTATGAGCTGGACTTAGTGACATGTTTCTAATGACTAGTGGACTGCAGAAGTGACGGTATATCACCCTTAAGATTAGGTTATAAAACACTTCAGCTCTGTCTTGGGTGTACTCTCTCTGTCTCTCTCTTCCTCTTGGATCTCTCAGTTTGAGGGAAGCCAGCTGTCCCATAATGATGACACTCAGGCAGCCTATGGGGAGACTTCCATGGGGAGGAGTAGAGGTCTCCAGCCAACAGCCAGTGAGACACTGCCACCAACCACAGGCAAGAACCTGCAGGAGGGTTCTGGCCCCAGTCAAGTACTGAGATGGTTGCAGCCCTAGCTGACAGCTTAACTGCAACTTGGTGAGGGCCTCCGAGCCACAGTCTCCTAGCTAAGTTGCCCCCATATTCCCGAGCTGAGACTGTGTGAGGGCATAAGTGTTTGTTGTTATAAGCTACTAAATTTGGGGGTGGTTTATTCCCCAGCAATGGATAACTAATACAGACCCTCATTTTCAAAATGTCAGGAACCAATAGTTGAGCAGTTTCTAGTTCAAGCATACTTTAACATATACTCTATACATCTTGCAAGACAAGGTTTAATTCTGTTTCATCACTGAAGAATTTCAGCAATATATATTGGTGGAGAAAATATGATACTTGGAACCAGAACATGCCACGTACTGGTTGGGTAACCTTGCAAATAGCTTAGTTTCTCTGAACTCCTATTTCCTCTTCACCAGAATGCAGATGAGCACAATGTGTAACCTGTCTTAATGTATATTGTAAGGCTTCGAGTGTGAATACAGTTGATTGATCCTAAAGTACTATTGAAATGCTAGCTTTCTGTTGATGATACGATTAATGTCTTTCAACAATGATGATTTGACCAAGGTCACAAAGCTAGTTGGTTACAGAACAGGAATTCACACCAAAGTCTCCTAATGCTAAGACCAGGGCTTACATAATTTGGGGTAAGTCACTTTTACTATGTGAGCCTCAGTTTCTCCATATGTAAGAGGAATAGATTAGACTAGGTGATGCGGGGTCTTTTTAAGCTTTAAACAGGCACTGATCAGAACCCAAGGAAAGGATTCTTGTCTAGGTGACTGAGTTTCCAGAAAGGCAGGGAGAGGTGTGTATCTGACAACCCTGGGATTTCAGAGGCTGGCCAGGCTGAGAGCCTCCTCTGGGGCGGGGGTACTTTGTGATGTGCTTCGTGTAGGCAGCAGTCACAGTGTCATGCAGAGGCTGTCGATGCTGCTGCTGGCTCTGTGCTGCCAGCCCCCACAAGCCCCTGCAATAACATCCTATCATTTGTCACTTCAAACCACATGCACTTCAGATTTGTGCCGGGGCCAGGAGAATTCATAATGAATTCACTTTCCCATTCATGCAGGAAAGAAAGTAAAGCTTGGGAGGAAACAAATCTGAAAACACTGCCTTAGAGTTTCTATAGATGATGAACGTTGTGCATTTTGATTATGGCTAAGAGAGTCATGGTTTTGTTTGGAATAGTACAAACCTGATATTAGCATTGTTAGCTAGTGTTTTAGTATAGCGCTCAACAGTTCATAATACACATTTACATATATTTTCTCATTTAAAGCTAATTCTGCTTATTTTCAGATGAGAAAACTGAACCTCCGGGCGTCGAGTAATCTGTGGCTTGAACTTTTGTCTTCATTTTCCAAATTGCATGCTCTTTCCACCGGGCTATTTAGGCTCTTATTGTAGTAAGGTTCTTGTTTCTGACAGTAGTGATTTTGTTGTTATTTCTGGTCTTGTCCTCCAAGAGTGAGAACTTGTCAAAAACAGACTAAAAAGAAAGATATGATTGTGGTCACACATCAGGACAGAGAAGATTTATAATCAGAGATAGCTGGTGACTAAGTATCTGCAGAGTATGGAAGGCAGATTTGAGCTCTATCTATATACAACTAAACATCTCCATGAATGTGGAAAACTAGAGCTTGACCTGCGAATACATGGCTTGCGGTAGGAAGGAGAATCAAGGGCCCGTTTGTTGGAGCCAGAGAAACAGGGTTTGCTCTTTCCCTGTTAATGCTAATATGACCATGGTAGCCCTAGGCCTAGCCTAGAGCAGGCTGAGGAAGGAGAGGAGGTCTGGGAATAGGTTCAGGTTGAGAAAGAGTTGGCCCAGGGCTGAGATCACTGCCTGGGGAGGTGGCTGGCTACAGCAGACATTGCTTGGAGGCTCGGAGTCAGACAGATCTGGTCAGAATCCCAGGTCCACCCTTGCAGCTGGAAGACTCCTGGCGGGGGGAGGTAGCCTCATTCTCTCTTCCCAGGTCAACTTCTCCTTTCCCTCCTCTGGCTACTCAAGCACCTCTGAGCTTGTCCTTCCTAGACTGTACCAAGAAGGCCAAAGTGACCCCATCACTCCTCAAGAATTATCAGTGGCTCCCCATTGTCCTCAGGATAAACTTAAAAGATTCTCAGAGCTTTAAGACCTGGGTCTTCCCCAGCCCCATGCCTTACCTCTTACTGGCTCAAATCCCCATAACCTGCTCTTCACATTTCCTTACCTTTGCATGTGCTGCGTCATCCTTGGGAATATTCTCCCCCATCTGGTATATCTTCTTTAAAAAAAAGGCTGAATGGCCTTGGGCAAGTCACTTCCCCTGCTTTGTCTTTAGTTTTCACAACTAAATATCAATGAATACTATTGCCTGTTCTGTGTACCTATTTGTTTTCTTTTTTAACGTTTATTTTTGAGAGAGAGAGAGAGAGAGAGAGAGAGCAAGCTGGGGAAGAGCAGACAGAGGGAGAGACACAGAATCCAAAGCAGGCTCCAGGCTCTGAGCTGTCAGCACAGAGCCCGACGCAGGGCTCGGACTCACAAGCCGTGAGATCATGACCTGAGCTGAAGTCAGATGCTCAGCCGACTGAGCCACCCAGGAGTCCCTACTTATTTGTTTTGACCATCCCATGAGATCATTGCTGGATAGGGCTTTAGAGCAGGGGTTGGCAAACTGGCCCGTAGGTATACACACACAC
Source organism: Panthera uncia (assembly GCF_023721935.1). Taxonomy (NCBI): domain Eukaryota; kingdom Metazoa; phylum Chordata; class Mammalia; order Carnivora; family Felidae; genus Panthera; species Panthera uncia. Next base: position 59,954,784 of record NC_064807.1, on the reverse strand, counting down.
ACATTATATATTATTATAATATGTAATAATATATATAGTAACATATAATATGTTCTTATATTATATTATATATATAAACTTATATAAAAATATATATTAATGCATATTATTATATATCATTATATAGGTCATATTTAATTATATAATATATAAATGTAAGTATATTATTTATGTTACTTGTATAATTACCTATTATATGTTATTATAATATGTTATTGTGTATTTTACATATATAATTTATATATAACTATAAAATGTTTATATATAAATATAAAATTAAATTTGAGTATCCAGAAAGAAAGTTTTACTGGACCACAGTCATGCTCATTTCTTTACTGTCATTATCTGTGCTATTTTCATGCCACAATAGCAGAATTGAGTAGTTGTAACAGAGACCATAGGACCTTCAACTCTAAAATATTTACCATGTGGCTCTTTACAGAAAAAGGTAGCTGGCCCTGCTTTTATAGGGTCCAGAGCACTCCTATAACACTGTGGGTAAGTGGTGAGTGGTGTTACTCTTTTCCTAGGTGAGGGAAGAGAGGCCTTGAGAGGAAAAGTGGATCAGTTACTGCCACATAATTTTAAAAAACAAAAAACGGTGTATAGTGAAACCCAAACTTCTAATTGTGGATGACGTTCTCTTAATCCATGATTATAAATCCCTATCCAGGTCTGTAGACCTTGGTTAAATGGTAGACAGATGTGGGATCAAGTGGTGTTGGGGAGATTAGCAGATGGGTTCTAAAGCCAGAGGCAGGGAGAACAGGTCACAAATGCAAGAACCCAAATTCTGATGCTGTCAAAACCTGCAAGAGGCAATGTGATTAGTGACAAACATAAGGGAGACCTTCCAATCTCACCAGTGATTAGAGAAGAATAAAAATTTTTTTACTGAGATACCATTATACATTCTAAATTAGCAAACATGTTAGATAATCATGATAGTTAATATAGGTGATATCGTGTTGAAACTGGGATACTTACGTATTTATTGCTCATAGCAAGGTAGACTAACTTTAATATGACAGTGTGTGTTAAGAGTCTTTGCAATGCTCCTCTTCTTTGATTCATTGATTCCATCTCTGGAAATCTTCACTTGAAAATAATTCTGAATCCGGAAAAAGGTGTTAATTGTAGGGTTGTTTAGTATCAGTGTGGAAGTAACTAAGTGTCCAAAAATAGACAGCTGGTTAAGTAAATTGTGGTATATCAACCTGACTGAATATTATACAGCCACTAGGCCACTAGAAACCAAACAACAAGATGGAAACAAATATTTATAATGTGAAGCAAAAAAAAAAAAAAAAAAAAAAAAAAAAGAACACAATAAAAATTGTAATTTTTCTATTGTTTTGCAATGTAGAAGTCATGTCTATACTGGAACAAGGAGAAAGGAAACCAGGTGATTTATTAAGGTGATAGCACTCCAAACCCATTGCTGTTATAGATTGACTGGATGATAAGAAGATTGGGGATCTTGTCTCCTTGAGATTAAGTCTGAGTCGTTCAGGTGCCATATTGGCTTACACTGAGGACTTATGCTTCCCTTTACCTCAGGCCAGGAAAGGATCCAGAGCTGGAGGTCAGGTTGAGCCCACAGGTAGGGCTGAAGAGGCATTCCTGCCAGAGTTATACAGGGAAGAGGGTGCCAGGAGGTGGGCAGGTCTTGGTCAGCAGATATTCATGGAGGCCTCTTACTTAGCATGCTGGTTGTGTTGCCTTGGAAAGATGCTGGACTGGGAATCAAAACTCAGCAACTCAAGGCCTCACCCTGAGTACAAAGGGTTTGCTCTGGCAGTGTGAGAGAATGTGGGCAGGAGGCATGGTCCAGAACTCAGTTTTGGAGAAGCTGATCCTCTACTGGGTGCCAAGAAGACAGGCAAGAATCAGATTCAGCTTTGTCGCTGTGGAGCCCCGGAAGGAGACAACCGCAATACTTGGAAAGTGAAACACTCTGAAATTGCATAGAGGAGAGAGCCCTCCAGGATAGTTTGAGTACCTCTGCTGTTTGGAGACTCTCCAGGTGGCTTAACTGATGATCATTTCTGCATTGATTGAGCACTAATGTTTATTCTATGTTTACATCTACCTTCTTATTATTTGTGGATTTTAATCATGGTCTTACAGAACATAGTATACGGAAAGCCTTGTGAGAATATTTTGCACTCTTCCAGGATAAAGACTCCCCATAGCTCTTCTGTCATTTGATTTCTTACACTAGACGGTGTTTTCCTGTCATGAAAATCCTGTCTGAACATAGGGTGACCCTCGGATTCAAATTTTCCCTGACTTCAGTAATTTATCATTCTTCTTCCTGTATCAGTTACTGGTACCACTTTCTCCACTTCCTCTTCCCCTTAAGTACCACTCTGAATTCCCCCAGTGAGATGGTAGCAAGGTCTCTGCCCTCCAGGAGCTACCAGGGCAGAGAAGGAGGTAAGACATGTTAGCAGAGGATTCTGAACATCAGGGGAAGCAGAGAGCAAGAGACTTGGAAGACAGGTAGGATTTGGGCAACAACATGAGGGGCTTATTTGGGGAACAGTGAGTGATTGTTCGGAATTAATCCAAGAGTTATGTTTGTCTTGTTTCCATTTTCTGGAGATATGGAGCATGGTATAAGAAATGAGATTTATTTTGGAAGATGTCTAGGAGACAAGTAAGTCATCTAGGGGGACTATTAAGTGTTTCCCTCCTTGGACCTATGAATGGCACAGTGGCCCCAGAAAGCCGTGGGACTTAGCTAACAAGTTATTAGGAAATTTTAATCCCAGAAAAGAGGCAGTAAAACTAGATGTTCCTCAAATGAGCTCCCTGCACTTACTGAGTGCCTCTGTGAGGTATTTTTGTCTCCATTTCATAGAGGAGAAACCTGAGGATCACAGAAGTTCAGAGGCTAACCCAGCATGGCACAGCTAGTAAAAACGGTTGGTGGCAGGACTCGAACCCAGGACATCGTCCTTCAAAGCTGTGTCCTTCTAGTACCACCTTGTTGCCTCCAGACATGTGTAAATGGCAAGGTGATGAGGATGGCTTGGATTAACCACTCACCCGTGCTAACCCCTATTAGTTGAGTGATAATCTCCCTTTTACAAACCAGGAAAGAGGCTCAGAAATGTTATGTGATTTTCCTTAGGTCACACAGCTTGTTAGCAGTGCCATTTGTATTCCAGTTTTCTAAAGCCGTCTCTCCCACCTCAGACCTCTTTCTATCATATTTTTAAAAAATTTTAATGTTTATTTACTTTTGAGAGAGACAGCCAGAAAGAGACAGTGCAAGCTGGGGAGGGCAGAGAGAGATACACACACACACGCACATGCAGAATCTGAAGCAGGCTCCAGGCTCTGAGCTGTCTGCACAGAGGCCAATGTGGGGTTCAAATTCACAAACTGTGAGATCATGACCTGAGCCAAAATCAGACACTTAACCAACTGAGCCACAAGGCACCCCATCTTTCCATCATATTTTTGAAGGGGACCAGTGGGAGAAATCAAGACGGTACTTTTCAAGAGTTGTTGCAAGAAGTGAAAAGAATGAAATGAAGCAAGCAAACAAAATCATTAAGGCTAAACTTGAGACACAGCAAGGAAAGAGCAGGGCCAAAGGAGCTCTTTTGGTATTCAGGCTGTCAGAGTGAGCTCAGATATGTCAGCTGAATCGGAAGTCCACAGAAGAAGTGAGGAGGAGGGTGAGAGATACATGGAGAAATGAATGGAGGACACATCTCGAAAACGAGGTAGCAAGTCTATTTTGGAGGGGAACCATGTTGGAGGGACTAAAGAAGGGAATGGCAGGGTTTTAACGGAGTGGGGAGCTAGAAGGAGAGGCTGCCTGGAGAACAGGGACACTCTCATTCATTTGTGAAGAGATCAAGTTCAGCAAAAGTTTTGAAAGATAGAAATCATTCCCAAAATATTGATGAACCTCAACTATGTCATAAATATAAAAACAGAAAGCAGGATTGTATTCTTAGAGAAGCGCGAGAGCATTGAAACTGGATGCACTCTTAATAGTTAAGAGTAACTTTTTTTTTTAAGGGCACTATTGGGAATGAAGAAATTGAATTGGGGGGTCACTTGTACCAGATGACCATCTTCAGAATGCTGTGGGAAGTGCTTACTCTCATGCCCCCTCGAGTCCCATTCCACTCTTTGGTTGGACTGTTGAGGCCACTGATCACACTGCCAGGTTTGGCTATTTCTGTATATCAACAGCCATTAGTCCGTTGGCTGTGCTTTTGGCTGGATGCCATAAACTGTGATAAGTAATATTCATGAATCCTATTCTAAAGATGCTAATTATTCTTTAAGAGTACTATTGTTGTCTCTATACACAACCCTCTGTATGGAAGTGCCCAAGTAACAATCAGTTACTTGTATCAGTTCCCTAAGCCCCATCACCTGGAAGAGGATGTTTTAAAAGTAAGTTTGCTTCTTATAGTCCATGAGAAGTTTAGCAATTACAGTATCAGGGAGCTTTGCTTGATTCATCTTCAAATTTGTTTTTTAAGGTATCCCAGAGTACATTTCTGACAATTAAAGAATGTAATCATTTAAGGAACTCTAATTCATAACAATATTTGGAAAGAGGATGGTAACTTGGTACAGATTTTTTTTTTTAATTCAGCTTAATTGATGTTTTTACTGAGGGCCCACTTTTACTCAACGGGGGTTCTGTGTACTGTGGACTTTACCAGATAAATGGATGATATTCTTTTTTTGTTTTTTAAAGTGTCCTGTCTAAGGTTGAGGTTACTACAAACTGTGGATACCAAGAAATCTGGGAAGGTGTCAGGACAGATTATAGGAAGCATGTGGCACAGAGCCTAGACCTGGCTGTGGAGGCCAAAAAGAAACCATTAGTGGTCCCATCCCAGGAGATAACAGATCTGGGAACTTACAGGTCAGTGTGGGAGTTGTAGTCACTGGGTAAATCCAGCCTCAAAGCTGGGAGGGACTGCTAAGGGGAAAAGGAATAGGAGAAAGGGCAGGAAGGCACTCTGTATGGATGAGGAGCTGGGCAGGACTCTGAGGCTCCCTGGCCTTCTTCGAAGGACTCCCACCCCCAGGACTCTTGGATTGTGATGCTTTGGACACAAAGCCTGGTGGTTACGTGTGGCCAGAAGCTGATATCCATCTGCATATAGAAAGCCTTGGAATGCAATTATGTCAGGTTTATGGGCCCATGGAAAGGGCCTTAAAAATAAGCTTAATTACAGGTAAGTGTTCTATTTTATGGAAATCCTAACAATCCTGAGAGTTGGTTAATCCAAAGAAAATAATTTTAGGACAAAATATTTAGCAGGTGTATATCAGTGTGCTGTGATGCAGAAAGCATAGAAGAGAGAATCTGTGTCCAACCCCAGAACAACCTGCTGTTGACAGGGGACAGGTCACTCAACCTCTGTGAAGCTTACATTCTTCACCCCCACCTTGGGAAATTGGAGAATTCACAGAGCTAATGAAATTGATAATCAATGAGCTGCAAAGGGTCCTACATGTATGAGGTAGTGATATTGGTAAAAAATGACAGACCTAGGTTCAAAATCCTGGGTATATAATTTACCAGCTCTATAACCTTGCGTAAGGCAATACCTTCTTGGAGACTCCGTTTTCTCAGCTGTTCAGGGGGAATAATAATTGAACATTTAACTCCCAGGGTTCCTGTGAGGGTTAAATCAGATAATGTACATGACATTTTTGGTACATGATGTGCTCAGTAAGTGTAACTATGATTATACATATATTTAAAAAATACTTTTTTGGGGTAAGATTAACATATAAAAAGCTGTACCTATGAAACCAATGGCACCATCAAGGCCCTAAACATATCTCTTCCAAAAATTTCGTCCCACTATATTATTATTACTATTACTATTACTATTATTTTGTGGTAAGAACACTCAGCATAAGATCTGTTTTCTTAACAAATTTGAAATATACAATATTGTGAAATGCAGTCACTATACTGCATAGTAGATCTCCAGAATTTCTTTATCTTATATAACTAAAACTTTATACCTTCTGACCTTCACATCCCCATTTTCTCCTCTCTCCAGCTCTTGGCAACCACAATTCTACTCTGCTTCTTTGACTATTTTAGATTCTACTTATAAGTGATCATGCAGTATTTGTCTTTCTGTGTCTGGCTTATTTCACGTCACCTAGTGTCCTCCAAGTCTATCCATATTATTGCAAATGGCAGGATTTCTTTCTTTTGTAAGGCTGAATAGTATTCCATTGAATGTGTACACCACATTTTCTTTACACATTCATCCTTCAATGGCTATTTCCATATCTTGGCTACTATGAATGATGCTGCTGCAGTGAACACCAAAGTACAGGTATCTCTTTTGAGATTTTTATGTCAATTCCCTTGGGTAAATACCAAAAGTAAAATTGCTGGGTCATATGATAGTTCTATTTTTAACTTTTTGAGAAAGTTCTTCACTGTTTTCCATAATGGATCTACCAATTTACATTCACACAAATAGCATACCAGGGCTCCCTTTCCTCCATATTCTTGCCAACATTTGTTTCATTTTGTTTTAAATAGCCATCCTAAGGTGTGAGGTGGTATCTCATTGTGATTTTGATTTCCATTTCCCTGATGATTAGTAATGTTGAGGATCTTTTCAAGAACTTGCTGCTCATTTGTATGTCTTCTTTAGAAAAATGTCTATTCAAGCCTTTTGCTCACTTTTAACATCAGATTATTTGGTTATTTTGTTTTGTTTTGTCTTGCTATTGAGTTGTAGGAGTTCCTTATATATTTTAGATATTAACCTTTTATCAGATACATGGTTTGTGAATATTTTCCCCCATTATGTAAGATGTCTTTTCATTTTGTTGATTGTTTCTTTTGTTATGCAGGAGCTTTTTAGTCTGATGCAATTCCACCTGTTTAGTTTTGCTTTTGTTGCCTGTGCTATGGGTATCATATCCAAAATCATTGCCAAGACCAGTGGCAATGAGTTTTTTCCCCTATATTTTCTTCCAAAAGTTTTATACTTTCAGGTCTTATGTTTAAGTCTTTAATCCATTTTGAGTTGGCCTTTGTCTACAGTATAAGATATGGTCCAATATTATTCTTTTGTTTGTGAATATCAATTTTTTCTAACACCATTTATTAAAGGGACTATCCTTTCCCCATTTTGTATTCTTGTTGTTTTTGTAAAGAATTAGACGATATATAGGTGGGTTATTTCTGGCTCTTTATTCTATTCCGCTGGTCTATATGTCTGTTTTTATGCCAGTATCCTACTGCTTTAATTACTGTAATTTTATAATATAATTTGAAATCAGGAAATGTGATGCCTCCAATTTTGTTCTTATTCAAGATTGCTTTGGTTATTGGGAGTGTTTTGTGGTTTCATGTGAGTTTTAGGATTTTTTTATTTCTATGAAAAAAATGGCACTGGAATTTTGATAGGGATTGCAATGAATCTGTAGATTGCTTTGGATAGTATAGACATTTTAACAATATTAATTCTTCCCATCTATGAACATGGGATATCTTTCTATTTATTCATATCTTCTTCAATTTTTTTCACCTTTACTGAGGTGTAATTGACAAATAAAAATTATATATATTTAAGTTGTACAATGTGATGTACTGGTATACATATACATTGTAAAATAATTACCACATCAAGCTACTTAACATATTTCATCACCTCACTTAGTTCCCTTTTTTCCCCTGATGAGAACACTTAAGATTTACTCTCTTAGCAAATTTCAAGTATACAGTACAATATTGATAAGTGTTATCACCATTTTGTACATTAGGTGCCCAGAACTTACTTATCTTATAACTGAAAGTTTATATCCTTTGACCCAAATCCTCTATTTTCTCCAGCCTCAAGCCCCTGGCAATGACTGTTCCACTCTCTGCTTCTATAAGTTTGACTTGTTTATATTCTACATATAAGGGAAATCATACACTGTCTTTCTGTGTTTCTGGCTTATTTTACTTAGCTTAATGTCATCCAGCTTCATCCATGTTGTCAAAAATGGCAAAATATGTTGCTTTTTTATGGCTAAATAATGTTCCATTGTATATAATGTGATATATATCATATATATGGTATATATGTCTATGTATATGTACATATATACACAACATAAATATATCTTGGCTACTATAAATAATACTATAATGAACAAGTGAGTGCAGATATCTTAAGATATGGATTTAATACTCAGGAGTGGGATTGCTAGATCTTTCATCAATGTTTTATAATTTTTAGTGTACAGATTTTTCACCTTCTTGGTTAAGTTTATTTCTAAGTATTTTATTTGTGGGGGTGCTACCATAGATGGGATTGTTTTCTTCAATTTTATTTTTGTGGATAGTTTGTTATTAGTGTATAGATACACAACTTGTTTTTCTGTTGGTTTTGTATCCTGTAACTTTACTGAATTTATTTATTCTAACAGCTTTTGGGTGAACTCTGTAGAGTTCTCTGTGTATAGAATCATGTCATCTACAAACAGAGACAACTTTACTTCTTACTTTCTACTTGGGTGCCTTTTATTTCTTTTTCTTGCACAACTGCTCTAACACTTCCATTACTATGTTGAATAGAAGTGGTGAGAGTGGGCATCCTTGTCTTGTGTCTGATCTTAGAGGAAGCTTTTCACCATTGCATGTGATATTTGCTGTGGGCTTGTCACATATGCCCCTTACTATGTCAAGAGGCATTTTTCCCATACCAATTTCTTGAGAGTTTTTGTGATAAAAAGATATCAAATTTTGTCAAATGCTTTTTTTGCATCTATTGAGGTGATTATATGAGTTTTATATTTCACTGTGTTAATGTGATATGTTCCATGTATTTATTTGCATATGTTGAACTAGTCTTTTATCCCAGGAATAAATTCCACTTGATCCATGTTGTGTGATTCTTTTGATGTGCTTTTTAATGGGTGTGGTATTATTTTGTTGAGAATTTTTGCATCTATGTTTATCAGGGATATTGGCCTGTAATTTTCTTTTCTTATAGTGTCCTTGCCTGACTTTGGTATAATACTGGCCTCTAAAATAAGTTTGGAAATGTTCCCTCCTCCTCACATTTTTGAAAGAGTTTGAGAAGGATTGGTGTTAATTCCTTAAGTGTTTGGTAGAATTCACCAGTGAAGCTGTCTGGTCCTGGGCTTTTCTTAGTTTGGAGGTTTTTGATTGCTGATTAAATCTCGTTACTTGTTATTGGTCTGTTCAAATTTTCTATTTCTTTGTGATTCAATCTTGCTGGTTGTATGTTTCTAGGAATTCAGCTATTTCTTCTAGACTATCCAAGTGTTGGCATATAATTGTTCATAGTAGTGTCTTATGATCCTTTGTATTTCTGTGGAATCAGTTATAATGTCTCATCTTTCAATTGTAATTTTATTGATTTGAGTCTTCTTGCCTTTTCTCTTTCTTAAAAATTTTTTTTCTTTATTTTAGGGGGGACAGAGGGAAAAAGAGAGAGAATCTTAAGCAGGCTCCACACTCAGGACAGAGTTGATGAAGGTCTCAATCTCACAACCTTTAGATCATGATTTGACTCAACCAAAAGCCAGATGCTTAACCTACTGAGCCACCCCAGTGCCCCTTTTCACCTTTTTACTTATTTTAACTAAAGCCTTGTCAATTTTGTTTATCTTTTCAAAAAATTAACTCTTAATTTTGTTTGTCTGTTCTAGGGCTTTTAGTGGAGCCTGCAAGCTGGTTAGTATCTGTGAGCTGTTGAGATCCATGTTCCGGGTGCTGTGAATCCTTATCCCTTTTTTCTGCTCCTAACTGTTCCCAGATGATTTGGCTGTTCCCATCCCTTGAGTGTTCTGGGTGGGATGAGACAAAAGTGGGTCATGAGTAGTGTACTACAAGACTAGGGAAGTTCAGTACTCACTTTGCTCTCACTTTCCCTTTTGGGAAAAATCGTGGGCCTAGGGGGTTTCTCTTAGTCCTGAATTATGCCAACCTGGGGAGAGTTGGTGCTGGTGAATTAAAATTGCTCTTCTTATATCCATCAGTGTATCTATTCTTGGATTTTTTGCTCCACCTGGGTGCTGAAACCTCTCCACTGTGCTCTTGGACTCCACTAAAGGTATTATTGTTCATGAGTGGTTGTTAAAATCAGTGCTTCTATGGGAGTTACATAGGTTAGACCTCATATCCTGCTATTTTTCTGTTATACCATGATTATATTTTATTGTTTTATTATTTTTTAAATGTTTATTTATTTCTGAGAGACAGAGAGAGAGGGAAAAAGACAGAGCATGAGTGGGAGAGGGGCAGAGAGAGAGAGAGAGATAGAGACAGAGACGGAATCCAAAGTAGGCTCCAGGATCCGAGCCGTCAGCCCAGAACTTGACACAAGGCTCGAACTCATGAGCAGTGAGATCATGACCTGAGCCAAAGTCAGATGCTTAACCGACTGAGCCAACCATGGCACCCCCCCATGATTCTATTTTAAAGAAAATAAAAATAAAGGAGAGATTTCCCAAGGTCAGGCTGAGTTCTAAAAGCTTCCAGAAGGCTCTAAACCTAAGTGGATCACATAGAGCTTGGTAGAGAAGGTGAAGGGAGCTAGATGCTTGATAGGGTAAGAAGGCCAGCTTCCAAGTGGATTTATGGTCTGATTTATAAATTACTTCAAGTAACAGTAGGCTTGTTCTGGGCAGGAGGAGGGAAAGTGCGCTCAGTGGCTCAAGAGGGCACAAGTAGGCCTAGTGGTGGGTTGCTGCAGAGGAGAGTCCAGCACAGTATGAGAGGGCAGTGTTTTCCAAATACTGAAGGGCTCCTCAGAGAAGCCAAGCCAGCCAGAGTGGTGACTGTGTACAGACACAACCCAAGGCCTGCCTCTGTGGGCTCTTCAGAGCACAAAGGCAGTGACAGGCCTAATTCCCTGAAATGGTCCCTGTCATTTGAATCAGCTAATCCCCTCTTGCAAACTTGCCACCTTTTTTTCTTTTTCAGGTAGCTTCATAAATTGATAAACTTTTGTCCTTTCTATGGCAGCAAATGATATTAGAAAGCTAATTAGCTACAGAGCTAATTTTCATGTCAGAGTGAAATTATAGGTTTCATGGTATAGAACCAAATTATCTTTCTGTCCCTCCTCATCCTCCACTCCCCATCCACTCCAGTTCCTTCTTCCACCATTTGTATATACTCCCCTCTCCTGTCTGGTCACAAATGTCAGCAGAGAAGGGTAGCCACTCCGGAGCCCCTTTCTTTTCTGTGTCAGGCATATTTGCATTTGCAAACAGCTTTAATTGAGTAGAGTTTTCATTGCTCTTTTTCCTGCTCTGTTTTTTAAATGCAAATGTTAATGTTTGGTTAGCATGGGTTCAGAATTAAGCTCCTGCTACCTGTGGCTGCCTCCTTCCCTGGGTTCTAAATAAGCACTGTGGAGTATCACAACCTGCTGAGAGCTTGTGAGTCCTGGAAGGCTGGAGTCCAGCTAATTGCCAATCATGCTGAGAGGGCTGGGCAGAGCCTTGTCTCACTTACCAGCTCTCATGGAGTCCTGCTTCCTACCAGCACCAAAGGAGAGAAAATTAGTGTGCTGGGAACAGAAAGGCGGGTAGGGGAAAGGCTGCTCTTTGGAATTAGGTTCTGGACTCTCTTTTGGCATGAAAACTTTGTGGAATTCAGAAAGCTATCAGAGGTCATCAGCTTTGAGTCCCGAAAGTTGTATCCTCTTAAACCATGTTCTTAATGGTTTGCTCTCGGACCTCTGACCACTCCCACTGGTGAGGGGCTCCTTCCTTCACAAGGCAACCTCTTCTACTGATAAGCAGCTCTGTTAGAAAAGGTATACTTAATGTTGAGCCAAAATTAATTTCAGCCATTGGTTTCAGTTTTCACATAGAATGTGGTTGATCTCATTTCCAAGTGACAACCTTTCAGATATTTGGAAGCAGCTTTTATAGAGCCTAAAATGCCTTCTCCCCTGCAAGCTAAAGATGCCCTGTTTCTTCACATCTGTTACATATCCAACCCTTTATCCATCTTGCTCCTCTTCTCTTTATGGACTCCGGTTGTGTGACTTCTATGAAGAGATTTGTAATTAGGAGTGTGGTAATCCAACTGTGGATTGACTGGCACAAGGTCGAAAGAGGCCCCTGTCTCCCTCCCATTCATCTGAGCTCTTCTCATTTACCAAGACTGCCCAAGATGCTGCAGACTTTGATGAGTGACCATGTTGTACTGTCCACCCTTGCTGAGCCTACAGCCAGTTCCAGCTCTAAGCTCTTTCTCAAAAAGGTATTTTCTAGCTGAGTAAACAATACATAATTCGACCTTTACTTAGGGACCACTGAGCTTCTCATTTAGTGACAAAGTATATTCTTCTGAAGTGTCAGAGCCATAACCCAATGAGAGACTCTCACAGGGGACTATAAACCTATCAGAGAGGATACGTGTACAGGGTGTCCAATTTTCTCTTTCAGAAACCAGGGACCTGGGTGCTCAGAAGTCTTAGCCAGAGCAGTATTCCAGGAACCTAGGTGCCTGCCTAGCCTAAGGCCTCCAGTGCATAATTTTAATAGAAGAGGGAGGTCAAATCTAAAATTTGTAGATAATCCTAAGAAGTTATCAGTCTGAAAAGAACTAATCAGTGAAGGAGTATCTGAAAATGAGCAATTGGGTAGAAATGTGTGTGGTAAGGTTTGCCAGAAGGTACATGGCTGTTAAAGGTTGAGTTGGCAGACTATGGTTGGGAAAGAAGATGTAAAGGAGGCATGGCAGAAGAGAAGAGAACCCATAGCCAATAGCACATTTCCTTTTTCCCTCTAGGTTCACTCCACTCTGCCTCCATCACTATAACAAGTCACATCCCATGAAAAGTAGTATTTGTAGGAGAGGCAGGAGGAGGAACCTGTCACTGTGACCTTTGCCCTCCAGTTCAGAGGTGTTTATCTTGCAAGGTCTCACCCAATAACATTTTCTTCTTCCGGACTCTGGGCATGTTGCATTATACAAGAGCCCCAGAAAACCCCACATGGATCTGGCTCTTCTGACATCTTGGCACCAAGGATATTTTTCTTAGACTCATATATGAGCTCTCCCATGTCTAGAATCAAGAGATAAGATGAATTTTCACATTATATAAATTCTACATATCAAGGGGCACCTGGGTGGCTCAGTCTGTTGAGTGTCAACTCTTGATTTTGGCCCAGTTCATGATCCTAGGTGGAGAGAATGCTTAAGATTCTCTCTCTCCCTCCTCCTCTGACTCTTTCTCCTGCTTATACACACACACTCTCTCTCTTTATAAAATAAAATTTTTAAAAAGTTAAAGAAAATTCTACATATCGAATAGTGGAAAGATGAAGGATCCATGTTGTACTTATATGATCAGGCCGTATTCACAAAATGAAGGCTGCAGAAATATTCTGAGTTCCCCCAAGTGGCCTTAGCCATGAAAAAGGAAATGTAGGGTGCTGATGTGCTGGTAGCATTGTGAACAAAGGGAGCTAAACAATGGATCTTTACATAAGATGGCCAATACAATTTGTAGGAACTCCATTTCCATATACCCTTTTACTGTCACCATCTAGGCATTCCTGCTAACATGAATCCCTGCAGGATATATTGGCTGTCTATAATAATAGAGAGATCATTTGATTTTTATAACTATTTCTGGACCCTCATAGTAGACCCTAGGCATGGCACTGATCATGGTATTCTTAAATGACTCCATTTGCAATTATGAAATTTGAAATTCTAGAAACTGCTGTTTGTTATAGGCAAGGGCATCTTGTGCTAGGATGAATTTTGTGGATAGCAATGTTGCAGATAGGCTAGACATGGATGCAAAAGAAACAAACAAGTAGTGATGCCTGTAAGTGGAGAAGGAAAAAGGTAATGTTCACAGATGCACAAAGTTGCTTTTTTCAGTTTTAACCTGTCTGCAAGCTATTTTGGGTATACTACTTCAATGAATCCTTACAACCTGTGAAGTGCAACAACAATCATTTTGCAGGTGGGGAAAAAAAAACCTGTTTCTGGAAGAGATGAAATGACTCATTGAATTAGCAGTGGGTGGGATTAGACTTGCACCCAGAACTCCACCAGCCCCACACCCTTTTCTCCTTTTCCTCAAGCCTAAGGCCTTGGTTCCAAAGATCTGTGGATGAGAGATAGAAGCTCTGGGCGAGCTGGGAAAGGAATCTTGGCTCAAATCCCAGAGCAAAGCTGCCCTCGAGGGTTGGATCTTAGACAATCTGATGGAGTCAACAAGAATGTCCTGAGGGCTTAGTGAGTGTGAGTCACTGAAGAAATGGAGACAGATCAGACGCAGTTGTTGCCTTCAGGAAAGCCGTGGTGTGGGGCAACAGTAGGTTCACGTGAAAAATTTTTTAATCACAGCCTAAGGTGTACATGGGAAGTGTAGAAGAGTGGTGCATGCATATCCACCATGAACTAGGAGTCCTGGGGCAGGTGAGAGCAGAGATTTCAGGAATTTCAGGAAGACAGGTAACACCATCGGGTATGGAGGCTGGGCAGAAGAAGCTGTGAGTAAAGATGCCTAGCTAGGTGTGCTCATGCTGTGTTTATGCTGAGGAAGAAGTCTAATTCCCCAGAATGTAGCATGCAACAGAGAGACGGAAAACCAAGGATCCAGTTCCTCCTTGAATTTGTCTGCTTTTTAAAGTCTTTTAAAAAATGACTTGCCTCTCTGTGCCTTCTGCAAGCCCACATAACTGACAGGTAAAGAGGTAAGTGGAAAGAAGAATAAATTCATATATATTTTTTAAATTACCACAAAATGGCCTCCACAATCATGTCAGGAAAAGAAATACATCTGGCAGCCTCACCTTTTATTTTGAAGAGCTCTGCCAGAGGCTTCTTCCTAGAAGACCTATAGACAAATGGCCTTGTCTCCGAATGCTGTGATGTGGTGGCATCTGCAGTGGGCCACTAGGGCTGATTGCATCATTTATTTCCAATGCGCTGGCCAAGGCACCAAAGTGAGCCATGCACACAGTGGGATGCATCATTTCTGGACCGGCAGTCTCTCATGGCTGAAAATGAAAACAATCAAAAAATTTTAAAACATCAAAGGCATTTCCTGAAGAATAAAACCAAATCTGATATATCCAGAGCCACATGCTAATCAGTTTAAGCTAATAAACAAACTTAGGATACAAAATCAACATGCAAAAAAATGAGTTTCATTTCTATATACTAACAGTGAATTATCTGAAAAGGAAATTAAGAAAACAATCCCATTTACTATAGCAGCAAAAAGAATAAAACACTTGGGAATAAGTTTAACCAAGGAAATGGAAGACTTGTACTCTAAAAACTATAAAACATTGATGAGAGAAATCAACGAAGATACAAATAAATGGAAATATAACCCATACTTGTGGTTTGGACATTTCACATTGTTAAAGTGTCCATACTAGCCAAAGTGGTCTAGAGTCACTGAAATCCCTATCAAAATTCCAATGATTCTTTTTCAGATATAGAAAAAAATAATCCTAATATTCATATAGAACCACAAAAGATCTGAATAACCAAAGCAATCCTGAGCAAAAAGAACAAATGAGAGGCATCACAATTCTTGATTTCAAAATATATTACAAAGCTACAGTAATTAAAACAGTAAGGTATTGGCATATAGACCATATAGACATATAGATCAATGGAACAGGATAGAGATCCCAGAAATAAACCCATGCAAACACAGTGATCTGATCTTCAATAAGGGTGCCAGGAAAACACAATGAGAAAAGGATACTCTCTTCAATAAATGCTATTGCAAAAACTGATATACATATGCAAAAGAATGATATTGGACCCATAACTTACACCATACACAAAAATCAACTCAAAATGGATTAAGGAACGTCTGGGTGGCTCAGTCGGTTAAGCATCTGACTTCAGCTCAGGTCATGATCTCATGGTTCATGAGTTCAAACCCTACATCAACCTCCCTGTTGTCAGCGCAGAGCCTGCTTCAGATCTTCTGTCTCCCTCTCTCTGCCCCTCTTCCGCCGGTGCTCTCTCTCTAAAAAATAAACATTAAAAAAATGGATTAAATATTTAAATATAAGACCTGAATCTATAAAACCTAGAAGAAGAGAAAGGGGGAAACTTTCATGATATTGGTCTAGACAATAATTTCTTGGATATGATACCAAAAGCACAAGAAACAAAAAAAAACAAGTGGGATTATGTCAAACTAAAAAACACAACTAAGGAAAAATCAACGGAGTGAGAAGGGAGCCTATTGAGTGGGAGAAAATATTTTTAAACCATGTATCTGATGATAAGGGGTTAATATCCAAAATGTATAAGGAACTCCTACAACTCAATAGCAATAATAATAATAATAATAATTTTAAAATGGAGAAATGGGCAGAGGACTCAAATAGACATCTTTCCAAAGAAGACATAAAAATGGCCAACAGGTATATGAAAAGATGCTCAATATCACTGACCATCAGGGAAATGGCAATCAAAACCAGAGTGATGGGGTGCCTGGGTGGCTCAGTCAGTTAAGCGTCCGACTTTGGCTCAGGTAATGATCTCACAGTTCATGAGTTTGAGCCCTGCGTTGGGCTCTGTGCTGACAGCTCAGAGCCTTGGAGCCTGCTTCAGATTCTGTGTCTCCCTCTCTCTCTGCCCCTTCCCCACTCACACTCTGTCTCTCTCTCCCTCTAGAATAAATAAACATTAAAAAAAAAAAAAACAGTGAAATATCACCTCATACCTGTTAGGATGGCTATTATCCAAACTCCTCACCACCCCCCCCCCACCACAAAAACCCCACAAAGGTAACAAGGGCTGGTAAAAATATGGAGAAATTGGAACCCTGAAATACTATCGGTGGGGGTATAAAATGATGCAGCTTCTATGGAAAAGAATATGGAGTTTCCTTTAAAAACTAGAAACAGAACTATCACAATATCTAGCAATCCTTCCTCTGGTGATATATCTAAAAGACTTAAAATCAGCATCTCAAAGAGAAATGACTTTACCTATGTTCACTGCAGCATTATTCACAGTAATCAAGATATGAAAACAAGCTAATGTCCTTTATGAATGGGTGCCATTCATTTGCCATTTGCCATTTACGACAACATGGATGGACCTGGAAGACGTTGTGCTAAATGAAATTAGCCAGTCACAGAAGGACAAGTACTACATGATTCTTTTTGTATGAGGTATCTAAAATAGTCAAACTCAGAGAAACAGAATAGAATGGTCCTTGTCAGGGGGAAATGGAGTGTTGCTGTTCAACTGGCATAAAGAGTCAGTGATGCAAGATGAGTAAATTCTAGAGTTCTATTGTACAACATTGTGCCCATAATCAATAATACTATATTGTATAATTTTTAAGTGCATGTATTTTTTAGAAAGACCATATACATGGAGGCCCCTTCTTTTCTCTGGACCTTGATTTTCCCATGTATAAAATGGCCAGGCTGGACTTAGTGATTGCTAACCATAACTGTTAACCTAAAAAAAGTTCATTCTAAGTTGACTCCTTGATGTTTTGAAAGAGCAATGCTCTAAAACAATGTAATGGTCATTTGTTAAGTGAAACCTTTAAAGATCTTAATATGAATTAAAAGGAGCAAAATTTCCATCTTTGTTTTTTATGTTATCTCCCTGCCCCAATTAAAATAATACTGCTAGAAGGAGAAAGTAAGTACCCAGATCTCATTGCCTATCAGCAGCAACTGTTAACACTTTGACATATTTCCATTCAGGACTATGTTTATGTTTTTGTTTGTTTGTTTTGTTTTTTGTTTTTTGTCTTTTTGGTGGTTTGTCTTTTTGTTTTTGTGGTTTTTTTCATAGTTAAGTTCATACTGTGTGTACACAATTTGGGGGTCCTACTTTTAATTTTTTTCATTAATCCAACCAGCAAACATGTATAGATAACCCATTATGTATAAGGCATCATGCCAAACATTGAGGAAACAAAAATAAACAAGATGCAATTCTAGCTCTAAAGAATCTCGTAACCTAGATGGGATGATAGATAAGTGATCAAATAACTAAAACTGAGTGTAATAAGATCTTTAGGAGAGGAAGCACACCATCCTGTGGGATGGAAATGCTTCTCAGTGGTTACAAAGTCTTTTTTTTTTTAATTTTTTTAACGTTTATTCATTTTTGAGAGATGGAGAGAGACAGAACATGAGTAGGGGAGGGGCAGAGAGAGAGGGAGACACAGAATCCAAAGCAGGCTCCAGGCCCTGAGCTGTCAGCACAGAGCCCTATGCGGGGCTCAAACCCACGGACCACAAGATCATGACCTGAGCTGAAGTTGGACGCTTTACCGACTGAGCCACCCAGGCTCCCCTACAAAGTCTTAAGTTGAAACAAGTCTGAGTAGGCACAGGGCTGCTCAGCACTCTATTACATAGGTACCCTTGCAGCCATCTGTGGGCAAGTAGCTAAATTATGGCCAATGGAGTGTAGTTGGATGTCATATTTTACCTTTTCTGGATCCTTCCCTTGTCTCTCTAGCCCTTCACTGTTGGTAGGCAAGGGAAGCGAAGGTGGGAGCAGGAGAAACCACCTTAGACCATCTTGGATGGAAGCTGCATAGTAAAAATTATAGAGCCACAGGATACAAGGAATCAGGGTTCCTCTATCAGTCCTGAACTGCTTTAAGTCCAGAACTGAACTTAGATCGCTATATAAGAGGGGGAAAAAATCATCTACCTTGTTTAAAAGCCACTCTGATATTTGTGTCTTTGTTATAGCAGCTCGAACCTCAATCTTAACTACTACAGATGACAGTAGATGCAGTCTAGAGAAGTAGTCAGAAAGGATGGCGTCAGAGACAGAGGAACTTGTAAGACATTCTCAGATGCTTGAACCTTATCCTGAAGGCATTGGTGAGCTATTGAAGAGTTCTTTCTGACTGCTGCATCAAGAATAGATCAAAGCAGGCAAGAATGGAGGCAAAGAGGCCTGATAGAAGGCTGTTGCCATCACCCCGTGAGTGAAGTTAGTACGGTAGCTAATGGATTTGGAGGTTACTGAGGGTACTGAGGAAGAACTGACATGTTTAGGATCGCTAGGTGTGGCAGGAAAGAGGGAGTCAAACATCCTTGGTTCTTGCTTGGATGCATTAATAGGAGACATAAGACGAAGATCATGATTTGGAGGAGGGTTGACCTTGGGGATAAGAAGTTCAGCTTCTGACATGTTGAATTTAAATGCCTGTAGGACCTTCAGATGTAGGTGTCCAGTAGGAGACTGGCTTACAGACCTAGAATTCTTTCTAGATACCTGGGCTAGAGTTACATATTTGGGAATCATTAGGGTAGAAATGGTCTCCAAAGTCATAGAAGCAAAGGAAACCATCAGGGAAACAGCCAGCCAGAAAACAAGGGGCCTGGGGGTACAGCCAGTATCTTAGGGGAGCACAGAGAAATAGGAAAGAACCTGCACATGAAACCCACAGAGTGTCTGAGAAGTGTCTGTCACCAAGACCAAGGGAAGGTGGTGGTGTAGATGACAGAGGCCAGCCATGCTAATTGTTGCAGAGAGGCCAATTAAGCTAGGAGCACTAAGCATGATGTTCTGTGAGCTCGGCATTTACTCAATACATGTTGGAGTGAATTGCTAATTGGTAAACCACTAAATTGATGCTGTTGTTTTTAACTTAATTATTTGCTCTGTTTTGGTTTTCATTAGAAACAGCACATCTAAATTGTGTTTGTTGAGACAAAGTGGTAAACCCTGCCTATGTTAACTCTTGTTTCTTGGGTTAAATAATGGACTTAAAACTTAAAAAAAAAAAAAGAGAAAGGAACTATGTTGTTTTGAGTGACTATAAAGGTACTATTTATTCACTAAAATATTTTTGACAAATATATATATAAATGAAATAGGAAAATAAAGATCATGCCAGGCAAAGCAGATAGAGGCTGGTGGCAATTTCCTTTGGTTATGGTCATGGTCCACAGACACTACCTCCAGGGACTAGGACTTGGAAGAGCATGATTCAGGTGTGGAAGTCAGCATGGCAGTTTAGAATAACCGTTCTTTCCCTTCTGTGAGTCAGCGATGCCTCTGAGAATCTGATTAAAGCTTTGGACTTTCTCCCCAGAAAAATACCTGGAGCATTCATGCATACAATTTTGCATTCAATTTCTGTGGGACCCTGAGATGGGTCTGAGGACTTCCAAGCTCAGAATTGTTTCCACTGAGAGCCATGCCCCCCTTCTCCCTAGTCTGGAAATGTCCCTGACAGAAATTACCCTCAAGGGCCTCTAGTTGCCTGGGATTGGCCTTTTCCTCCACCTGTAGAGCAGCCACAGAGACACTGGGCTCATTCAGGGTTTTTGAGTCACACCCACTGTCAACCCCCAGTGGCCTCACCAGTGAGATTCCTTCCCAGGCAAAAGGAACAGCTTGGAGCTATTAGAATTATCCTTTATTGTAACACCCATTGTACAATGAGAAAACCAAGGCTCAGAGAAGTTAAGCGATCTGGCCAAGGTTGTGTAGTCAGTACATAGCACAGCGGGGCTTGGTATTTGAGTGTCTGGGGACTCAACATTGCATTTTCCACTGCCATGCACTGCCTCCTGTGCAAGGTATGCTGATGTGCTTTTTCCCCAGTTTGTCCCCCTCCCATAATACCCATAGCCCTGAAGTTCCAGGGTTTGTGGCCAGCAGACCTCTAGCCTATAGAACTGCCTGCTACTCCTTTGGATTCACTATGCTGAATTGCCAGATTTGAGAATTGGTATCATCCTGATTAGACATTTATTGGCCGGATTCCTTGTCTGTCAGCATGCCAGCTGATAGGCTGACAGGCACAAGCTCCAGCCCTGGGGACTGTCTGGTTTGAGCAGTAAGCCGGCCTGTTAGAGGCTGGCTGGCCCCACAGCCAAGCCCGGAAGGCTGGAGGGGAGGGTCGGGACGGGGTGGGGGGGTGGTGTTGGATCGCCAGATGAAGGATAGGAGACAGCGAGTCTGCACAGGGCATAGAGAGGCTTTCTCTCTAGCTCTGGTTTTATTTATGCATCATTTAGACCCCAACAACTTCCCAAAATAATTTGATGTGGCTAATGGCTTAGGTTTATCTAGTGTTTCAGTTTACAGAGCACAGCTATTTAGTGATCTGATTTGAATCATGGAAACATCTTTGGAGGTGGGTGATACAATTTCCATTTTACAGATAAAGAGCATTGAGGTAGAGGTAGGGAAAATAATCTACCCAAGGTCACTTAAGTGCATAACAGTCAGAACTGAGACCCAAATCCAGGGATTCAGGCTCTAAAATTGCTCTATTTACACCGTGTATGCTGCTTCCCAATGAAATATGCTTTGGAGGTAGGGGAGGGCAGGGTCCTTAAAAGGAGTTGGAAGGGCTGTGTGAAGCCTGGGGCCAGTGTGGATGCGGGGCAGCTGGGCTGAGAAATTCTAGGATTCTTGCCTGGCATGCTGAGCCCCTAGTGGATTGACCATGGGCTGCTATGTGGGCCTCTGAAGGCCTTTCCTTGGACAAATATCCTCTAAGCAGATAGCTTGTTAGCTGGCCTGGGAAATTTAGCCCATCTAGGGGACAGCTTCCCCAAGGGCTGTTGGAGTCCCTGGGGGCCACTCTTACCTGCATCCTTCTCTAGCTCAGCATGAAGTCCAGCTTACCATGAACTCTGAAATGCCTTGTCCTCTGTTCCTGCCTGGCCTTGTTTGTGATCAAACCATTTTATCTAAGTTGGGATCAAGAAAGAAGCCTTAGAAATCATTAGTCCTTTTAAAAAAAAATTAATAAATTTATTTCTTTGCTTTTGAGAGAGACAGAAACAGAGTGCATGGGGGAGGGGCAGAGAGAGAGAGAGAGAGGGAGAGAGACAGAGAATCCCAAGCAGGCTCCACAAGGCCCAGCACAGACCTTGAGCTCACAAAACCATGAGATCATGACCTGAGCCAAAACTGAGAGTTGGACGCTTAAACTGACTAAGCCACCCAGGTGTCTCAGAAATCATTAGTTCTAATGCAAGCATTATCTTTGACAGATAGGGAAACAGAATCACAGAGATGACAGCACATGTTTTCTATGCCACTCTTCTAAGATACTATGTTCATAAGTGGTGTTGTCAAGGCCCCTAAGCCATGTCCCCGAGCCTTGCCTTGCCAGTATTTGCACCCTGTTCAGACCTCTAATGGTCCACCTGCATCCCCAGCTCTAGCCAGAACCTTGACTTAACCAGACTCGAACAAGTGTGACAAGGCTGGCAGACCCAGCCTACTGAAGTCTCACTGGAGACGAGGGTTCATCCCAGCTGTTGCCGAAATCCCAGTCTGAAACAGCCAGATGTCTTTGACCTATCTCATTAGCCAGGGAATGAGGTCAGCTTTGGGGAATACAGAATACTGGGGTAGGAAATCCCTTTCTGCAATCCCTTCAGATCCCTTAGTATTTGAGTAAGGCACCTGGGTTTTTAACCATAAGCAATAGTCTAGGATTCCACAGCAATGTATCACACGAGTCTGTGGTCTGCCAATATTTCTCTTTGCTTTCGGGTGCATTAGGATAAGCCCCAGCTGAAGTCAAATGCACTTCGGTCCTCTTATCTTACGTATAAGGGACTGCAGGGAAGAATTAGGAATCACACACTGCACAAAGATGTTGCAAGCCTAAAAACTAGAGGAAAATGGACTAACATGAGATACGGGAATGCATCTCGCAAATCATGCTATAAAATGGATTACTGCTGATTGCATCCTCTGAATGTATAAAATTGCTCCCAAGTAGTAACAAAATGCTGGAAAAGGGAGAACTGATTAATTGTTAAGGAATTATTTTTTTGGAGAAATGCCCCTTCTTCAAACACATAATTAGTGATTTAGTTTGCCTAGTCAGAAAAAAAAAAATAGTTGTTTAAATTGTTTAAAGTCTACAAATATTTATTGAGTGCTGAATTATCCACCCCACACTATGCTGCTGAGTTCCTTGGATTTAGAAGCAAATAAGAAGACCCAGTATCTACCCTCCAGGAGATCATTTTAATGGGGTGAATCAATACATAATCACAGTCCAGCATCAAAAGAGTGGAGATAGAAATAGGCATCATTTCTATCAGGAGTCAGGGAAGATTTTCCCAGGAAGCTGATGGCTGAGCTAGGTTTTGAAGGGGGAAGGGCTCTCTGGTAGGGCCCCATAGGGAGATGGGGTGGCAGGCGAGGGTGGGGGGAAGTCATTATCAATTAAGAGTTTGTGTGAAGGCAGAGGAGCAAGAAACCACCTGCTCCATTTAGGACTGGGAATGTGAAATAAGGGGGAAGAGCAGTGATTGGAGGTGAAACTGCAGAAGCAGGTAGGGACCAGGTGACAATCGGATGCATACGTCCAGCCCTGTATTCTTAACTCCAACTCCAAAGAAACCAGGTGATTTCTACCTTTTCAATGTGAGCTAATGAACTGAGAAGCTAGCATTTATTTTTCCGTGTTGTATTATTATTAATGTCAATATTAGAATCTTAAAATGACAAGCACATTTTTGGGGATTCATTTTAAAATTTACAGACAGAAAAATTCAAACTTTTTTTGGCATATAGTTCTGTAGGTTTTGAAACACATAGGGTCATGTATCCACCTCCTCAGTCATGACACAGAATAGTTTCATCTTCCAAAAATGTTCACTCACATGGCCCCGTTGTAGCCAGTCCCTACTCCTGCCAGGGGCCCTGTTCTGTAGCTCAATAGTTTTGCCTTTTCCCGAATGTCATACAAATGGAAATCTATAGTATTCAGACAGGCAACTTGCTAACATAGAAAAGATATGATACAATTTTTACCTTTTCAATTCAGAGATTGGAATGTTTTAATAAAGTGGGAGCAGAAAGAAAATCAGTGTGATGGGTGAAAAGTTAGTGAGTATTGAAAACATGGCTTTCCAGTATTCCTCCAAATCACTGAAAAGTAGGTTCAGCAAGAAAGGGCCCAAATCTGGACCCTTTTGCAGACCTTTAGAGGCTCCCTTCAGGCTGTCATAATTAGTAACCTACACTTTGTGGATGTGTTTGTTGACTCTGTAGCCTTAACTCCTCAGTTCTCCAGTCCATTCTTCCTCGAGAGCTGCCATGACTACGTTGCAGAGACTTGGGCAGATTCCTTGCTGCACTTCACTGGCACCCCACTAAGGACATTCCCTGATCTGTTCTTTTACCAAAAAAAAAAAAAAAAAAAAAGAGGATAGAGATGGTTTGGTTGGATTTATTGGGGCATCTGTGCCAATTCTTTGTGATCATAGCTCTCTGGGCTTTGACTAAAGAAAAGTTCCAAATTCTAGCTCTAGGCATTATAATGAGACCCAGCAAGTAACCAAAGGCTGGTGGCTGTTGTAGGATGGATCTAGAGCTCTGTGAAGCAAGGAGAACAAGAAAGCATGTGACCAAGAAATTTTACATGGTGTCAGTCTTCAAAGTTACAGAGGGTGATGGCAAGGATGGGGAGGATAACTTTTATCCAAGGGCTGAATTCTTCATGAAGGGAGAAAAGGGACTATTTTCATTTAATGACATTATCATTATTATTTTATATGTTGTGGAAGGTTTGTTAATAAATGAAAATTTATGAGAAAATCAGTTTTTCTGGATTATTCTTGTGGGATTTTTTCATTTTATTTTAATTTTAAAAAGTTTTTAAATATTTATTTATTTTGAGAGAGAGAGAGCAAGCAAATGAGGGGCAGAGAGAGAGAATCCTAAGGAGGCTCCACGCTGTCAGTGCAGAGTCAGACATGGGGCTCAATCCCACTAACCGTGAGATCATGGCCTGATCCAATATCAAGACTCAGATGCTTAACCAACTGAGCCACCCAAAGCTCCCCTCTTGCAGTTTTTAAAATATTAGATTTTCACGGTTTATAAAAAAAAAAGATAGTAGACATAATATATTCTCAGGGTAGAACCTTCACATTAGAAAAATAAAAGATGACAAAAGCCTCTCATTGTCCTTCTCTTCCTATTAGTATTTCCCAGCATTTTCTTGCATGTTCTTCTAGAATTGTCTGTATGTGTATACACATACACACATTTCTTATGAGATCAAATGGGATCCTATCATACAGTACTGGGACTTGCTTTTCACCATGTAGTATCTTAATGTCTGTTGGACACCATCCTATGTGAGAACATACAGCCTAACCTTCATGATATTCCATACTCCCTATGCACCATAATTTATTCTAACAGGTCTCCTATGGAAAGAGATTTGGATTCTTTTCATGTCTTTCTATTACAAATAATGCAGCAGTGTGCTGCTGTGTACGTATGTCCCCATCACTCTTTCCAATATGCTGCCAAGTATCGGCATGAAGAAAAACAGTTTCTTGAATTCAACGTCCATCTATGTTCAAATGCTCTTGTCTTTTGTACGTAGGATACTTCTCTCATAGGGTCCAACCACCATTTCAAATTAATCTTTTAAGAAGTCCAACCTTTTTGTTTGTTTGTTCCTCTCTTTTTAGCCTTTTCTCCCCGTAGAAAGACCTCACGTGGCCACATAGGTTTTCCCTCGAAGACTTCATGTTTTTCTTCATCACTAGTCTGGGTCTTTTTTAAACATAAATATTCACAATTGTCTCAGATATTTTTAAATTTATAGAATCTGAAATAGGGGACTCTGCTTAGCTGATGACCTGTCTGATCTTCCCTCTGGATTGAAGATCCTGGATAGGTTTTGAACCTCACTGGGCTGGGCAGTGGGATTTAGATATAAGAAAGAATAAAAGAGAAATAATTTTCACATTTCTAGCAAGAGTGTTATAGAGCTTCAACTTCCCATCAGCTGGGGGAGGAGGAGAGGCTGGGAAGTCTGCCACAATATTTGGCATGGCTGGGCTTCCAGATTGTATCTATTTTTGTAGCTGCACAAGTTGGGAGGAGATTAGAAGGATAGTCAAATTTCCTGCTCCAGGTTGTAAATTGATCAAGAGGTGGAAGGAGCACTAGATTGGGAGGCAGAAGTTCTGGTTCCTGGTTCCAGATTTTTCAGATATTAATTATAGGGCTGCAGAAGAGGCCCCTCCCTTCTCCAAACTGCCTTTCCCTCAGCTCTGAACAAGGAGGTTGGATTAGTTGACTTGATCGCCCCTCCATCTCTAATAATTTCTTTTTCTGAAGTTCTAGGAATGCTTACCCCATTTTTAAAAACTTTATAAACTGTACGAAAGTTCATTCATTTATCAAAAATTAATAGGGAGTATCTTTGTTAATAAATAAATGTAGAGGTGAATTCAAAGTCAAATCTTCATCCCTGTGTCCTCAGTTTCAAAGCTTTGCTTCTAGCAGTAGTTAGACTGGGCTGAGGTGATGTGCAAACCTACAGAAGGTCCAAGAGCCTTATAGGAGCCTCCAGACAAAACCATCCAGATGCATCAGAAGCAGAGAAGCCTGTTTGGGCTCCAAAGGGAAGCTGTGAGGTGAGTGGGTCTACTCAAGGCTGCGCAGGCGAGTGATAGGCTCCACCTCTTTGTGGGGTCTCTCTTGGAGCAGATATTTAGATATTTTTTTTTTTAATTTTTTTTTATTTGACGTTTATTTATTTTTGAGACATAGAGAGACAGAGCATGAACGGGGGAGGGTCAGAGAGAGAGGGAGACACAGAATCTGAAACAGGCTCCAAGCTGTCAGCACAGAGCTCGATGCGGGGCTCGAACTCACGGACTGTGAGATCATGACCTGAGCCGAAGTCGGTCGCCCAACCGACTGAGCCACCCAGGTGCCCCTAGATATTTAGAGAGGTGCAGCACATGTGCACCTCATGCTCCTGGCAGTTTTCTTCAGCTACCCATGTCTGAGGGCACCTCTCAGCCCCTCCTGGGCATGTCCCTCTGAGTCTCTCCAGTGGCCACAGCCATGTTGTCCCTTCATGGTGGGCCTTGCATCTCTGTGATGCTTCCAGGATGCCTTCTTATTCAAGCCATTCCTTGTGCACTCAGTAATGAGCATGAATTCTTCCAAGATCGTGCTAAGACCTTGCTTGTATCTCTCCAGGAATCTTTAACCTCTCGAGAAATTGCCAGGCCCTGCAGAACAAATTTCTGTACTTTGTTTTTTTTTTTTTTTTTGGTCTATAAGACAACTCATACACCACTATTAGCAACACTAAGAAAATTCACTAAGCATGAAAAAGAAAATAACTTCTATTGAAACAATACATTCTTTTCTAAAAAATGGCATGGAGAAAAGGATCAAATTCCAATCAATAAAAAAATATCGGTAACAGTAATAGTATGTTATAATGACAAACAATTTATTGAGTACCTCTATAATGTAAGCTCCATAGGATCAAGGGCCTTGCCTGCCTTGTTATATGCTGTATCTCCAGCTTTCTAACAGTATCTGATATATGGTAGTTGCCCAATCAACGCTTATTATAATCCAGTTGGTATTATTTTTGTTCCCATTTTACAGATAAGGTAACTGAGGCTTAAGTGTTACAAGATTGTCTTGCCTAAAAGTACAGAGCTAATAAGTGCCAGAGCTGGGTTGCATACGCCAAAATGAACTCTACTGGCATCATTCTAAATGAAATAAGTCAGGCAGAGAAAGACACATACTATATGATCTCATGTGAAATTAAAAAAAAAAAAAAAAGGCCAAACTCCTAGAGAGTAGAATGGCTTCTAGGGGCTGGGGATGGTGGTGGTGGGAGAAACAGGGAGATTCAGTCAAAGTATATAAACTTCCAGTGATTAGTTGAATAAGTTCCAGGGATCTAATATTCAGCATGGTAATTATAGTTAACAATACTGTTATGTGTACTTGAAAAGTGGCTAACAGAGTCAATTTTAAATGATTCTTCTCAACACACACAAAATAGTAATTATGTGACGTGAGGGTGTGTTAACTAACCTTACTGTGGTAATCACTTTGCAATATATACTGTATCAAATCATCACATTGTACACCATAAATTTACACAATGTCATATGTCAATTATATCTCAATAAAGCTGGGGGAAAGGTTAAAGGAACATATAAAACACCATAAAAATAATTAAAATTGTTTATCCTAATTTCAACAGAAGAATAAAAGTTGAAGTGACAAGGAAAAAAAAAGCCTTCTTAGGCTCCCACATGTCCTGTTACGTTCCTAGATCATTTCAAGCAAGTCAAGTTGAAAGATCAATCTTGTTTCTTATATCTATGGTGAATGATGGTTTGTTGACTTGACTAAATAATCACCTTTTGTAACTTTCCACCCTTGCAAAAATTCCACTGGGTAAAACTAGGTTTTTCTTTAGAAATCAACAACATCCCACATATGACCACTGTAGGGTATGTGAAATTGGAAAATAAGGAAGTAGAATTTAACTGCGTTCTTCAGAATGATTATTGTTATAATTTCTAAGCAGGGTGCTGATTGCCTAGTGAGAGTTTTAGGATTACTAACTTTCTTGTGAAAATCCTGTGCATGTTGGATGTCAGAAATATCTAAAGCGAATCTCTGAAGGCTGGTATATGTTTTGAAGAGAGACTTATCAGAAACCTTATTCTCTGCCTTGCTCCTAAAATGCTAATTTGATGCACACACTTACCCAGAAGATGACTGATCTGCTCGCCGGCTGATTGATATTTGGCATCACCCCCACACTGCTGCTCCTCACTGAAGACGCAGGAACAATAATCAAATGTTAAGTTTCTCAAGAACCTTTCTTCCCAAGAAAATCAAACCACTTGCCCTTTGTTATCTCAATTATCTCTAGAGGACCGTGGAAGAAGCTTATTTTTACCTTTATTATCAGAGAGGTACCTCTGATGGGAAGAAAACCAGACTTAGGTTACAAGACCTGGTATGAATCCTGCTCTGTTACTGCGAAGATTCATAAAAATCACTTTACTGCTCCTTTTCAGGATAATGGAATCACATGCCTTGTAGGACTCTTGTAGTGGTTGAATGATATGGCACATGTCAATGAAAAGGAAATGGATACTACAAGGGCATTGCCGAGAGCCAGTTTAGCATGCTATAGAGGATAGTCTCTGGAGCCAGCCACCCTGGGAGTGTATCCCAACTCTGTTACTTATTTACTGTGTGACCTCGGGCAAGTTCCCTTACCTCCCTGTGCTCCAGTTTCCCCATCTGGAATAAAGAGATAATAATACTACACCTGCCTTCATAGAGTTGGGATGATTAAATAAGATGATGCACGGAAAGGTTAGTGCTTACTTAAAAGGGTTATGGCAAACATGGGGTGTTCGCGAGGAACTCATGAAATGGTTTACATGTAAATCTGCATAGACTAAAACACTGCACAAACATTCATTCAATTAAGATTCATTGAGCTGATGAGCATTCAAAGGTGCTCAGACACAAGCCCCTACCTTCCAGGACTGCTGATTGCAGCTGGAGTTGGAAGTGAGAGAGAGCAGTCACCTGGGATAGTGAATGACTAGATGAGAAAATTCAGCTTCTTGGGAGAGAGATTCTAGTCTGGCCAAGTAATCTTCCTTCTGGCTACAATAATCTTCAAAGTACACTTTATTGTTTGCAAAGCACTTTCACAAACTGTCCCAGAATTACTCCTACCTTAGGTCTGTGATATGGCAGCGTGGGCAGAAATACTTTGCAGTTGAGGGCACGGAGGCTGGAGGTGAGGTGGCTTTCACAAGGGCTCTCTGCTTACAAGTGATGGAGCCTGGGTTCCCTCTTCCTCTCCCTCCCTGAGCCATGCCTAGCGACCATCTGTCCCAGGCCAGATCTTATCAATGTTCTTGGGTATTTTCTCTAGTTCTCTGCCGTACCATAGTGGTTATTACATCCAGGTCTGCTCGCAGAAAGCTGTGTGTCTGGGGAGGAAGGGAGCTGGCAGAAAGGAGGCAGCGATAGGAATCTCATCACACTGTGAGCTGCCCAGGGGTGGCTGGTGCTTTGCAGAGGTTCAGGGGTCTCTGGACATTGTGGACACTCACCTCTACAACTCTTCATTTCCTCATTGCTGAAATGGGCTAATATAGATCTCCTTATCACTGTGATCTATTATAAAAATTAAGAGGGGCCCCTGGGTGGCTCAGTCGGTTAGGCATTGGTTAGGCATCCAACTTCAGCTCAGGTCATGATCTCCGGCTCTGTGGTGACAGCTCAGAGCCTGGAGCCTGCTTCAGATCTGTGTCCCCTTCTCTTTCTGCCCCTCCCTGATGTGTGTGCTCTCTCTCTCTCTCTCTCTCTCTCTCTCAGAAATGATGAATGAATAAACTTCAAAAAATTAAAAAAAAAATTAAGAGATAAACTTAAATAGACCTTTGTACTTGGGATCTATAAAGTGACTGAGTCTTTTTGCCTTTTTACCTTTCATGGACCCCCAAAGAACCTCCCCCTCAGTCCCCAAAGTTACCACATGGACTCCATCTACAGGTTCTGATGGGACAGGAAGAGAGGGGAAAATCTGTCTGCTCCCTGACCCCATGAAACTCCTGGGTTCATCTCTAGGCTCTGGTGGGGGAAGGGGGAACTGGCCTCATTAGCCTTTTCTTGACCTCTGATTCCTCCTTTCTCTGTTCCTGCCCCGTCCCACAGGGGCTGGTCTGAAATGTCATGAAATCATGCTTTTTAGCAGGGGTCACAATCTGGAGGTCAACTGGACCAGCCATCCTCGTGTCTGCTGTCTATACATTTAGATTATCCTTCTACATATCTGAGTGCTCAGGAAATGCAAATGGCTTGTGAGGAAATCTCTGGGGTCAGACATGAGGATGAAATCCTTTCTCTGTCATCTTGATAGGGTTGCTGCTTGGATAACTCAAATGACAAAGAGGTGTATGTAAGTTTTGATACTATTTTTTTACATAGATCATGTTTTCTTTCTTTCTTTCCTTTCTTTTTTTTTTTTTTTTTTTTTTAAGAATATCAGACATTGTTGAGGTAAGATAGAAGTAAAACAGGCTTCACTCTGTAGGAACTTAAATCTTGAGATGGGTCTTTGGTGCTGATTTCCAGCCTCACCCACAACCTCTTCAGAAGGAAGCAGCCAGGCCTGACTCCATTCCTCTCTGCTGCGGTCCTGGGCACTTCCTCTTGCAACCAACCTGGCTACTCTGGCCATAGCTGATTGGATCAGGGGTGGGCACTTGACCCAGAGGCAGCCAATCTCTACCCAGGCCAATGACGAATGAGAGATACTAGTGAAGAATTGGACAAATCAGATTTTTTTCTCTCAGGGAGTTTAATGAAGAGTTTGGCAGAGTGAGCCATTTGTTTTTGGAGCCAACACAGTAAGACACACAGGAAAAAGCAGAGACAGAAACAGAACTCAGCTAAATAGGGAGGCTTAGGCTAAGGACCCTTATTTTTCCTATTGATGGTGTCGGCCTACCCTGCTTCCTTTCCATTTCTGAACAACTCTGTTCCCACCTCTAGAAGACCCTTCCTCTTCTTTCTGGGAGTTGGACTGAGAAGCTTTTTTCCTCCATTTTCTTGGGACGTGGCCCAGGATGATGATCGTGCTTTCTTTACTTCTATGTGTGTCCTTTCAGTAAGCTGCTCATCCCTTAAAGTGACTGAAGTGAGTCTTTATTCTTTGTACCAACAGGGTTCAACTGTCAGCTGCCAGAGAGCCCCCTTTCCTTGCTAGAGGGGACAAGGCAACAGAGGAGCAGACCTGAGCTGTGTTGAGTGTGTTATCATTTGAATCCCCTTCAGAGCAGCCTTCCCTGGCCACCCAGCTGAAAACAGCAGCCTGTCCCCTTCCCAGCCAGTTACACCATCAGGTCCTGTCATAATGTCTTCACCGAACTTATCATCAGCTCATATGACTTTTGTATTCATTTCCTGTTGCTACCATGACAAATTACTACAAACTTATTGGCTTCAAACAACATACATTTATTCTCTTATGGTTCTGGAGGTCGGATGTCTGGATTGAGTCTCACAAGATGTTGGCAGGACAGGCTCCTTCTGGAGGTTCCAGGGGAGAACCCGTTCCTCACCTTCCCCGGCTCCTAAAGGCTGCCCACGTCTCTTGGTTTGTGTCCCCACATCTCACAGCTTTTTCCCTTTGTTTCTATGGTGTTTCTCTCTTTGTTTCTCAGCTGTCTGACATTCCTGTATCCTTCTTATAAGGTGTTTTGTGTTTACCTTTAGGGCCCAATGAATAATCCAGGATAATCTCCCCATCTCAAAATTCTTAAACATAACTGCTAAATTCCTGTGAACATAAGGTAACATTCACAGGTTCCAGAGATTAGGATGCAGACATCCTTATGGACCATTATGGAGCCTACCACAATCTTGTTCAGATGTCTGTTTACTTGTTTATGTTTTTTCTCTCCTTGCCACCCTTAGTAAAATGGACCCTCCATGGGTGGGAGCAGGGGCCTCATCTGTTTTGTTCACCACAATATATCCAGGGTCTGGGATAGGGTTCAGTTTATAATAGATGCTGATAAATATTTGTTGAATGAATAAATTAATGAATTAATGAAATGGCAGAATATCTAACATTCCAGAGACTCCGCTGGTCATCATAAAAGAGAATATAATTTTTGGATCTTTTAAGCCAGCGTTCTAAACCAAACTGTTCTGTGGAGTATTATTTCTTCAAGATGCCTTATGAAAAAAATCCTGTGGTCAAATAAGTCTGGGAGACACGTCACTGTATCATCTTAGAGACTTCAGTGCATATTAGTATATTAAAGTCTCTGAGAAGTCCCTCAATAAAGGAACTTAATTAATTAATTATATAATTCAACAATTCTAAAACTTTTTAGTAAAGAGTTACTCTGGTAAGAGTTATTCTTTTCCTTTCTTTGTCCCTTAATAACGCTCTACAAAATTGATGTTCAAGGAATTCATGTTGGGAAATACTGCTCTCACTTTTAGGGCCTATCTTTCCTCTTAGTTGTTGAAATCTTTTTGTTCTCGTTTTCCTTCTCCTTCTTTCTCCTTCTCCTTCTCCTTCTCCTCCTCTACCACCTTCTCTTTCTCCTTCTCCTTCTCTTTCTCCCCTTCCTCCCCCGCCTCCCCCTCCTCCTCCTCCTTCTCCTCCATCTTCACCACCACCTTCTCCTTCTCCTCCTTTTTCTTCTTGCCTCCACCTCCTCCATCTTTCCTTCTTTTTCTTCTCCTCCTCCTTCCTCTTCCTCTTCCTCTCATTTTTCTTTTCCTTCCCTTCTTCCTCCTTCTTTTTAATTTTATCTCTCAGCTTATTTTGGTCCTGAGCATTCCCAACTATTCTTGCAAGTTTCTGCTCCCATCCACTTCCCTGTTCTACCTTATGGGTCCTTAAAGAGCACTACACCTCTTGGGCTCTAATCTATGGATACTATTCTTAAGTGTCCCCACCATACTTTTGTATTCATCTTTGGTTACGTGATCCTACTTCTATTATGAACACTTTCTTAAAAGTCCAAGTTCTTCAAAGATAAAAGGGAGGCTTATTATATAACCTTCAAGTATTTCATAGATAAGGAGTAAAAAATGGAGGATTTCCATTTTATGGGTTTTTTTGTTTTGTTTTAAACACACACGCACACATGTAAGTTCTTTTCCCTTAGCAAATTTCAATTAAATAAAGTACTATCAGCTATATATGGTATGAAATATGCTTTATTATTTTTTTTTTTAGAAGGACTGATCCTGAAAGGCTGAAGAACCCAACCTGGTCTCCTAGCAATGTAGTACCTGAGCTGAACTCCATCACCTGAATGGGGTCAGAGGAACTACTGGCTACGTAGACATTCATTCTTTTGGAACCTCATGTCCATTGAGATGTTTGTTTTCCCCAAATTAAACTGCAGGCTTTGACCAATTTTTTAGTTCTTGGCACATCTCCAGGATCCAACCAATATAATTTAGGTCCCACAGCAAGCATGTTGTGGTATAATCATATTTCTCTATTGTTTTATTTTTTGTAGTGCTTTCACATAGACTATCTTATCCAGTTCTCTCAATAGCTCTATGAGGCAATATTATACCCATTTTAGAGATGAGGGAGCAAGAGTACAAGTTTATGTAGCCAGTGAATAAGTGACATTCAAGACTAGACTTCAGATCTTCAGATTCTTCTATAGCTTTATTTATTTATTTATTTATTTATTTATTTATTTATTTATTGTCAAGTTAGCTAACATACAGTGTAGCCTTGGCTTCTGGAATAGATTCCCATGATTCATCATTTAGATACAACACCCAGTGCTCATCGCAACAAATGCCCTCCTCAATCCCCATCACCCTCTATAGCTATATTTATATGAAAATAAAGAAATGAGCAAATATTTGTAAAGTACAATATATATAGTATGTATATATTATATAATATATATATATATATATATATATGTATATATATAAATGTTTATTTTTGAGAGACAGAGATAGAGTGTGAGCAGAGAGAGAGGGAGACACAGAATCCAAAGCAGGGTCAGACTCTGAGCTGTCAGCACAGAGGCCGTTGCAGGGCTTGAACTCACAAGCCATAAGATCATGACCTGAGCTGAAGTCAGACGCTTAACCGACTGAGCCACCCAGGCGCCCCTGTGCATTTTTATATACATGATCTTATATAATCCTTGTAGGTATTCTGTAGAAAAGGCAGAGCAAATATTTTAATCCTCATTTTATAAGTGACAAAAACCGAAAGTCACAAAAAAAACCCCAAGGCTCAGGTCACATAACCAGTCCATAACAGGGATTGGGTTTAAAAACAGAGCTTCCAAATTCACGAATCAAACCCTTTCAGGTACTTGAGACTCCCCTGTATCCCAGGGCTCTTGGGGGCTTCATTATGGGGGAAAAGGTATAAAATATGTGGAATATAGAATATAAGGTTGAAAAAACTCAAATCAAGAAGCTGGAGAGTTATACAATTGGCTGAGGTATTTGTAGTAGTAAAATGTTAAGAGGACTTCATTTTGTTTCCTGAGGGCAACTTGCTTTTAGACTTGGGGGGTGGTGTGGAAACCCCTCACAACAGATTCTAAGGGTAGAGTTGGGAGTGAAGGAGATTTTACTCCTTATCTCTGTTCCCTATTCACTGTCTATACTCATTGTCAGGAAGCTCTCCTTTTTATTTGTAAAAGAATTCCCTCTTGCTGCAATTTGAATCCTTCTCCTCTTGTTCTGCCCCAGGGGAGAGGAACCGTGTTTATCACCAAACCTCCTCTTTCTGTTTTGCCCTGGCTAGAACTTAGTTGCTAGGTGTCTGGGTTTTAGCTTTCCTATTGCTTGTGTCCTTGCCTTGAATAACTCGGTAGAGGAAGCCTTCTCTTTGTAGCTTTTGAGAATCACAGTAGTTAATATGAAAGCCATCTTTTTTGGGGAGAAAAAAAAAGAAGTTATTAATTACCACCCCGGTTCAGGTCGGAAGAACTCCCTTCAGTGACACGATGTAGGTGGCAGAGAGTGCAAGGACACAGAGCAGGGCTGTAGGTCCTTTGCTGCCCAAAGCAAGGCCTTGGGCAAGGCTATGTGGTTAGGTCTCTGTCAGTGTGCAAGGTGAACTTGGACCTGGCTGAGTGCCCCTGCCTCAGACCCCGTGAGGGCTCGCTTCCTCCCCCTCCTCAGCTAGGAACAGCTAGGACTGTTCCTAAAGGGAGGTCCCCCAGCAACTCCTGATTTGGAATTTTCTCCCCTCCCCACGTGTAATAATTTATGGCAAGCCCCAAAATAAGCTCCTTAAAATATCCAAACGTTGTTGTTGTTGGGTTTTTTCTCCCCCCTCCCTAAGCGTTTTACATCCAGGCCTCCATCAGGCAAATTTCGGATAAAAGGTGATTAGTGTTTTGGCAGGATTTTCATGAGGCTTTCTCTTGTATTCCTGCCAAAGAGCTTGCCAGGCCCAGATTTGATTAAAATGGCAGTGGGCTCTGCTACTTGAATGTAATTAGAACCATTCATTAAAGCTTTTGCTGACAGTTTGGCAACCTGTGCATTTTTCAAAGTATGGCCAGCAGCCCATGGAAACGGCTCAGGGGAGGAGCTAGGGCCCAACAGCCCAGGCCGAGCTCGAGGAATGGGACATCCTCCGTGGCCAGGAGCTTTCTGCATGGCCAGGCTGGCACTCACAGTGACGCAGAGCTCCTTTAATTGGATTAAGGGGGATGGGAGTACTGCTTTCTTATTGAAACCGAAGCTGAGCAGGAGGTTTCGTGATGCTTTTTATAGAGAATACAGGGTGCTAAAGTTCTAATGACATGCACCCTTGAACAAACCCATCACACAAGCACAGAGCAGCCCGGGGCAGTCAACCACTTTCTAGCAAGGCTAATGTCCTGTTCTTTCTACCTCTGGTTCCTAATATACAGTCTGATACTTAATAGATACTCAGTAAATATTAATGAATAAAGAATGGTCAGATGAGAAGTAGAAAAAGAAAATGTTGCTTATTTTGACATCAGTTTTCAGAGGCATGGTCTCCCTGCCTCCAATCCATTTGCCTCGATGATCTTTCTAAAATGCCAATCCAGCCCTCTTTCTGCTTAAAACATTTCTGTAGCTCCCATCTTCTTTAGGATGAGGTCCATACCCCTTAGCATGGTGTGTAAGATCCTGATGGCCCTTGATTACCTCTCTGGTTTTATTTATTTATTTATTTATTTATTTATTTATTTATTTAATGTTTCTTTATTTTTGAGAGAGAGAGTGTGAGCGGGGAGGGGCAGAGAGAGAGGAAAACACAGAATCCAAAGCAGGCTCCAGGCTCTGAGCTGACAGCACAGAGCCCGACGCGGGGCTCGAACTCACGAACTGTGAGATCATGACCTGAGCCGAAGTTGGACGCTTAACCGACTGAGCCACCCAGATGCCCCACCTCTCTGGTTTTAGATCTCACCACCCTTCCTTCCTGCCTGCTTGCCCTCTCTGCTTTGGTCACTCTGAATCCTAAGCAGTTCCTGACATAGCCTGTTAAGCCCTCACCTTTGCACAGGCTGCCCCCTCTACCTGAACACCCTCATCACCACTCTATCTTCATTTGATTCATTTCTGCATATTTGGAGTTCTTTGTCTGAGTGCTGCCTCTTCCATGAAATCTTCCATGTGCTGCTCAAAAGTACTCTAGAACAATTTTTCCAGCCTCTATCTTTGTGATTAACACAATCTATTGAAATAACATGTGCCTATGTGTCTCAGTCCCACTAAAGTGTTACCTCCCTGAGGGCAGGTACTATTTCTCACTCACCTCTGAATCCTCAGAGCCTGGTGTTGGACTTGAATATGGTAAATTCAAGTGGCTCAATCAGTTCAGCATGTGACTTCGGCTCAGGTCATGATCTCACAGTTCCGGAGTTCAAGCCTGCATTGAGCTCTGTGTGACAGCTCAGAGCCTGCAGCCTGCTTCAGATTCTCCGTCTCCTTCTCTCTCTGCCCCTCCCCACTTGTGCCCTTCTCTCTCTCTCTCTCAAAAATAAATAAACACTAAAAAAATTTTTTTAAATATGGTAAATGCTCAATAAGTATTTTCAAATGAATGAATGAATGAATGTAGTTGAATATATAAATATATGTATATCCTATGATTTGGTTTCTAGGTCTTAGCCATTGTGAAAACTGACTGTGATGCCATGATTTGGCTCACAGATGATTAGTTGAATCCTTAGCAGGTGGTAGATGGTGCTTTTAAGACAGTCCACAGAATAATCAGGGAGGTGTGTGCTTGGCTCCACAAAGGGGCCTCATGCCAGGGAATCATAACTCAGAGGGATGATATTATTGGCCATGCAGATTCTCCAGTGCCTGTTCCCTGCTTCGTCACTGCATTGATGTTGACTCTTGTGCTTGGCTTCTATTCTTGGCGTTGTCCATCCTGACTCCAGAAAACAGCTTTGGCTTGACTTTGCCACACTGATGGGGCTTCTTAGAATGCTATTTGTTCATTGTTAGTCTGGAGCTGGAACCCCCAATTTCAGTCACACTATACCATGCCTTGCAGTCCCATTTATAGGTTGCATAATCAAGTAACAGAGAGGTTGGATGACGACACTGAGAAAGTCAGCAATACAGCCAAGTCTTTGGACACAGTGTGTATATTATATCTACCATGTCAACAGGAGAGAGGAGGAGGTGACACCCAGTCATTCTCAGGTGGAAAGAACAGAAACCTGGAAGGTTTTAAAGAATGATTCACAATAAGGTTGCATTGAACTACACTGTGTTTGAAGTCACCTGCCTTTGGCAGTCGTTTTAATGATCATTTGCATCCAGTGCGATCCCTGTTGGCAGCAATTGGGTTGGTGGCCCTGCTTTAAAGCATAATCCCAGCGAGTTTCAGGAGGAAGATGGGAAGATGTTGGTAGGACAATGTAACATGCACTATTCACAAGTCTTCATATGAGGACAACAGATCTATTGTTCTTGTGAAAACAAATTACCTAAATAGAGATTTGTATATTTGTGTGTATATATACCTATATCTATTGAATTATATACATGGATGCATTTGTATATTTAGACATATGTCCAAATAGATGTTCAATAGATATTTTAAAAGCTTGGAAAACATGTAGCTTGGGGGACTCACACAGAAGAGATACTCTTACTTATTTGTATACTTAGTTAAGAAGAGAATTTGAAATAATATTTTTTACTTTTTTATGTTATTGTATCTTTGTTTAGCAGTTTTACTTCTGGGATTCTATTTCAAGATGATAACTGGACAGCATATATAAATTGTGCATATATATAAAGATGTTCATCACAGTAGCATCTATATATATAATAACAAACATTGGAAATAATATTCCAATCAGGATATTTCCTTAGAATGAAATTCATGGAGCCATTAAAAATGACATTGTATAAAATAAATAATATTTATCGACATGAGAAGTGATTCACAATATATTGCTGAGTGAAAAAAAAATGAAACAATATATACATTGTGATATTACTTTTGTTTATCAAGTGGATACACAGAGAGAGAGACTAAGTTTGGAATGAATACAACAAAATGTTTGTTATCCGTGATTTGTCTCTGAGAGATAGATCAAAAAGTATTTTAATTTTCTTTTTGTTATATGTATTTTCCAATTTTTCTACAATGGAAAGAAATCACATTTATAATAATTTTAAAAGTTATAAATCAGAATCATGCCGCCTGGAGTTTAGCACAAACATGGGGCTCCAAATGGGGCTTTGCCATTGCCAAGGAAAGCGGAGAAACCAACTGTTTGGTTTCACACACGATGCTGGCGAAACTGCAGCCAAGGGCAGCATTTGTGTATGAGCGTGACCATCGAGACCAATGCCGGGGACTTGATCATCGCTCACGCCCACGTCCTTTCCATATTGTTCCCAGTCTGGTTAAGATGCTGCTCCGAAGATGCATATTTCACTTAGGAGAGAGAAGTCTGAATCAAATTGGGTCCTTTGCTAGCTACACCATGCATTTGCACCAATATTTATCCCATCTGTTCTGAGAGTCTGCTCCCCATTACTTACCAAAACTGTCAGTGGCTCCCCATTATTTATAAATCCTTTGGCCTGGCATGCAGGGTTTTGTGAGGACTGCCCCCCAGTCAAGTTCTTTTCAGGTACCTTTTGCTCTAACCAAAGGCGCTGGGGCTCTCACAATTTTCTAATGACTCAGGATGCTTTCAGCTGCCATGATCAGAAACCCAAACAGCCATTTAGAGAAAGGCAATGTGTTCTCTCACGTAACAGAAATTCTGGAGATTGGTTGGGCTGCAGGGATACTGGGTTTAGCAGCTCAGTGACCTAATCCAGGGCCCCACCCGTCTGCCTTGCCATCCTTAGCGTTGGATTCAACCTCAGGCCAGAGGTTAATTGGCCGCAGCAGTTCCGGGTTATCAAGTCAACATGGCAACATCTCAAAGAGAAAGGAGCACTGTTTTACAAGTGCTTTATAATAAGAAGATTATTCCAAGAAGCCCTCCGAGAAAACTCCTCTTCATATCTCATTGGCCAGAAACAGAACACACACTGTTCCCAAACTGATCTTTGACATCACGAATAGCTTTACTCTTCCACCAGTCAGGGCCATGCTTAGAGCTGGGGGAAGAGTCAGCCTTTCTTGGTGCAAGTGGCTGCATGAGGGAGGGGTGGATATCTAAAAGAAATTTAGGGTTCAGTTAGGAAGAAGAAGAATGCTGGGTGGCGATGCCCTCAAACTGACCCAGTCTTTCCTATCTAATGAATTGTTTGCACTTGTTCCACTGCCTGGATTGCCTTTCTAATTATTCTTGTTCAGATTTTACCATTTTGTTCATCTTTCATAGCCTGACTCAAGTTCGTCTTCCCTGAAGCTGACTGGGGTCTCCCCAGCTAGTTATAATGTCTTTACCTTTGGAATTAAAACTACAGCATATTTTTTCCTAAACACCTTTAATAAAGTCTGCCATATACAGTGGTTATTTATGAGTGTGTCTGTGTTTTAAATACAACTAGGAATTACAAGATGAGTCAATGCCTTTGTTAGAATAATTAGTACTCAAAGTCAGTGTGATGTGACCAAGGTATAGTTTCTTATGCAAGGCATGGCATATGTGCCCCTATTCTCTTTTCAAGGTATTTGACAGATAGATTGATTATAGCACTATTTCTAGCAAAGCCTGCATTCAGCCTCAGAATCATTCTCAAATGGTGCTCTAGGAAGCCACTATTAGGTGATTAGGACTAATGCTGCAAATGAAAACTATTTGCCTTTTTTGGCCTAGTGTGGGTAAGGTACAGGTCAGTCTTTAGGGGAAAAGGTAAGAGTCAAGGTGAAATGGATACAGAGATGAGCAATACATCTCTGGTTCCCTGGATCCAGGAACCTGTAGCCTAGGGAACAGACATACACAAATTCGTCAAAAGCAAGGCATGAGGTGATGATTGCCATGGAAAGATAGTCACAATGAACTGTGTGAGTGTGAAGCATTAGGGAAGGCTTCTTGGAGAAGGGATCTCAATTATTTCTAATTGTTCGATATGATTAATAATACTAGAATGAAAACCAACATAGTCAATTTTAATATACTTAAAATTATTGGCACGGGATAAATCCCTAGAAATAGAATAACCAAGACAAAAAGTATACACACACACACACACACACACACATATATATATTTTTTAGATATATATATACACACATACACACACATATATGCATTCCTTTTTTGGGCCTTGGTCATGTAAACATGTCACATAGTTCAACAGTCTACTACTGGGCAAAGTAATATAACGAATTTTACTGCAGTGAGTAGCCTTGTACACATACCTTCTATATTTGCCAGTATGTCTTTGGGTTAGATTCCTGGAACTGGGGTGCTGGGTCAAAGGGTAAACATGTATTTGATTTTTACAGATATTGACAAATTCACCTCTTTGGGAGATACCATTTTATAAATCCCACCAGCAATGTATGACAATGTCTATTTCCTAAATCTTGCCAATAGTCGAACTTTTGGAATGGTGTCTCAATGTCCTTTTCATTTATTTTCCCCTTAGCAGGAGTTACATTGAGCATCTTTCATATGATTAAGGGCCATTTGCATTTCTTTTTCCACATCAGTGTTGTTCATTTTTCTGTGGGCCATTGCTCTTTTTAGTCTCTGTTTTAAGTTTTTTTATAGGCTAGGTTATTTTTTATAGGTTAGGATATTAACCTGCTGTATGCACTGTGAGTTAATATTCTTCAGATTGTCATTTGTCTTTTACTGTCATTTCATGTATTTTCGCTGTGTGAAAGTTTACTTTTAAATTTTTTATAAAGGCAAATCTATCAATCTTTTTCTTATGACCTTTCAATTAAAACCTTTTTTCCATTCCTGTATTATAGAAGAATTAACCTGTGCTTTCTTCTAGTACCAATATTTCTCACTCTCTTTTCGTTTTTCTTTCCTTCCTTTCCCTCTCTCCCTCCTTTTTTCTTTCTTTCTCTCTTTCTTTTTCTTTCTTTCTTCTTTCTTTCTTTCTTTCTTTCTATATTTAGACCTCTGATCCAATTAGAATGTATCCTAATGTATGATGTGAGGAATGGACCAAATTTTATCTTTTTCCATCTGGCTATCCACTATCCCAAATCATCTTTTCTCTATGAATTTGCTTCATCATACTTTAAATTTTCTTTTACATTGGGTCTATTTCTGGGCTTTCTATTCTATTCTACTGGTCTATCTCTATGCCAATACCACATATTTAATTATAGAACCTTTAAACTATATCTAATACCTGATAGGTATCACAATAAATTTGTAGTTTAACTTAGGGAGGACTGACTTCTCTAAATTTGGGTCTTTCTAATCAAGAACATCTTTCTGTTTATAAAAATAATTTTGTCTTTAGGGAGTGGGTTTTTTTTTCCATTTTTCTCATAAGGGTTTAGATATTTCATTTTAGGTCTATGCTGGGTACATGTTTGTGTGAACAGGGCCTTGTCTTCTGTTGTATCTTCTAACTAGTTTGTGTTTGTAAACGTCAGGGTTCTTACTTTTTATTTAATTGTTTAACTTTGATATAATTTCAGACTTACAGAAGAGTTGAAAGAATAGTACAAGAGATTTCCATATATGCTTTTCCCAGATTGACTCATTGTTTATGTTCTGTTCCACTTGTTTTATCATTCTCGATCTCTCTCTGTCTCTGCCTCTGCTCTGTTTCTGCCTATCTATTATCTATCTATCTATCTATCTATCTATCTATCTATCTATCATGTATCTACCTACCTACCTGTCATCTATCTATCTATCTATCTATCTTGCTTTCATTTTCATTTTCCCCAAATCATTTTGAGAGTAAGTTGGAGATATGATGCTCTTTACCCCTAATACTCAGTGTGTATTTCCTAAGAACAAGGACATTACCTTTCATAACCACAGTACAGTTATCAAGTTCAAAAAATGTAACATCATAATGTGACTATTCAACCTACAACTGATATCTAACTTTAACCCATTAAACCAACAAAGTCCTTGATATTTTTGCCCCTCCCTCTCCACCATCTCTCTTCTCCTAAAGGAGAAACTGTTGTGTTTCTTTAGTCTCTTTATTATGGAAGAGATCCTTGGCTTTTTTTTGTTTGTTCATTTTGCCTTTTTTGGCCTTGACATTTTGGGGGAGTACAGGCCAGTTATTTTATAAAATGCTCCTCAATTTGGATTGATATGCAGTTTATACATAATTCAGTTCCACAAAAGCTATTGATTTTCATATGTTGATTTTCATTATGTGCTCCTGCACTACATTGTCCTGCCATTTGAGGTAGTTTTTTTCTGAAATCTCTTGGGTTTTCCACATACAGAAGCAGACCCACTGCATAGAGAGATGGTTTTATCCCTTCCTTTCCAATCCTCATGCCTCTGTTGTCAGAGACCCAGAGAGCATTTGGACCTTCTTTTCTGGACAATGCTCACATCTTCTCTGACCGTCTCTGATTGGCTGCAGATTCACTAGTTGAGAAGGACCTAATATGTCCAAGAGGAGTTTGCTTTTCCCGAAGTGTATATATGTGGGTAGGTAGTGGTGGTAGCTGGCGGAATGGTGAATTCCATGTTCATCACATCCCTAAATAAAACAAGGTTCAATAGGGAAGAGAAGTATTATTTTCTACAAAGTACAGAGATGCATTCACTGATTGTAAAAACATTTAGTGGGAACGTGTGCTGGGTGACAGGGCTATAAAGAAGATTGATTAACAGGGGAAAAATTCATTTAAACTTTATTTCATATCAGGGGCAAGTTATTCCAGGTGTAATAAATGGTCAACTATAAAAGAAAAGCCAAATATAAACATACAAACAAAAAAACACAAGACTTTCAGAGTTTAGGGGAAAGAAAGGAAGGTTACAAATGATTGAA
Organism: Panthera uncia; assembly: GCF_023721935.1. Classification (NCBI taxonomy): domain Eukaryota; kingdom Metazoa; phylum Chordata; class Mammalia; order Carnivora; family Felidae; genus Panthera; species Panthera uncia. Next base: position 59,911,058 of record NC_064807.1, on the reverse strand, counting down.
GAAGTCACAAGGAATAGATTGACAGTCTTAACTAATAAAAATTAAAACACTTTGGCAAAAACAAAATTAAAAGGCAGACCATCAGATAGGATAGAAAGCTGACATTTACTTGGAAAACACATACACATTGAAACAAAAACCACACAAAAAAATGACCTCAGTTCCTAAATGAGCAAAGAGATGCAAATTAGAACCATAGTGAGGTATGGTCTTTTGCTTATTAAAATTAAATGTATGTATGAGTGCACATGTGTGTATATGCATGTGTGTGTTATAGTAGAGGAAAATATTACCATTATAAAGATAGCAGAAATCTCATAAGTGGGAAAGTCATCTTTCTTGGAAAAATAAATCACTTTGGTAAAAGGGGAAGCCCCAGGGCCTGGCCTGAATGAGCCTAGGTGAGAAAAAGAGAGGAAGCACATTGCATAGCAAAGTGGGAAGGACTTTCAGTTTAGGGGTGTGTGTATGTGGTGTGGAGTTCAATAAGAAAGACTGATGAATGAGGGTCACTGGGCCAGGAAAGGGAAGCCATCTGGTCTCTGTGGGAGTGGCTTATGAAATTTGGAAACAGAGATGTAGTGTCTTCTGTTAGATTTTAAGTATCTGCTGAGGTGTGCTAGACTCCTCAGTAAAACGCCTGCTCCACACAGCCACCTCACAGGGGGTTATGGTGCTCTGAGGAAATCAAGGAAAGGGGGCTATTTTCCCATTTGAATTGAGACAGAACTTAAAGAAGAAAACAGCCCCAAGAAGTGAGAGGCAGCTGAGACTCAGTGGCAAAAATGACAGCTCCAAACAAAAAGAGATAACCAGTAAAATCATTTGCAAATTAAAAAATACATGGCAATATTGAAAACCAAAAGAAAAGTTTTAAGGAGCAGGAATGAGTGGTCAGGAATGGGTGGCATCATTTGGCCCGTGGAGGCCAATCCTGGGAAGCTGGGATGTCCAAGCACTCAGAGAAGCAGGAGTTCAGTCTACCTCAGGTTTGGCGGGGATGTGCTCACTGTCAGAGCACGTCGTCAGCACAGCATTCAAACTAGTGGTTCTCAAAGTGTGCTCCTCGAGCCAGCGGCATCTGCCTCCTCCTGGGAATGTGTTATGAATGCCAATTCTTGGGTCCCATCCCAGACCTACTGAATCGGAAAGTCTGGGGACGAGGCCCAAAATCTGTGTTTTAACAAGGTGATTCTGTTGAATGTGAGAGTTTGAGAACTGCTGGCTTAAACTATAGTTCAGAAAGGAGATTCCAATAATTACTATTCATTCATCAGTTTATCCAACAGATATTTATCAAGTGCCTTTTGCGTTCTGGACATTGATCTAGACTCCAGGAATACAGAGAACAAGGAGGATAGAGTCTTAGTTCTGGTACTATGCTATAAGGATTTTGGTATTTTCTTTCAGTAATTCTCATATATCCCATACTATGTTAATTATTAACTATCCTTCCAGTTGGTCAAGGCTGAAATCCTTAGCATTATCCTTTTCTTTGCACATTGCACCTCAGGAAATCTTGTTGACTTTACCTTCAAAATATGTACAAACTTTGGCCTCTTGTTACTGCCTCCACTGCCCTTACCTTGGCCCATGCCACTGTTATCTACAATAATTGAGAAGAGAGAGGTGTGAGCCAGGGAGAAGAAAAAAAGGGCAGTGATGGAACATTGCCTCAACACCATCACCAGAGTGATCTAGTTAAGGTTCAAGTCACATCATGACACTCTTCTGCTAAATACCCACATGGCTTCATATTTCATGTTCTTAGAGTAGTAGACAAGGGTGTTCAAGGCTCTGTGGGGTTATACCCCTCCTCCACTTCTGTGCTAAATCAAACACTGGGTAGTTCACCTTGCCATGCTATTTCCTTAACCCAACAGAGAGGCCACCTCCTGGCCTTTACACTGGCTGACTTCTCTGTCTTGAACACTCTTCTCTCAAATATTTGCAAGGCTAATTCACTCACCTTCTTCGGGTCTTGACTCAGATGTTACCTTCTCAGTGGCCTTGACTATCTTATTTGACACTATAACCCATGCTCACTATCTGTGGTCCTGATTCCCTTTACCATGCTCACCATTGTTCCCATAGCACTTAGCTTCCAAGGAATGATACAACTTCCTTATGCTTTGTCTGTCTCCTCCATGAGAACAAAAGATCCCTAAGGGCAGGATCTTTGTCTATTTGTTCTCTGCTGTAAACCAAGTGCCCAGAACATTGTTAGGCAATAAACATTTATTGAATTAATAAATAAAATGTTTAATGCTGTGCATTGCTATTATAATTCAACTTTTCTTTTTTAGGATAGTTTCTGGCTATTTATCTCAGGTTCTCAGGACTTAGTTATTATATTTCTACTTGGTTTCTGCCACGTTGTTTACCTTACTTAGATTTTGGGTTGGTTCCCTTGGATTTTTAGAAGGTGGTATTTTTCTCTTTTCCTTTCTACGTGAATCCCCTTTCATGAGCATCTCTAATTATAGAGCATTGCTAATCTACATTAAAAACTATAATATCCTATTCTTTCAGAGGGCAGGCCTTTCTGTGGCTTCCCCATTGAGATTAATATTGACTTGCTTATGTATATATTTTATCTGTATGTGTGTGTGTGTGTGTGTGTGTGTGTGTGTGTGTGTCTTTGTGTGTATCCATGCCCATTCTTCAGAAATGCATGAAGATTTTTACCAAGTGCATGTTTTGTGTGTCTCCTGAGAAGCACTGTGGTCTACTAGAAATATCTGAGCTACTCAGTGTACTGCTTCTGTCTCACTGGATGTTTGAGCTGTTTCCCACCTCCATGCCAGATTTCCCTCATCTGTAAAATGTGAACTTGGGCACGCTAATCCAAAGAGCTGTTTCTTACTGCTCTGATGTAGTCACAAAATCTGATTTTTGTTACTTTGTCTATTAAAGTGATAGATTAACCCATAATTTTCCTTGTGTTGAACCAATTTTGCACGTTTGATGGAATCATTCCTTACTACAGTTTCTGGCACATAAACAGTGTTCCATGAACATGTGTTGGAGGAGGGAGGAAGAAAGAAATGACAAAAGATCATGAGATTTTGAGTAGAAAGAAACTGGGTTGAAATCTAATGTCTCCCACTAATATGCTGTGAGACTTAGAGTCACAAATGTCATCTTTTAAAAAAGAAGATACTTATTTAAAATATTTATTGTGATAATTAAATGAGATTATAAATTTGAAAGAGCTTTGCAAACTTTAAGATGCCATGAAAATATTATTATTGTTATTATCATTATTATTATTGTAAAAAATATGAGGGCTTGCTAAATTCAGCATAATCTATCAGTATTACTAATTGAAAGAGAGCACCAGATTTTCTGCTTTTCTTAGCCTAAGATGTGTAATTTGAATATCTGGCTTCCAAGGAATGCCCCTCTCCCCCATATCCACTGCTAAATCTAGTTTACCATTATTAGTGCTATGCTTCTCAGGATGTCACAGTTCATATCTCTGTATGACCCTGTCATGAAACTAAGGCTTCCACATTTTGGCAGTTGTCCTGACACACAGATGCATTTAATACTAATTAACCATTGATTGACTGTTTGACATAGGTATTAGTATTTCTTGGGTCTTGGGTGAAGAGTTGACAAAATCACACTGACTGTAGTTAGAATTCTTTTCCCATGCAAGTTGGCATGTGTATTTTCATCAAAGGTGGGGGTGGAGCTCTTAGAGTCTAAGATATTGAGCATAGCAAGTGGAAATACCTTAAAGATAAGCAGCTGTAATGGAAATACCTTTGAACTGAGGGTTAGGAAACCTGATTTTCCTCACTCCAACTCTACCACTGACTGTGAGAAACTGAGCAGGTCTCTTCACACCTCTGCCTCACTTCCCTCACCTCTACAAGGGGAGATTTAGGAAAAATCTCCAGGGCATTCCCAGCTCTAAAAGTCTATGATTCTAGACAGTGGAATGAAATCTCACCACCAAGAAGACTCTTAAAAACACCCAAATAAAAGTTAATAAAATTTAAAAGACAAAACAGTAATATCACTTGAAGGCAGATTAAAGCCTAAAAAAGGAGTCTTAACACATTTAAAAAGTAGCTCATTGAAAAAAAGCACTAAGGCCAAAAACAAAGACCCAGCCTCAACCTGAAAGGCATTAAAACAATGAAAAACTTCCCTATGCATAAAGTAGTTGATTTTCCATATCATAAAAGACTGAAAAGAAAAAAAAAAAGGAGTTAAACTCTTAGTCTTTAAAACCAAGTAAAATGAATTCAATGGTGAGCCACATTTTAAATAGTACACAGATGGGCATTGAGGAGGGCACCTGTTGGGATGAGCACTGGGTGTTGTATGGAAATCAATTTGAAAATAAATTTCATATTAAAAAAATAAAAAATAAATTAAATAAATAAATAAATAAATAAATAGTACACAGACATTTGAGTTAATCTAGTGCAGCCCATGGACTGCAGGCAGGTGCAGGGTGCCGGAGCTAATCCTGCCCTCTGAATCCCATGTGGCATCTTGGATGACAGGGCATTAGGGTCCATATGAAGCTGGGTGGGAACCAGGCTCTGCTTGGTGGAAGTCCCCAGACTGAGTGTCTTCAACAGAAATCCCCCAGTTTAGCAGGAGCCTAGAGCTCACAGGAGCTCCTGCTGGTCAGAGGAGAGGGTGTCAGACAGAGCTGACCCTAGCACAGCTTCTCTGCCGCTGATCAGAACTGGACATGTTGACAGCTCCACAGACCTGTGAGGTCTGGAACTCACAGCTGCTCAGTTCCTGGCAGTTGATAAAAGCCTGGAGCAAATATGTCTGAGAAGAGCTTAGGCAAAGTGTGAAAACACTTGATCTAAGCCCTCTGACAGCCTGGAGAAATTTGGAGAATGCCTCACACAGCTTGTTAGCAAGGAATCTGCAGGCCTTCCATTTTGCATCTAGGTTTACAAAGTGCTTACCTATGAACAGGAAGTATGAAAACAGTGGAGCGAGTTGATGGAAAAACTTGAATCCTTGCCTTGATTTGTATTGAGAAAGTATTCCCTCTTCCAGCCCCACAGAACTGCCTATCTGTGAATCACCTTTTATTTGGATGCTTGGGTAGGAACTTAAAGATATACCAGTCATTCATTTGTTCAGCTTTATGATACAGATTCTGAAACACCCATTTTTATTACATCTCATTATACTAGACTTGTTCTAGAGTGAATATCTGTAATGGACACAAGCACACGATACTTCAAAATCAATTCACAATGAACAATAACAGAAGAAACAGCCTCATAAATATAAAGAACAAACTGGTGGTTGACAAAGGGGACAGAGGTGGGGGATGGGCAAAATGGGTGAAGGAGATTAAGAGGTACAAACTTCTAGTTATAAAATAAACAAGTCACAGAGATGAAAAGTACAGCATAGGGAATATAGTCAATAATGATGAGGGAGCATGGGGCAAGCTGTGGGCAAAATACAGGCTGGCACTACCCCCTTCCCCCCACTGCCACAGGTGGAATCTGTGTGATAGTCCTTGGACACTCCCAGCTACTCAAGAACAAAGGAAAGGGGTTTAAGTGCTTGCCTTGGTAAGGTGGGAAACTAAGGAAAATGAAAAATTAAATTCCCTTACTGCCTACAGCCCATCGACAGGTCCTTGAAACTGGCAGAGTGACCTCCCTCAGGAACTCAGCTGCCTCGATGATAACACTTTGCTAGGAGCAAAAGAGAATCTTAGCTTAACATCATCCCAACCTCTAGAATCCTGTAAGTCTGCTTCTTTTTATCTCAACTTCCCCAAGATATATGCTGGCAATCATACTCCAAGCTTATGGCCTCCCAATATACATCTAAAAGGTCTCATGACTGAGGTTTTATTAAACGGTAATAAGTGATGTTTCTCCAGCAACAGTTAGCCCCTCAAGGTCCTGGAAACAAACCTTGCTTCTAAAATACCTTAGAGACTTACTCTATCCCTGACCCCCTCCCAACCTGAGGGTACATAATGAATTACCCATTACAACCCCGGTGCAGCTATTCCTGTGCACAGGTCCTGTCCTCATGCTTTAATAAAATCATCTTTTTTGCACCAAAGATATCGTCAAGAATTCTTTCTTGGCCATCAGCTCCAGACCACCCCACCATCACCCCGAAACTTCATCAAATAATATTTTTAAATTCACGATCATAGAGGGGAAGAAGAGGCAAACGAAGACACAGACTCGTAACTATAGAGAACAAACTGATGGTTATTGGAGGGGAGATGGGTGGGGGATGGGATAAATGGGTGATGGGGACTAAGGAGTACCCTTTTTGTGATGAGCACTGGGTGTCATATGGAAGTACTGAATCACTAAATTGTATACCAGAAACTAATAGTATACTGTGTGTTAACTAACTGGAATTTAAATAAAAACTTTAAAAAATAATATTTTTTAATTCAAGTATAATTAACATACAGTGTTATATTAGTTTCCAATGTACTATATAATGATTCAACAATTCTATACATTATTCAGTGTTCATATGATAAGTGTACTCCTAATCCCCTTCTGCAATTTCACCCATCCCCCCACCTAGCTCCCTTCTAGCAGCCACCAGTTTGTTCTCTATTTAAGAGTCTGGTTTTTTGTTTATCTTTTTTTCTGTTTTTGTTTTATTTCTTAAATTCCACACATGAGTGAAATCAAAAACAAGAAATAACAAATGTTGGCGAGGATGTGGAGAAAAAGGAACCCTCATGCACTGTTGGTGGGAATGCAAACTGGTACAGCCACTGTGGAAAACAGTATGGAAGTTCCTCAAAACATTAAAAATAGAATTACTCCATGATTCAGTAATTCTACTACTGGGTATTTACCCCCAAAAAAATAAAAACACTAATTTGAAAAGATATATGCACCCCTATGTTTACTGTAGCATTATTAACATACTCATAATAGCCAAGGTATGGAAGCAACCCAAGTGTTCATCCATAGATAAATGGGTAAAGAAGATTTGAGATACACACACACACACACACACACACACTCTCTCTCTCTCTCTCTCTCTCTCTCTCTCTCTTACTCACTGGAATATTACTTAGCCATAAAAAGAATGAAATCTTGCCATTTGCAACATCATGAATGGATTTAGAGGGTATAATGCTAAGTGAAATATGTCAGAGAAAGACAAATAATATTTTAATACACTTAAGTGGTGAGCATTTGGTAATGTATATAATTGTTGAATCGCTATGTCATATACTTCAAACCAGTTTAATGTAATATGTCAAGTATACTTCCATTAAAAATAAAAAATAGTTTAAAAACCCAAACCAAAATCAATTCACAGAGTTTTTACTTTCCTACTAACGTCCAGTCTAGATTCGAGAATATGCACTTGAAAACTGCAGTTTAAAATTTGAATTCATTGTTTATTGCCCACACCACATAACATTAAGAGAAATCAAGATGTTATGTTGGGAGCTGCTGACCAGAGGTGAAGGGACGTTTGACATAGCAAGTGCAAGAACATGGCGTGAATATAAACTTAAAGTGATCAGAGAAAGCATCCTTGGACAGTGGTGTTTACAGTGAGCCTGGAGTGTGAGGCATTGGCCAAGCCAAGGGAGTGGGGGAGGGAGAACTTTCAGGTAGAGGGAACAAAAGGTACAAGAGGACAGATTTCAGAGAGAAAGCAAGTGAACAACATCACATGAAGCAGAAGAGTGAAGGACAAAAAAGTGCTGGAGATGTAGCTAAACCTCAGATCACAGCGAGGTAGCAGAATACCACTATCAGATTTTTTTTTTAAGTCTACACTGAACTTCTGGTGAAAAGCAGGTTAACGATAGTCCCCAGTTTGTAACCTATTAAAATAATCCAAAGAACATAAATAGGGAAGAAAATGACAACTCCATCAAATAGAGTTAGAGCTACAGCTGCCAACCCATAGAATAAAAAGGATGTCTGCCAAATCAGTGAGTTTGGGATGGATTTGAAGAAAGATGCTGAGAGGTGATATATAACCCTCCAGACCTCGGCATGGAGTAAATGGGATACTCGGCTAAAAGTAAATGGGATGGATGCCAGTTGTGTGTTAGGGAGTTACTGTGAGCCAGACCTACCTCCTGTCTGGGCAATCTGCTCAGCTGATAGGGACAAACAATAAAAATTAAGAAGAAAATAATCTCTCTGATATCTTCAGAAACCATGTGTCTGGACCCAAGCTATCAGCTGCTCCAAATCACAGCTCTGCCGCAACTCTACACACCATTCTTGAGCAAATAGCTAACTCAAGTAGCATGGTTCCCTCCTTAATGGAGAAGTGAATTAAAAAAGCCACACTATGGGTCCTATGTATAGACACTACACAAAGGAAAAGAACGAGCAAAGTTAAGAAGTGGAAACTGGATGAGGAATTTACATCTGGAATCATTCCACACTATCAAAGAAAATACTCTAGAGTATAGAAAAAAGTTCAGGTAAATACTTTTTCAACCTCAGAGAAGTTAAAAAGAACATGGCTCCTTTGGGAAAGAAGCACAAGGGAGAGAAAAGAACTCAAGGAAGAGACTGTAAGATAGGGAAAGGGGAAAAAGAGAACTGTCAATGTTTAGGAAAGAAACTGAACACAATAATAAAACTATTGAAAGAGAAGTCACCTTAGAAGCTGTAATAGCCAGGATCCAGAGCATGAGTAACTAAGGAAAATGGAAAGACGATGTTTATTAATTGTTAGAAAAGGGATGGACATGGAAGATAAAGGCCAACTAACCTAAGCACATTGAATGCATTGTAAGCTATCATAGAAAAAACTTCCCTGTAATAAACCCAGAGCTGAGCCTGCAGGTCAGCAGAGCACTCAGTCCTGAAAGAAAAAGAAAAGAAGAAGAAGAAGAAGAAGAAGAAGAAGAAGAAGAAGAAGAAGCAGCAGCAGCAGCAGCAGCAGCCTGAGAACAAAAACAAAAAAAAACCAAAAACCGGACCCATATCTCAAGTTACAGAACCATAAGGATAGTGTGGTAGCTGTAATTTTTATCCTATGTAATATATTCCATATATAAAAAAATCAAACTGGCCTCTGATTTCTCCATTGTAACATTCAGTGTCGGAAGACTGAAGCTCTGTGTGCAGAGTTATGGGAAAAATTTTAGACAAATATTTTATATCCATAAAATGATAACTTATGTATGTATAATTTATGCATGAAGCCAGATATCCTTAGAAAATGGATTCAGGGAATTTAGCAGCTCTGAGGTCTTCTTGGGAAAAAAATATCTATAGACAAAATCCAGCTGATCATCCGGGTACATAGACCACAGTCAATAGTACTGATTTTTTTCTCCATGCCTCCCTGTCTTTGTTTATTTAGTAATAATAATGGAAATAGTAGAGGAGGAGGAGGAGGAGTAATGGTAGTAGTAATAGTAGCAAGAGCAACTACTGTTTATTTGATGCTTTCTCAATGCTAGGCACTTTATGATAGTTGTCTCAGTCAATCCTCTCAGTACCCTATAGACTAGTATTGAAGTCAGCTCATTTTAGATTTGGAGCAACACCTATAACTCAGGAGAAACGGTTTTAGAGCAAGTAAGTAGCAGACCTACATGTGGACTCTTCATTTTCTGGTTCTTCTATTTATGTTTCTTCTATTACTTTAATGTCTTTTTAGTGTCTTTTCCCTCCTTTCATGAGAGACCACCTCAAGTTTATCCTCCATGTTACAGATCTGATTTTCTGTGATTAGTTCTGCCTTTAACAGTTATCAGATTATTCTGTAGCAGTGTCTTTATATATATTCTTTAATGAACTACCTCAGAACATGTGAATATATTGTTTTACCATCTTGTCTTTTATCTCTTACTTCTTAAAATCTTTGCTCTTATTTCCTCCAGGGTGTAAAGCAGACTTTCTCTAAAATTTACTTCCATGGCTTGAATGAAATATATATGTAAAAATGTCTTTGTCTCTCAATGCTACATTTATGTTGTATGTTACAGAAAGTTTTTTTTAATAGAGTGTGTTGGGGGGGTTCACCTGGGTGGCTCAGTCGGTTAAGTCTCTGACTCTTGGTTTCAGCTCAGGTCATGATCTTACGGTTTCATAGTTCAAGGCCCACGTCAGGCTCTGCGTTAACAGCATGGAGTCTGCTTGGTATCCTCTCTCTCCCTCTCTTTATGCCTCTCCCCCACTTGCACTGTCTCTGTCTCTCTCAAAATAAATAAATAAGCTTTCAAAAAATAGTGTGTGTGTGTGTGTGTGTGTGTGTGTGTGTGTGTGTGTGTGTATCCTGTATTTGCCGAAAAGTAAGGTGGGCGAGTTCTTCTTAGGTCATACTTGGATAGACTTAAAATCTTCAGTCTTCAACTGGAGGACTGGTTGACCATGTCATTTTAGTTTAGGAACATAGATGTCTATCAGAAGAGGTCTTCTACAAGGGGACCTTTATATTAACAAAGTTTCTACACCCAAATCACTGTCTGGCTTGGCCTCCCTTCTGTATCTATGTCTGACAGCCTTCCTGTACTTCTGTCTTCCCCATGAGGGAAATTCTGACCATTTCACAGAAGAGTAAAACCACTTAAGACAAACACCCTGCTCTCCTGGGCTTCCTGTTGAATGTGACAGATTTCCCCTGTGCTGCCCGCACAGCTGATTCTCAAAGATTTTTCTATGATAGCAAATGCATTTTCAAGTGAAGAGGTCCCTGTTCGCTCATGGCCCAGTTTGGCCTCTAGCCTGTACCCCCACAGGAATTAGGAGTGCCCTTTGCCTTGGATATTTCCTTCAACTGGATGCCCAATGGTTCCATTTGAAGATCAGATGCTTGTCAAAATTTCTGATGTATGTTGAGATCATTCTCTAGTATCATAAGTGATGTTATTAGTCCCTATTTTAAAGTTTTCATTGGAGGGGCACCTGGGTGCCTCAATCGGTTAAGCACCGGACTTGGGCTCAGGTCATGATCTCGCGGCTCCTGAGTTCAAGCCCCATGTCAGGCTCTGTGCTGAGAGTTTAGAGCCTGGAACCTACTTTGGATCCTGTGTTTCCCTCTCTCTCTGCCCCTCCCTCACTTGTGCTCTTTCTCTCTGTCTCTCAAAAATAAATAAACATTAAAAAAATTTTTTTTAAGTTTTCATTTGATAATTTCAGTTGGTTTTCTTAGGGGACCCTAATGTCTATAGGCACAGCACATCTTTCTGTCCAACCCCCTCCAAACATTTTAGCTTTTGACATATGCCCTTGGTCCCTCAGGTGAGGCAACCTCATCAGATATTCCTCTCTGGCTTATTGGATTCTCATCCACACATGACTTCTGGCTCCAGCCCAGTGTGCTGCACTTGAGGGGAGAGTCCTCTGTGAGCCACAGTTCAGTGGCACCCTCTAACCAGATATTTCTGTCTTTGCTTCCATTTAGGGCTGGAAAGTTTGGACAAATCTCAATTATTTATTGGGATCTTAATTTTTCTTACATTTTGAATAAGATCTTTATTTGTTGCAGGTGTTAATTCGTTGTCATATTTGCCTCAATTATTTCTCCCTCATGTTTTTTTTTTCTTTCTCTCTTTTCTTTTAAATGAAAATGTTCAGATCACTTTAAGATGCTTTGTGACCTAAAGGGGACCAGGGTCTGGAGGGAATCAAAGTTAATTTAGAAGCTGAAGGCCCATGTCTGTATTTCCTTGGCAGAATTGAAAGTGGCTAAAAGATTCTGTCAGTGGGATACAACCCAGCTATTTTGTAAAGCCCCAGGCAGGGTAATGATGGGAGAGGACACCCAGAAATAGCAGCCTCGTCAATCATGCCTGCAACTTATCAAGGCCACAGTCAATTGAACAAACCTGTTCTACTTATGCCTTCTTGTGCTAGGGCTGAGACATGGCCATGGATAAGGAGAGAGTTTTCTCCATAAATAATCAGGATGGAACAACCTCTACCAGAGGAAGAGCCGATTCCCAAGAAGGGGAAAAATGAGCTAATGTTTTATGTAAAGGCAAAACTGGAATTTGTTAGGCCCTGTAGATCTCCTTCTCTGTTAGAATTACTCCAGAGTTACTCTTGGATTCCAAGGAAATGTGATTCAACCATTGTGGTAGCTTTAGGGCTCTGAACCAATGGTCAAGGCAGGAATATGATGAGTGATCAAGCATTCCATAGTTCCCTTCTTCTCTCCCAGGGCTATGCCTGGGCTCCCAACAGAGGGATCTGAAAGTATAACAGGGTAAAGTGTCTTGTGAGCACCAAAGGGCCGCTCTGTTTGGTTAGCTGAGAGAAGCACTATATGGAGTACAAGGAGGATGGTGTCAGGGGCAGCTGATCTGAGCCGGGGCAGCTGACGTGACATCGGCTTTGGCAGAGCAGGTGCTGAAAGCAGTGTTTGGGATATGAAGTTGCGTTGACAGACGTCGAATCAGCAGACACCAGAGCAGCAGGCAGTAGCCAACACGAATTATCCCAGATACAGTGCTCTTCTCCCATGAGCTTCCAACACGCATAGCATCTAGCTAGTACTCAGGCAAAAAAGCACCAGGGCGGTCCTACCCGTGGAGGAAACAGCAGTTGACTGTCTTGCTTTTGAACTTGCAAACAGCCTTCCAAGAACCCAGCCTTCCATCCATAAGTAGTAGAATTTCTGCACTCAGGCCAAAAGCCAAGTAACTATAGGCTTTTTGTTACCAGTAGTCATTCATGTACCAACTACCAGGTTTCCCCAAATGTAAGATAATCTTAGTTGTATTACACTCAATTGTTTTACCTGCATTAGGAAATAAAAATGCTGTGGAATGAACTATGACATACCAATGGTTGAAAGTAATATCCTGATTTCAGAGATGTTAACAGTGACAAAATGCGCATCTTAGAACTGGTGAGACACAATGCTAGGCATTGCCCCAGGGCTGCAGACGAGGTAGATGGCAAGTCTGGCCTCAGTGAATTCATAGTCTGGGGGGAAGACAGATGCTGAAAAAGCAATCACTGCATCACTGTGACGCAGGGCCTGGAGAAGTGCAGGAGTCTTCTCCAAGAGACTGGTACTGCCACTGAGACTGGACGGGGGATGCTGTAGGTGAGGGCAAAGGTAGAACTTTCTAGGAAGGGGGATTACCATGTGCAAGCGCTCTGAGATGGGAAAGGTCTCGAGTGAGCAAGGGTGAGTAACTGGAAACAGAGTCAGGCAAGGCCGAGTCGTGGGAGACCTCTAGCCCACATTAAGGAATTAGGTTTATCTAAGAGCAGTGGGAGGCCACAGTGAGGGTGAAACAAGATCAGATTGTGTTTTTTAAAAATCTCTTTACTTGTGTTGATGTGAGGGAAGCATAAGAACAGGTGCAGAGAGATCAGCGAGGGGATTTTTGCAGCAATTTAGATAAGAATGGATAATGGTTTATAATAGGGCGCTGGCAATGGGAATGGGAAGAAATGAAGACTCAAGCATATTTTGAAGGGACACACACCTTCTCTGTTTTGTTTGTTTGATTTCTTTTTCAGGAGGGTTGGGGGTTCCATTGGCTTTCAAAGAAATAAGAACATTTACTGAGGGAAATCCCAGCTGCAGACTGGAACTGGCTTCTGATTTTCCGGCGTTAATTTGTGCCTTGCTTGGAGAACAAAGGCTCCATACATTTGGATTTTTCTTAAACCACGACACACTGCCACACTGAGGCAAAAATACTTCCCACTGTTTCAATAACAAATCCTCCTCCTCAAATTTCTCTAGATATTATTGCCATGACCTTAGATAACTTCATGCTTATGAGTATGAATTGGGAAGTTTTATAGATTGGATTATGTTTAAAAATTTCTTTTAGAACAACAAGAAGCAGTCACTTAAGGAAGCTTTTAGCCAGGAGGCATTTCTAATTTGTATGGGAGTATTAAGTACATGTTGATAAAACGAGACACAATTGTGGTACACTGGAAAAAAGCATCGCCCTAGAAATAAAAAGGCCTGAATTGAATCCCAACTTTCTTAACTGACCACCTGTGTGACATTGGGCAAGCCATCCAAATACATTTAATCTGTGAAGTGAAGAAAGAGGATCTCTCTACCTACCTTGCAGGGTTATAAGAACATCAAATGAGATTCACAGCAAATATTTACGGAGTTCCTATTATTTACTAGGGATTCTGCCAGGAAGAAGGGATGCAGTGGTGCTCAAGACAGCCAGAGTCTCTTTCCTCAAGAAGATTCTCACTGCAGAAAGGAAGTTGCAGCCTACAAATTGCTACAGACATGTAAGTCAGTACTATCATCAAATATTAGTGGTAGTAGAATTTCTTAGCAGAGAGTGTTGGGACTTGAATTTTATTAAGAACTAATTTTCGAAAAGGTAAAATTATCACTCTCTTTCAGATATAAAATGAACACAAGTCAAAGATTTTATTCAACTCATTAGTTAATGAAGGAACCACTAGGATGTTAAAATCATTCCAAGGAGTATTTGAAAAGCTAAGTATTTATAGCAATGTTAGGATAAGATTGCTGAGTTAGATACAGAACCTGTCAGTATTCCATGATGACCACAAATCATAACCCACTGAGATTATCTGTTCCACCAGACAAAAATCATTTGCATCTCTATCAAATTGGTCCGAAAAAAAAGCCACGGGCAAGACCATGCTGAAAGGGTCTTTGGCAACAGAATGGGGACTGTCGGGAAGGAGCAAACCGTACTTCCATGAACAGTGGGTGCTGGGTGGATGAGGGTGTTTGAGGGACCACACAGCCCACATTAGGGAAGGAGGGAAGAAGAGTTAGCATGGGGTCGTCTTGGGTTCTCCTGGGAAAGACTGCCTGGAAGGATAATAGGAAGGGCCTCCAGATACTCAAGAGCCAAAATGGGCTTCATTCCCATCGAGGGGGCCACAGCCAGAGGCCCCAGAGGGGATGTCACAGAGTCCCTCATGAAAGCTTCACTCAGGAAACAGAATTAGCGATAGGACTCCACCCTGCCCAAAGAGCATCATGGCCTGATTGCACCTGTAGTCAGCGAACACCTTTCCTCTCCCTTACTACTCCTCTCGCCAACCCTTCTCTCCACTTCCCTCTATCTTATTTCCAACCCCTTGGAAGTCAGAGACAGCCCAGTGAGGGGGTAAGAAGGAGAAGAGCGAGGTGGGGGAAGAAAAGGAAAAACGCTGACCCACCAATGGTCTCTAAGCCCGAGGCAGGCCAGGACTGGGGAGAGTGGAGAGCTTTAACTCTGGATGAAGTAATGTTTTGACAATTTTGTTTTGACTGGTTATTTTATTTACTAAAATGAAGTATATATCTGTGATTGAAAATGTTGGTCCTTTTTATTACCTGAGGATGCCTGGAGAAAGGTGGAGAATCTTGGCTAGATTTTTATCCAGAGACAGAGAAGAAATGGGCCCTCACACTGGCCACAGCTCCTTGGCCTTGAGTGCTTGGGATGGGGTGGGGGGAGGCCGGGTGTGGTTTCAAACACCATCTTCCCTCCGATCTGGGTGCTGAGCTTTCTATGTGGGCCAGGGAGGAGGGAGAAGGAAAGGGCACGTGCCTCTTCATTTAACTGGGTACAGCCATGGCCTTCTGGGCTGGCTGACTGCTCTTCTGTCTCATTTTCTATGATTTTGATGAGGACGGCAGTAGCTCCAATGTGTCAGTTGATAAGGGACTCACGCCCAAGCAGTCATCTTCCACATAAAAGATCCCTCAAAAGATTTGATGGAAAATTCCAACTTAACCCCAGCTGGTGGCTCTCCTACCATGTTCCTCTGATGCAGATGCCTCCTTGCTCTTTCTGTGGAGGCGGTCAGGGCTGTGGCTCCCAATCACACCTACGCAAATGGGGAGACTGTTTCTTTTTCTCGTTCAGTTCACACAGCCTGAGCATGATGACAAAATGAAATGCGTCTTCTCATAGACACCACCCATCTTTGTGAATGATTAGAGAGGGGGGAGCATACTACTTCAAGATGGTTTGTGGGCAGGAAGAACCTCCTTAGTTTTATTCACGGAAGGCAATAGCCCCCTTTGGCAAATGCGGCGCTACCGAAAGGCTGACCCTCGCTAACCTCCTGTGAGTTTTGGGTAGGGGTGGTGAATGGGGATGGAGGAGGGGCTGATTCTAGAATTAGAACTCTTGATAAGCCCATGTTGTTATGGTTGGGCCCAAGCATCTAAAGCCCCCTTGGAGAGATGGACTTAGAAAGTGGGACACTAAGTGCCTTTTGCTCACCATTCAGAGCCTTAGTTTCCATTCTGGGGCAACAGGAAAGCCCTCACCTGCCAATCGTGTTCTAGTTGCTAGGGAAGAGCCACAGAGACAGGCATGGAAAGCTCCACCTTACCAGTCAGGTGTGTATAACCCTTTCCCAGCCCTTGAGTGCCTCGCCAATAAAACTATGCAAACACTTTAAAAGTCCATTTACATTTCCCGTCAGTAGCCCCTCTTGAGTTAGCATGCACCATGCATTTATCATCTACTGGATGAAATAGGGCTACTGAGAAATAAGGCTGGGATATAACCAAAAAGAGAAATGATGGGGAGAATTAATCTTCTGGACAGTTCTTTTGTATGAAGGTCAGTTGACTGTCTCACATGCCCTCCCTTTGCAGGTAGGAACTGCTTGGCCTAAGAAGGCAACTGTTTTTATGTTTTCGTGTAAGCAACTCAAACAATAATGATTTTTTGGATTAGTTTAAATGTGCCTAGTCCTCCTCTGTGACTAATTAAGCTGAATTCTGTGCATACAGGAAGCTGTTTGGCATTTGCCAATATCTGTGCAGACCTGCTGTGTTTGATTACCCACCATTAGTTCATAACGGTTGGACAGACCAGTTGACTTCCAGGACTGTCTCAATTATCAAGATACCTTGTCACCTTTCTGGCCAACTTTTAACATCTTCACATAATCCCTATAGAGAGTGTGTGTTTTCAACTTGGCCTCATCTGGAGGATTAGTGAAAACATCGGGCGCTTCCTCCATAGGTGGCTAATGAAGGCCCCAGTGATGACAATAGTACAAATTACTTTAAAACAGTCCTATTTTTGTCAGTGCTAAAAATACTCTTTCATTTATATTTTCTTCTAGATTTACTATGTCTCTTTCCAAAGTGAAGAATTGAAAAAGAAAGGTTCTGAATACCATCCTTATTAGACTAACAATACAACATTTCAGAAGATGGGTTAAAAATGCATCCATGAATTATAAATAATGTATAATATGGCTGTATAATATAGTGCTTGCTGCAAAAATGCTGCTTTTTTCTCAGGGGGTAATTTTTTTCCACTTGTGGATTTATATTAAAGTCCTCCATCCTGGCAGTGAGATCGATGGTCAGAGCTTTAATTGGGGCTCTCTGGTGATTATCTAGATTGGCAGCTGCTGTCAATCAGCCTCTAAAGAAATTTCTGAGCCAATGATTAGGCAGCTCCTGGAGATGTTAGGTCCCTAGGGGCAATGTGAAGTCTCCTGATCGCAGGGGAACCCTTGAGGACAGCGTAGCTATAATTTTCCAAGTCACTGGCCTACCTAGCGATACACGTCTCAGCTTTTGGCTGAGTCAACTCAGAAGGCTGATATCATGGCATTTACAGGATCCACTTGATGTTATAAGCAAAACAGTACTAGCAGTCCCCTGACAACTTCCATTAAAGTAATGCAATAATACCCTATGTATGTTTATAGAGCACTTCACACTTTTATATAGCATTATATAATTGAATCCCATTGATAAAATAACAATATATTGCTGTTATTTTCTGGGAGGAAATATACAAAGTTCACAAAATTTCTCCCTTCTGGTACATGTAATATTCTTTTAGAAACACTATTTTCATATGAGTTAAAAATCCAAACCATTTTTGGATTAATTTAACATGTTATAATGGCTCAATCTCATTAATTCAGATCCTACTAATTTAAATTTTATGATAATCCAAGTAGGATTGGGCTAAATTTGTTTTTTTCTCATCCTTGAATTATGGTGAATAATGGTAAGAAGCATTCTGTTGGTAAAAAAAAAAAAATGAGCTTCCAGTTTCTCATAGAGTTAAATGTACATGTACCCACCATATGACAATTCTCCTCTTAGGTATTTCTCTAAGAAAATGGAAATATAGCCCCCCCACCAAGGACTTGAATATAAATGTTCACAGCAGCTTTATTTGTAATAACTAAACCCCCCAACAACCCAAACATTCATCTGTAGGTGAATGGGTAAGCAAATTGTGGCATGTCCAAATAATGACATATTTACTCAGCAATAAAATGAAATGCTATATGGGGATGAATTTCAAAAACATAATGCTGAATGAAAGAAGGCTGTACAGAGAAGATTGTATGCTATATGGTTCTGTTTATTTTAGAACATGCACAATTAATTTATAGGGACAGCCAATCAGTGGCTGGCTTGGGGGGGCAGTAGATATTAAGTGGGCAAGGGCACAAGGGAATTTTTGAGGTGTAGAAATGTTCTACATATTGGTTGTAATGGTAGTTATATGGGTATATATATTTGTCAAAACTCAGTGAGACATACACTTAAAATGTGGGCACTTTATTATATGTAAATTATATCTTCATAATTAGATTCTTTATTTTTTTATTTTTATTTTTTTAAAGTGCACTCGTTTTGAGAGAGAGAGTCCATGCACACATGGGGGAAGGTCAGAGAGTGAGGGAGAGAGAGAATCCCAAGCAGGCTCTGCGCTCACAGTGCAGAGACTGACTTGGGGCTCGAGCCCACAAATTGTGAGATCATGACCTGGGCCTAAATCAAGAGTCAGACGCTTAACCAACTGAGCCACCCAGGCACTCCCATAAGTTAGATTTTTTTTTAAGTGACATGCCATTACATATATCTTCATTAATAACAGAAGTCCTGTTTAACCCTTTATGTTGGTCTGTGCTTCCTTCCCTTTTTCAATTTTTTTAGCAATATTATTTCCAACATGCACATGGTATAGGGGATTCCAGCTTGAGTTCAGAAGATATTTTATAAAACAAGAAAAAGAAGATTCAGCCCTTCCATCTCATATCTAATGGGACCCCAAATTCCACCTATTCTGACTCCTAAATATTTCTTGCATCTTTATACTGCTGCCTAGCTTTATCTCTGATGCCTTAATTTAGCTTTCAACTATCTCCTGACTGATCTCTTTCCCACTCTGATTTGATTTGAACAAAAGGATTCTCCACACCATCTTCTAGGTGCCAGAAAACAAAATGGTACCCAGAGGCCTTATGGTTGACAGAAGGGCAGGAAATCCATAGGGGAAGAAGCAAGACAAGGGGTAGAGCTGGGTAGGGCACTGGGGGAAGTTCGATGAAGACCTCTCACGCTTGTTTCTGGGGCTCTTAGGATCAACATGTGATGATGAGTTAACTGGATTGTTTTCAATGTGGGTGGTATTTTCTATGTACATTTTATTTAGCACATTAGTGAAGCCCCCTTTGGAAAAGGGTTTGTGTTCCCTGGGGGCTGGTAGGGAAGGGCCAGGTGTGGTGGTGGCTGCAGGGATCAAAGGCAGAAAACCCCAAGAAAGACAGGATACTTGGAAGGGCAGAAACAAAGCCCAAAGACCCCTGGATTCCACCCACACTTCACAGTTTTCTCCCACACCATTGCCCTTTTGGCTGCCCCTTCTGTCCTGTATGTATTGAGGAGTGATCTCCTTACTGTCTATATCTTCACATTCTTCTTTGATTGCCAGAGAGGTTGGTGATGGTGAATGGTCACCCAGGAGAAAAAAGGTGACGATTTTAAGCCAGTTTAGTCCATTGAAAAAGGCCTCTAAGAGCTTTTCCCATCATCTGAAAGTGCCTTTTAGCAAGACTTGGGATTGGATGGCCTCCAGTGAGCAGTTTCACATTGATTGCACACTTGTCGGGAGAAGCACTGGCCCAGCTCAGAGATTTCCACCTTAAACTTTCAAAAGAAGCCACTTGCTAAAGGTTCTGAAGCTGGGGATGCCAGAGGAGCCACTAAAAATCAAACAAGTGAACAGAAACAGAATTTGACTTTTGGCCCCAGGGGTAAGAGAGATGGAGATGAGAGCTGACAGGCTCCTACTTGACAAGGCCTCTGTGGAGCGGAAATGGGTGACTCACAAATTGGAGTGGCACTTCCTCTCCATGGGCCGTCCTGCAAGCAAGGCCTGAACATCCCCACCCAGCCCCTCAATGCACACGCTCCCCTGGCCTACCAGTCAGGGTATTGCCCTGCCACCCACAACACAGGACACATGTTTGGGGGTTCAGCTTTAACCTCAAAGATGACCATGGATTTAGCCCATAGATACTTCTCCATCACTGAAAAGAAAACAAACAAACAAACAACAACAACAACAGCAAGGAAAAACCAGCATACATTTTATCATAGAGGTAATGTAGGCATGAGCCCTGTGTTTGGAATATCTTCTAGTCCTGGCTCTGCTATTGATAAACTGAGTGAACCTGAATTCAGGTAAGTCAGTTTTTAGAGGCCACAGTCTCTCTGACCATAAAGTAAAAAGAGCTCATAAACATGTAAGCAGTAATGATATTGGAAGTTGGTGATGATGTATGGGGAGTCCAGGTGAAGGACAAATTCCATAGAGAAGAAGTGACATTTGAAGTGGGTCCTGAGAAACCCAGTAGAGTTTTCCAGTCAGGCAAGAGAGAAGAATGTTCCAGGCCAGGCAAGACATTCCTTAAGGGCTGGAGGCAGAAGAGGATGGGGAGATTTGATGTGGCTTTCTGCATTCAACAGAGGGTGGCCTACTGGCTCTTGCTTAGGGTGACCTGGCAGGTGATGATTTAATTAAATAAAACACCCAAAGCAGGAGAGGCTAGAAAAAGCAATGAATCCAATTTCTGACATGTTGAAATGAAAGTATCCAGAGTTCGACCAACTGACATGTCCAGCAGACAGCTGGATAAGCATGCCCAAAGCTCAAAGCTCAGAGGAGTGGTTGAAGCCAGAGATGTAGATCTGGATGTCATCGGCTTATGTGCATCTAGATCGTTTCAAAGTTCCTTTCTAAATCCAAAGTCAGTGGATCTGTGATTGTAAATTTTATAAAAGGAAAAGTTTAAATATAAACCTTTCTTCTCTCCCTGGACTAATGATGCCCTCCAGTACATTCCTCCTTGGCTCCCTTTCTAAATTTTTTTTTTTACATTTTATTTATTTTACATATATATATATATATATATACGTATATATATGTATATATATATATATGTATATATATGTATATATATTCATATATATGTGTGTGTGTGTGTATATATATATATATATATATATAAAGAGACAGAGCATGAGCAAGGGAGGGGCAAAGAGAGAGGGAGACACAGAATCCAAAGCAGGCTCCAGGCTCTGAGCTGTCAGCACAGAGCCCGACCTGGGGCTCGAACTCACAAACCGTGAGATCATGACCTGAGCCGAAGCTTAACCGACTGAGCCACCCAGACACCCCTTCCCTGGCTCCCTTTCTAATGTGCCACTACAGAATGGTCAGAGGATTCTTGCCACTAAATTGTGTTTGAGCTTCTGACAGCGACCAGTTGTGGTGGTTTAGGCAATGTAGAATGGCCTCAGCCCAGGTAATTAAACCAGAACTGAACATCGGTGATGAATCCCCAAAAGGCATCCCTTATCAGTGGCTCCCCACGACACGTGAAATAAAGTTCAGGCTCTTCGGTGTGGCATTCAAGTCTCTCTCCCTGTCTCTGTCTCTCTGATCATTAGCCAATGTCATGAGCAGCCTTATGGAGAGGCCCATGTGGTGGGAAATGTAGGCCGCCAGCCCCTAGTCACGTGAGAGTGTGGGCGCAGGTTCGCCCACCCAGTCAAACCTTCAGGTGATGGAAGCCCCTGCTGACATCTTATCTGCAATCTCTTGAGAGAGAGAACCTCCAACTAGAAGCCCCCAGCTCAGCCCCTCCTGGATTCCTGACCCTCAGAAACTGTGAGATAACATGCTTCAAACCTCTAAGTTTTGGGGTACTTTGTTAAGGTGTGCTCAGGAAAAGGATGAATGTACTCTTCTGAAAATGGGTCCGGGAGGGTTTTGAGTGATTTCAGCAGTTTGGAAGGAGAGGTCTGCAGAGTGCTGAAAGCCTGAGTCTCATCCTGACTCTTCTGCCTGCTCAGTGAGTGGCCTTGAAAATGTCTTCTCTCCTGTTTGAGCCTCAGTTTCCTCACTTGTAAATAGAGAGGAAGAGCTAGTTCCGGGCTTCATTCTAAAACCCTTACACACATGCAGCACTTGATAGTTTGTAAAATGTTTTTATATATTATGGTCGGGACCTGGATATGATGAAGAATAGTTCCCAAAACTTGAAAACAAGGGAAATGAGAATGGCTTTTGGAAGTTAAACTTCAAAATAGGCACATGTGGATTAGGACAGAGACATACAAACTTACCTTAAAGCAATGTTTAGGAGCAAACTGACTGGCTGGATATGAAGCAAAAATACAATTTCCTTCTTCTTATCAATGAATGATGGGAAATACCACGAATGCTCATTTTTCTAATGCATGAAAAGCTCTTAGAAGAGTTCCTGGAATATCATAAGAACTTAAGAGGTGTTACTCATTATTATTTTTATGTATAACCAAGGGAAACATAGTCAACTCATAACTGGGTTATTAAAAGATATCAAGATTTGATATTCATAAAGAAAGGAGCACATTACCAGAGTTTATTAAGAATTCTAACTTGGTGTCCTAATAAGAAGTCAGAATGCTACACACAAGGCTGGGCAGCACAGCAAATTTAGAGCCACGCGCAGACATCAGAGAGTCAAGATGCGCGTGAGATACTCAGGAAGCTTTGTTATAAGGGCACCATCAGAGCTTTCATGAGTTGGGTGTGACTTTCAATCACTGCTGTTCTTGAATTAATTAAAGCAATTTGTAAAATTATATATAGTTCTTGTTCCTCTTGATACTTTTTGGAGTAATTGCTGCATTGTTATAATTTGAATATTATTTTGTTCCTCTCTGATTGATCACAATGTTCTTTATCTACCAGGAAATAGAATGGGGTAAGGTGGGTGATTTCTTGGGACTTTTGCTCTATTTAATGAGTATTGACTTCATGGCCCTCTTGGACCCGGCTTGATTATTATGTGATTGAATAAATGAACCTAGTTAAAGCGGTAATGTACAAATCGGCCGTAAGCTGGCAATGGAAACCATTGGGAATAGGGGAATCACAAGGACTCATGCTGTCAGTGCCCATCCACAGCTCTCCAGTGACGAGAGAGCCTTGGTCAATAATCCCAGTAGAAAGAGTATATCTAATATGAAAATGCACACAGGGGATTGCATCTAATAGAATATCCCTGTTCTCTTGGCAAATTCATCCTTGATTTTGAAGGGATAAGTCATACCCTATCAGCACTGTGACATTAAATATTTGATTCTTCTTACTAACCCCTTTTCCCTGATACCATACTCAAGTGAAATTCTAATTATGCCATGAATTTTCATATAGGTCTATAGGACTTTGGGCATTTAGAGTTTAAATATTCTGATCAGTATCTCCAGATAATGAACTTTCCATGTTTATATCCTTGTCCAAAGTCAATATTGTCATTCTCTTTGATATGACCTTAGCCTTCTAACTGGTCTCCTAGGTTCCACTCTTGACATTGTTGTATTGTCCTCAAAAAAGATGATTTCTCTATGTACATTTATTAAAACATTATCTCATATGACCTTTTCAGTGAATGTAAATGGTTTTGTTATCCCTATAAACAGATGAAGAAATTGAGAATCATATAGTGAATGACTATAACAATTAGTAAGTTGTAGGACTGGGACTCAAACTCGAGGCTGGTATATTATTATTGATTCCTGATCGCCTATTACATGTGAGTGGTTTGTCCTAAAGAAATAGTCCCAGGACAGGAACACACTGCATCTTTATTCTAGACTTCCTAGAGCTCTGTAAGGTGGATAGTTTGCAGCTGAGAACACTGAGGCCAGAGAAGTTAGGCAAATTGCCCAAATTCATGTAGCAGGCAACAGAGTCTGGATTCAGACAGTACATTTTGGAAGAGTTTATTACTCCTTTACTTTTTGCTTCATATATTTTTACTTTTAAGAACTATTCTAAACATTTCCATTTACAACCATGTTTACAATTTTTAAAAATTTCATGTTGAGGGGCACCTGGGTGGCTCAGTCGGTTAAGCACCAACTTCAACTCAGGTCATGATCTCACAGTTTGTGAGTTTGAGCCCCAAGTGAGGCTCCATGCTGACAGCTTGGAGCCTGGATCCTGTTTTCAGATTTTGTGTCTTCCCCTCTCTCTTTCTCTCTGCTCCTCTCCTGCTCATGCTCTGTCTCTGTCTCCCTCTCTCAAAATTACAATAAAAAACATTAAAATAAATTTTTTAATTTCATGTTGAACTAAGTTTTAAAGTTAGAATTTTATTTTTCTTAGAATTCATGTGTATGTGAGCATGTATGTGTTTTCTACTGTTGCCATGACAGATTGCCACAAAGTTAGTGACTTAAACAACACAAATTTATTATTTTAGAGCTATATAGATCAGAAGTCCAATGCCAGTCTCACTGATCTAAAATCAAGGTGTGGGCAAAGCTGTATTTCTTTCTGGAGGCTCTAGAGAGAAAATTGTGTCCTTGTCTTTTCCAGTTTCTAGAGATCACTTGCATTCCTTGGCCTGTGGCCTCTTCTTCCTTTTCTTCTCCAAACAGGCCAAGTCCTTACACTGCCATGTCTCTAGCTTTCTGCAGCCAGGAATGAGTCCTGCTTTTAAGGATTCATGTGAATAGATTAGACACATTTGAATAATCCAGTATAATCTTCCCATCTCAAGGTTCTTGACCTTAGCCACATCTGCAAAGTCCCTTTAGCCACGTAGAGATTATAGGATATGGTTGTATTTGGGGGCCATTATTCTACTTATCACTGTATATATGATAGTAATATATAATATATATATTATATACATATGAATTTTATATGTATTGCATATTTATATCATACATTATGAAAGTATTACATATCCGTGCATTTAAAAATTTCTGCATATGTATATTGAATGCATATATATGTACATGTATGTATATATACACATATGATACAGTGAAATACCTATGACACCTTTTCCCGGTTCCTTGTCACAGAGTCTTATTTCTCTACCCTTGGCTCCACACTCAGTGGCTTGGATGGAATGGGCTGTTTCCATATCTTCATTTTCTCGCTTGATTCTACCTGTATTGAAGTGATTATAGCAGTCAGATAGGCCAAATTTGTAAGCATTAATAAACAACCCCAACCCACAGTGGCTTAAAACTATAAGGGCTTAATTTCCTTCATATTGCATGTTAATCGTGGGGCAACTGAGGGGGCTCTGCTTCGTGCTGTCCTTACTCAGGGACCCCAGTGGAGGGAAAATCCAGCTCCAAGATCCACAAGAGCTAAGACAGGGAAGAGACAGTGTTGGATTGTGCTCTCATTCCTGAAGCTTCACTCCCAGTCGCATTTCATTGACCAAAACAAATTGGTTGGCCACATCCAAGTTCCACAGTGCCCCAGATATTTATGGGCAGTCCCAGTGATTCCCCTTAAAATACATGAACATCTTTAAATAAAGTCCACATCCTTTAAAATAGAACTACAGGCTTCATCATGAAAAATCAGTCCCCTGCTTTACTCCAGAAGGCTACTCCCAAGTGGCAGCCACTTTAAATTATTCTACTGGTTTCTTCTAGAGTTTACCTCCAAGTTTCTAAATAACACAAGGATAGTTCTATTCTCTAATTTTTCCATTTTAGCTGCCATCTTTTAATTCCTACTAGGGAAAATTGGACTTACCTCTCTTCTGCACAGAGTGTTTATAACATCATGACCCTGTAAACAGCACATATAGCTGAGCTATGTAGCATACTATGGTTTCATGTTCTTTCTTGTGCAATTTTTTATAAAGTGAGTAAATGCCTCTTTTTTCCCCCCAGCAATTTAGGTCTCTGTGTCCTTATTCTTAATTTTCCCCCAAGCTCTCCTGACCAAGCTATAAAACTCCTCTCAAAACATCCAGACACACTGAGTTCTTCAGTAGTTCCATTCTGTTCTCTCTCCTCAGTCCTCCTGTTCCAGCTTGGACAAATCACCTTCTAGGTCTGTTTACATCCATGAGCTCTGTTTCAAGCTTTCTTGAAAGCTTCAGTTTACCAATCAAAGAGAAAGAAAGACAGGAGGACTTCTGAGGTCCTTAGTTCCTGTTCTAGAATTTTGATACAGGGATGAAGCATCAGGAGAAGTCCAAGGAAGTTCCAAGGATAGGGTCTGCACCATGCCCTTTGGCCAAGGCTGCCTGTGCACACCAGCTTGCCACTGAGGTCTAGTCCTCCGGGTCCAGCTCAGGTTCAGACCCCTCTTACTTTGACTTCTCATCTGTGCTGCTTTCATAATCTTGGCCATCCTTTCATCTCCACTGTCCTAGAACCAGTAATGAAGGAAGAGAGGAAAAGTTCAGCCATTTTTTGGGGTGGGCAGAGGTGGGGGGGATTCCTAAATTCCTGAGCTCCAGCCCGAGAAGCATCTCCATACTTCTTACCACTCCTTGGTCCCATTAGAAGCAAAATTATTAGACTTTACTCAAAGAGTGGGAAATCCAAGTCATAGAGGAAAGCAGTGTGAAAGTTAAAATCTTGTTATGCTCTTATCCAGGAACTGATTGAATTTCTGAAAGCCCTCAAGGAGCTCCTGCTGGCAGCTGGGACTGAGGGTTCAAAGCAGAGAAACAGAGCATGTGGGGAAATGCTTTTACTTCATGATTTTCTTCCCACACCTGGCGATGAAATGAAATATGCAACGGGGGTGGGGGGGAGGGGGTGGGATTATAAATATTGCAATAATGATGGTAATGCTTTAATACCTGGTGTGGGGATGCAATTTGGTTTGGTTGTAGAAGGATGAGGCAGGGAGGGTGATGAGGATTCTGAGAGGCTGATGAAGCCCGGGGTGTGGTTCTTTGTGCAGAGTTTGCTCAGAAACCTGAGCAGTTTCTGCCTGCTTAGTCTGCCATCAAGGAAATTATCCTATCTTTTTTTTCCTCATTTTCTGTTATGTGTAGCACAACTGGAGATTAGAAGAGAAAGGATGTTCCTGGGGCTTTCTTTGAAAACAACAGCCCCACCCCAATGACAGGGGAAGGATTGATGCTACAAATTACCAACTAGTAAATGGAAATTAATACTGTAATTAGCAAGATAGGAAAATCCATCTTATTGTAAATAGTGATACTTATAGACTGTGATATTCCCCCTGGGAGCACCAGGTTATTCAAGAGGAATAAATCAAGAACCACGCTTAGGCCCATGAAGAATACCAGAAATATTCAGAGCAGACATACATCTACAACTGACAATATTTTCACCGGGTTGTAAAACAGTGGATAAAGTCAATTTTTAAAAAGATACACATTTGTGATTTTCGACACTTCTTAGATGGAAAGTGTTTTCAGATTGGCTTTTGAATATCAGCATTGTCACCTAGACAGCTTTCTAGCAAACAGACTGAAGTCATTGGATAAAAAGATTAGTTTCACAAAAAAATGAGGAGATGAATACTGCATTTCAAATAAAAGCACAGGTCTCCAAGGATGAAATATAAACACTTGATAAACCTGCAGCTCTGATAAAAATCTATATAATGGCCTTATGTGTCTATAGCTATTTAAAATGTGGAACCTGTTTTCACATCCATTAACTCATTTGATTCCCAAGAGTGTGTGTGTG
Source organism: Panthera uncia (assembly GCF_023721935.1). Taxonomy (NCBI): domain Eukaryota; kingdom Metazoa; phylum Chordata; class Mammalia; order Carnivora; family Felidae; genus Panthera; species Panthera uncia. The sequence goes on along the minus strand of NC_064807.1, from coordinate 59,883,359 downwards.
TGTGTGTGTAGATAAATGAGAGGGAATGTAAAACAAAATGATCCTCACTTTATAGATGAGGAAGTGGACCCCAGAAAGATTCAAGCTCACACTGTCTCCCAGGCATTAACAGACTGTGTGTATTTAATGCTAGCCGCCCTGAGTTGGAGTTAAAACGCAGCCATACTTCTCTAGGCAGCCAAAATGGGGATGGCATTCTAGCCACAGGAGCGTTGTGAATTCAAGTTTATGAGTCCAAGAATGAATCCAAGGTGGTTAGGAAAACTGCCCTAACTCCCCTTCCCCACCCTCATGATTATGGATTTGAAGAATTTCATCCTATTGGTCCCCATTATTACACCCATATTTGACAGATTGCTTAGGGATCTGCTAGTTATAGTGCATCACACCTGGCCTTGAATCAGGGCTCTTCATGTATGTATGTCTTCCCTTCTGGACCATGGGAGCCTACAGACCAATATCCAGGTCTTTAATACATACCCATCCCGGTGCCAATGCTTCATAAACATGTGTGAGGTTGAAATAAATCATGGGAACAGACACTTTGTAACACCACCAATTGGGTCATAATGTAGGCTTGCAGACTAGAAGACACAGTCTCATCCACTTGGAGGGATAGATGTGTCAGATGCTCCTTTTTAGAACATGTGACCCAGTTCTTATTCTTTTGCATAGTTTGATCCCATTTCTTGGGGTGAAGTCAATTATAGGTGACCCCCTACTTTCATACAGATTGATAATTGTCTGGAAGTAACAAACTCACATTCAAAAAAGGGGTGGTTTCCATACTTCCATTTCCCAAAACTTTAAATCCCCAAGCAGGAATGCCAGCCCTGTGGCAGGTTTGGAAGAACCCTGCAAATCTCTATATGTGATGGTCCATATGATGTCGTAACCACCGCCCCCCCCCCATCTCCTGGCTCATACCTCAGGCCCCCATCCCCAGCCTGGCTCTCATGGAAGGCAGGACAGAATTCAAGATGCTGGAATGTTAGGGGTTGGTGCACAAACTTTAGGAGCATCCATAGAGAAAAACCTTTGCAAAAGAAAGAAAAGTCAGCACGTAATAATTCCTACTTTGTGGAAAAGAGGGGTAGGTAGATCAAAATAAACATATATGTAAGTATAGACAAAAGAGAGGAAGGAGAACAACCAAAAGATTTTAAATGGCTTTTTCTAGCTGGTTGGATTATGATTTGAGCTTTTTCCTTTTCTATATTTGTATTGTTTCAATGTAGTCATTTTTTAACATCTATAAGTTCTTTTAAATTTATTTTTTATCTACTTGCAAGACATTAAAAACATTACTCTTAAGGCTAAAATCATCCTGGACCATCATCCTCAAATTCCCAAAGGTAATCACATAACGTGGGCATGCATCTTTCTAGATTCTTTCAACATATTTACATATACATATATATGCACATAAATATACACATTATTGTTTCATTTCTACAGAGATGGCATATAACACACAGCCTGCAGTTTTCTACCCACATCAGTTACAGGTAAATCTACCTCAGTAAAAAAGGAAAAAAGCATAATATTCCATCAAGTGGAGAGACTTGCAGTTTATTTAGCTCAGTGGTTCTGAACTGGGATCAGGCGAGGAGCTATACCACGAAATCAGTGCCCAGGCCCCACCCGTAGTAATTCTGATGCAGTGTTTTTGTTTCCCCTCCCCCACCCCAGGTGATTTTCATGTTTTGCTGTTACATTAGCACCACATTGTACAACCTTGAACATATGTGTGGGTGTTACTCCAGGAAGACTCAAAAAAAAAAAAAAATGCACTTATGCTACGATACCAATTTACACTCCCACCGAAAGTCTGTGAAAATACCCCACATACTTCCCTAGCTCGGATATATTACCTAATTTAACAATGTAAAAATTTTTGCTGCTTTGGTGGATTCAAACAAATAGTATGCTAATTATTTTCATTTCACTGATTATTTGTAAGATTTTTACCTTTTCATACGTATAGCAAAAGATCAAGAGCACACAAGGTACCCAGGTTTGTATTACAGCTCTGCTGCTTATGAGCTATGTGACTTTAGGCCAGTTGCTTAACCTTTCTGTGCCTCAGTTTTCTCATTTGTAAGATGGAGAAAATAACAGCAGCCACTTCATAGGTTTGATGTAAGAATTAAACGATTAATAGAGGTAGGGTTTTAGACCAGTGTCTGGTACAGAGGAAGCATGCAATTGATGTTACTTTTTCCCTGTGACCGTTTGTACTTCTTTAGTATTACTGCTTTATCAGAAAACAGTTTTTAACTATGGGCTTATTCAGAGAAAACTATTCAGGCAGGCCTCAAATCTCTCACCATTGGAGACCTTACATACTTTGTTCCTACTCTCAGTAGTACGAATGGCAACTCTTACCTATTTGAAGACAAAGGAGGTAAAACGTTCTTTAGGGGCCCTTAACAGGTGAGAGATGATGGGAGGCCCTCACTTCAGATCAGGAGGTAGTATACTCTTGTCGTTATCACCAGTCTGAAAAGACTGACAGAAAGACACTAGAGAGCATCCAGGAGACACTATTTTATTTTATTTTATTTTATTTTATTTTATTTTATTTTATTTCAATATATGAAATTTATTGTCAAATTGGTTTCCATACAACACCCATTGCTCATCCCAGAAGGTGCCCTCCTCAATACCCATCACCCACCCTCCCCTCCCTCCCACCCCCATCAACCCTCAGTTTGTTCTCAGTTTTTAACAGTCTCTTATGCTTTGGCTCTCTCCCATTCTAACCTCCTTTTTTTTTTTCCTTCCCCTCCCCCATGGGTTTCTGTTAAGTTTCTCAGGATCCACATAAGAGTGAAACCATATGGTATCTGTCTTTCTCTGTATGGCTTATTTCATTTAGCATCACACTTTCCAGTTCCATCCACGTTGCTACAAAGGGCCATATTTCATTCTTTCTCATTGCCACATAGTACTCCATTGTGTATATAAACCACAATTTCTTTATCCACTCATCTTTTGATGGACATTTAGGCTCTTTCCATAATTTTGCTATTGTTGAGAGTGCTGCTATAAACATTGGGGTACAAGTGTCCCTAGGCATCAGTACTCCTGTATTCCTTGGGTAAATTCCTAGCAGTGCTATTGCTGGGTCATAGGGTAGGTCTATTTTTAATTTTCTGAGGAACCTCCACACTGCTTTCCAGAGTGGCTGCACCAATTTGCATTCCCACCAACAGTGCAAGAGGGTTCCCGTTTCTCCACATCCTCTCCAGCATCTATAGTCCAGGAGACACTATTTTATAGATGAGTACAATGAGTCCCAAGAACGAAAGTAATTAAATAAGCTCCCACAATCATTCAGGGACAGAATCAGACTAGGGCTTAGTGTTCTGGAGCCTCAGGAAGCTTTGTGCGGGCCTTCTCTATTGCTCATGGGGCCCAGGTGAGTGTTTTGGAGGGCAGGTTCTAATATTAGTATCTTCGTGAGAAATAAGTTGCAAAAAACTTTAATTCCACAAAATTACGATTTGCTATTATAGATATAATAAGACTACAGTAATATTTTTAAATTGCAATACTACCGGTTTCTTAGCCTTAGGACAAGTTCCTAAGTAATACATCACCTCGGAAATGTTTTCATGCCACAAGATAATTCTTTTAAGTCAAAGCCCCAACATATCCATCCATTCAATTCAACATATTTGTATAAAAACATACTGCAAATATGGAGAAGTATTATGATTTAAATAACTGACAAATATTTGCAGTCCCAATGTGATTTTTAAAATCTCATTCTGGGACGCCTTGGTGGTTCAGTCAGTTAAGCATCCGACTTCGGCTCAGGTCATGATCTAGCAGCTTGTGGGTTCCAGCCCCGTATCTGGCTCTGTGCTAACAGCTCAGAACCAGGATCCTGCTTCAGATTCTATCTCAGTCTCTCTCTACCCCCTCCTCATGCTCTCTCTCTCTCTCTCTCTCTTCCAATCTCTCTCTCTGTCTTAAATATAAATAAACATTAAAAAATTTTTTTAATCTCACTCTGACTCAAGAATGGGAGGGGTTTGAGAAGCTTTAACCCTTAAAAAAAATTCAGAAAAATTTCCAGATGACTATGAAAGCAATTAGTTTTATAAAATGTTAGTCTTTAGCAAGGAATTATTTATCTCTGGTTTTCAAGGAACGAAAGATAAGAACCTAACGAGAAATATGAGACATATTATTTTATTTAATATGACTAATTATGTGAAATATTGATGAACTTTGACCCAGAATGGGTTTTTTTGGTAATACCTAAAGCAGGTAAAAACAATGTTTATCTGTTATTTTCTCTCCTGAAGTTAAGCCTTCAATTAATGTATGCTAAAGTCATCAAGGGATTCAACAGGCTTAGGGAGAAATGTTAACAAGAAGCTGACCAGTCTGGATGCTAATATAAGGCAATGAGGTCTCAGGGGCATCATCTTGGAGCACACCATCCCAAGACCTAATTTGCATTCACCAGGGGTGGGGGAAACAGTGCTGGCTTAAGTCCTTTGCATTTCATTTCTGGGACTTGAGATTTCACATCTTCAGTTAGTAATGATTTACAATGCTGAGTTAATTCTGCTACTCATTTGCAGGAGAAACCAAGGGGAAAGGCCAAGTGACTTATATAAAATAAAGTAGAAATGCAGTGACCTGAAATTCAGATTTTCAGATGGTATCAAAATGATCCCTAAGGTAAATAAACATATAGCACTTTAGAGTTACTATCTTAACTTATTTCTAAATTCTCTAGTGCTGTGTAACAAATTACCCCCAAACTTAGTGGCTTAAAACAATTAACATTTATTATCTCACATTGTCTGTGGATCAGGAACTCAGGAGAGGCTAGGCTGGGTGGTTCCAAATTCGTGTCTCTCCTGGAGTTGCTGTCAAGATTGGCTAGAGTTGCCATCATCCTAAGTATGACTTGGGCTGGAAGATCTGCTTTCAAGGTAGCTGACTCATCTGGATGACAGACTGGTGCTGGCAAGAGGCCTCAGTTCCTTGCTACGGAGACCTCTCCGTAACACTGCTGGAGTGTTTCACAGTGTGGCGGTGGCTTCCCTGGAGCAAGTGACACAAGAGAGAACAAGGCAAAGTCACGATGGGACCCAGCCTCAGCAGACATACCACGATCATCACACTCGCAGTGTGCAAGGGGACTTTGCAGGGCATGGACACTGGCCACTGAGGATTACTGAGGGCCACCTTTGAGGCTGCCCACCATAACTTCATCAGGAACCTGTGAGTACACAGAAGCAGCACAGATGTTCTGTTTCAAAGATGAAAAAGCTTTTTCATCCCCGAGAACATAGGTTACATTTCCAAAGAGGCAAGACTGGGGGCGTGAGCCCAGGTCCTCTGAGGCAGCTTGACAGTCCACACCTCACCAAATGGAGCCCCGCAGGGCTCAGTGCAACATAAATTCACTCCCCTCTGCAGCATCTCCTAACTTCATAAGAAAAGTTGAACAGAGAAGGTGGGTATATGTAGGCTAGAATGCAAGCTCAGGCATACTTAGGGGCCCCCAAATATTTGAGGGGCTCACATCTGGTTCCTATGCCCCAGGGCCCCACTTCCTATATGCCAGTAAGTAGGTAAGTAGGTTTTCTCTTCTTCGTGCTCCATGAAGATATTCCCTTTATTTCCAGTGCATTTTAAACATTTTAAATATTTTGTCAACCTTCCCATGTATTCAAGGAAGGGAAGGATTTTATGTGTGCTTACTCCACCATCCTGACAAAAAGAGCACTATTTGACCTCTCTGTTTCCTCATTTTTTTAAATAGAAACAAAAATTGCGTCTATAGGATTGTTGTGAGGTCAAGTGAGATGACTCATGGAAGGTGCCAGGCATGTAGGTCATGCACAGTAAATATGTAAGTAGTGATGGAACATTTGATTTATAGAGCAAAGCATTAATAATCCATATTACCAGACACTTTACTCTCCTTGGGCCTCAGTTTCTTCCTCTGTAAAATGAGTGAGTTGGACAAGATCAGGGATGGGAAACAGGTTTCCATACACCAACTCTGTCATGAAAAAACTGCTAGGGTGTCTTGCAAAGAATTCTGGGAGTAAGCATCAAGTTGCAGGAATGATACCATCATAGGTTAGTGATGTCTGCTGAGGTCTGGGAGCAGCAGGTGGTGACACTCATACATTTCTTTGCTATCCCTGGACTAGATCATCAATTAGATCTCTTCAACCTTAGGGGTATAAGATTCCATAACCCATTGTCACCTTCTCCCATACAGGAGCAATGTTCAGAAACCAGTCTTTGGATTCTCTAGACTTTTCTATGACCAGCTCAGTCATCATCAGTGTGCCTTTACAAGGTTTTATTCTCTTTTGTAAATAGGCAGCTGGTTACTTAATTGAATTCACCAAGTTGTTTTCAAAACAACCAGGAGTATGACCAAATTCAGCCCTGTCTTCAAACTAGTTTTGTATGTCTCTGTGAGTCGCTACATGACGATATATGTTATTTTAAACTCTCCTTATTTTTAATGATATAAACAATGAAAGCCCAAGTAAGAGAAAGGAGCTAACACATTTATTCCCATTCTGCCATCTGTTTAAAGCTGCTGATGTAATTCCAGCTTGAAATTGCATTAGCGCTTGCCTCCTGGACTTCTTCCTTATTTCCTTTTGTGTTTCAGGCCTTCTGTACTTAAGAGAAAGCTCTGCCTCTAGGATGTTGGTCAATTAATGCGAAGCTACAGTCTAGCCCTGGCCATTTTCAAACTGGTCTCCGATTTGAATTTCCTTCACGATCAGCTAGAATGACTGTTACTGGAGTGTTATTTGCTTAAATGTATTTGGTATTTAAGGTTTGATTAGTGATGTTTTCAGCAATATCATCAACAATCAGCAGATTTGTTTACACCGCAGAGGATGGCAGAGATTAAGGGTTGTGGTCGTGCATACTCAATCATCACATATTGGGTTTTTTTTACTTTTATCTCTTGGATTATGCCTCAGAATTCAATTTCAATTTTTTTTTTTTAATGCAGCTGCTTTACACTAGTTTGAATAATGTTGCGGTAGAGGGTTTTGTTAAATAGTGTGATGGTGTGTGTGTGTGTGTGTATGTGTGTGTGTCTTTTATGAGGCTAGATCCCATTTAAAATTATATTTTGGGTGGGTGACCAGAGTGTAGTTTCTTTGCTTGGATATAGGGTAGGGGCATGGGTTAAACCCATTTTCTTTTCATTTTCAAGTATCCACCTATGGGGACTTGACCTTGGGTGGGGTTGATGAAGAATGTGAAGGCACAGAGAACACACCTGGGTGGCTTCCTTTACTTTTCTGAGTTCTGATTTTCCCACCTGGGATGATACTAGCTGATTTTAATGTCTTTCTCCTCTAAACAATTCTATTGATCTCTGAAACACGCACTTTCCCTTTTCCTGACATTACTGTAGCAGGGGGCACTGCTTTGGGTCCATGGAATTGAATCTTATGTCAGAAAATGTCATCAGAATAATACAGTGTTGCACTGGAAGTGACCTTAAAGACTTTTCCCGAAACTTTTCCAGACTCTCTGTCATACCCATCCCCAGCACCTAAGGGTAGGGCCAATAAAGAGGAGTATGTTCACTGGGTACCAAGAACACAACTCAGCTTCAGCAAACTGATCTAGAGTTATCACCTGCTACTCAGAACCATGACTCTGAACAAGCTCCATTGCTGTGGCTCAGAACCATCTGTGGATTATTTTTTTTTAATATTTGACATCTGGATCCAACTTGCCAAATCAGAATTTTGGCGTGCAGGGCACCGGGTATTTGGATATTACAAAACCCCCTGGCTGATTCTGAGCTGCAGTTAAGGTGAAGAACCTCTATTCCAGAGAAGCATATCATTGAGATGGAGTGGAGAGATCAGAAAAATACCTGATTAGGAAATCCAGACACCAGGCTTTGAGCCATCACCCAAGTACTAAGGGAACACAGAAGGATGGGGGAGAACTAACATGGCCGAGGAAAATTAGGGGAGCCTCACAAAGGACATGACATTTGAGTTAGATCTTGAAGAATGAGTAGGGATTTTACTTTTGGAGAAGAAAGAATGGTGGAGAAAATGAAGCCATTGAAATGTGTCACAAAGAATGTGTATCAAAAAAAAAGAGTGAAAGGCACATTTTTTGAGTGTCTACTCATCTCTTCCAGAGATTCTTGCAAGGTGCTAGAACCAGACAGACATGGCTTCTCCTCTCGTGGGGAGGTTCTCTCACATGGAGAAGGGGAATATCAGGAGTTGGGTCTGTAAAGATAACCTGCATCACTTTATGACAAGTCATGACTCCCCAGGTGACAAATTTGGAATTGACTCTGTAGGACATTGTTCACAAGTATAAGGTCATAACACACTGGTTTGTTGCAATCAGTTGTGAGAGGCTATGAGTAATGCATGAGCAATGGCCATTAAACATGCAGGGGAGAAGAAGGGTTGAGAAGGCAGATTTTGGATGTTGGTATTCAGTCCCAACTCTGTCACTGACCAACCACAGCCACCTATTGTCCCCTGGACAAATTATTAAATGCTCATTGCCAATAATAAGGGTGCCTACCCCATAAGGTTATTAGGAGGATTAAATGTTAGTATTTGTAAAACACTTGGAAGAGTACCTGGCAATATAGTTATTATTATTACTATTATTATATTATTATTTGGGTTATTTTTCCATGAACTTGAAAAGTCATATACACATGTTTGAAGAGACTCAAGCTTATGGATAGTTCATACCTACCTGCTTTATTTAATAGCAGAGCTCAAGGTGAGCCATTATCCTATAAATTGCACATAGCTCTCGTTATGTCCTGGGCAGTAAGCAAGGCCTGCAAAGGTCCTACAATGTTAACTACTGCCACAGACTTGCCACGCCACCCAAGTATGGTTGCCAAATAAAATACAGGATGCTCAGTTAAATGTAACTTTCAGATAAACAATGAATAATTTTTTAGTATAAGTATGTCCCAACTATTTCATGGGGCACACTTATACTAGCAAACAGTGTAATTATGGGGGAACAGCCACACTTTGGAATCAGAGTCCCTTCCAGAGAGATTGAATCTCCAGGGCCTCTCTGAAGAGTGATTCCCACAAGTCGGGCTAGGAACTTCATCCTTGAGAAATCTTCAGGGAAGTTGTTATTAGGTCCTGAAAGGCTGAGAAGGACTTCAGTGTGTATGGGTGTGTCCATATGTCTGTGTGTATCTGTGCGTGTCTGTCTATGTGTGTATGTCTGTATGTGTCTGTGTGTAAATCTGTGTGTGTGTCTGTGTGTATGTCTATGTGGGTTGAGGGGGGGAGGTGCTATTCAGGAGGACATATGGTCAGAGAAGTGTTTGGGGGCCAGGAGTTCAGGAGTTTAAGAAATTAGATTGAATGAGTTACTACCTAGTTCCTGAATTAGTCATTTTGCTTCCTTTCTTAATGGATTTCATTAGAGATATTCAAGTTTCCCTGAGCATTGCCATTTTTTTTAATTATAATTAGTTTGTTTATTTGTTTGTTTGTTTATATTACATTCTTCTGTGTTCAGTTACGAAAAGGTTATAAGATGGATAGGAACAGCAAGTCAATGATTATTTAACAAGTAATAAACTGACTGCAGTCAAATGAGCTTGTCATTGGAAGCCTTATTCTGCTATCTGAAGCGAACATGGCAGAGCTCGTTTATTTAATTAGAAGCTGTTTTTACTGGAATTCTTCCAGGAGGACAGTGGGTGTATTCTGTGGTGTTTCAGGGCTCCTTAGATTTCAGATATCTCACAGATAGAAATTAAATAAAAGGAGAAAGTTAAAAATCAAACCCTGTGAACTGTTACTTTCTCCAGGAATGTCTGTTGACTTCTTCCTTCCCTGTCCGCTGCTTGGGGATGGAGACCTTTCTCCTCAGAACTGGGCAGATATAAATTACATAAAAATGTACCAAGTTCTTTTGGTGTTTTTCCCAGATTTAGAAGACACACATCTTGCCATTTCTTGATTAATTACTACATGGAAGTTGCTGAGAGGCAAGCTTGGCTCGACATAACGAAGGACTCACATGTGATGGTGGGACACTGCCAGGCTGAGTGACGAGGATTGGGTTCTGGTCTCGAGTACAGCAGTAATTCTTTGTGGGACCTTCAGCAAGTTGTTTTCCTTCTCGGGGCTTCGATCTCCTCAGGCGTGGAATGAGAAGGGGATCTTTATGTTCCTTATAGTGGCCCCATTCTGAAATCCTGGACACATTGGCAAGAGGGCTGTCCAAAGAGGAATACCCAGGCAAGCCAAAGCAGCAAGGAGAGGCCTGCTGAGTGAGGAGACTGAGTGGAGCCTTACAGGAAGGACAAGTACAAATGGAAGGAGAGAACTTTACAAATGTATTCTAGACAAATAATCATAGATGCATGCAAAGTCCTACCTAGATGAAGGAGATGATGCTGGGAGGTTCGTGGGATATTATTATTTTGAGAGTATTAAAGAGTTCATGAGGGCTTGGCATAGACCTTCTTGTTTCTAGAAACAGCCAAGTAGGTTATTTAGCAATCCTCCCACTGAAAGCAACTAAAAATATAGATTAAAAAAAATTTTTAAAGCATAAAAGAGATAATAAAATAAGGAATTAATGGATTAAAAATAAAGGGAAAATGAAAACCTAGTGAGATAAGCAAGCACAGAAACTGCTTTTGATTTGAACACCCTTGCTGGTATCTCAAAATCAAAGCTCTGTTCTGGAAGTCTAAGAGGTAAGAGGGACAGAAATTAAAGCCCAGGCCACACATAGTGAGGCATCTCCTCAGAGACCCTTCCCATGACAAGCTAGGACCCCAAAGGCTTCACCGCCAGCATGAGAGTGAACACGTGACATAGCTCCCATAGAATTACAGCCTGGCTCCAGTCCTCTGGGTCCCTCTTTAGTCTCTTGCTACTCAAAATGTGATCCATGGGGCCACAACCTAAGCAGTACCAGGGAACTTATTAGAAATGCAAATTCTTGGGCTTCATCCAAGACCACTTGTATCAGAATCTATACTTTGACAAGATCCTTCATAGAAGCCAACCCAAATCCTCTCAAAAGGAAGGTACTTTCATTTTAGACCTCAAATTATTCCTGAAAATAGTTTTTCTAATATAACACCCAGTAAATAGTCAAGAAAAACAAGTCACAAAAGAAAATTAGGCTCTACAAGGGGTTCAGAAACAGCAATGGAAACAGAGCAACAGGGATTTCACTGGTAGAATTATCAGATGCAATCTATAACATAATAATTTATATTCACAACAGCTACATGTGAAAAGGATTATAAACATTTTTAAAAACTTGAAGATGTCTTCAATGAATAGGAAACTATAAAAAGTTTGTAGCAGATTTTTAAAAAACCACAGAACTTCTAGACATTAGTGTTTGGCATGTTTCCTGAAGCTCATCCATTTGTGGGTGACTGGCTTAGGGTAGTGAACTACCAGTCATTGAAGGTGTGTGCACAAGGCTAGACAACTAGTTATAAAGATCATTGAAAAGGAGGGGCACCGGGGTGGCTTAGTCAGTTGGGTATCTGACTTTGGCTCAGGTTATGATCTTGCGGTTCATGAGTTTGAGACCCGCGTCAGCCTCTGTGCTGACAGAACAGAGCCTGGAGCCTGCTTCACATTCTGTGTCTCCCTCTCTCTCTGCCCCTCCCCTGCTCATGCTGTCTCTCTCCCTCTCTCAAAAATAAATAAACATTTAAAAATTTTTAATAAAAAAAAAGATCATTGAAAAGGGGAGTCTAGAACTGGCTAAGGATTAGCCTGGTCGTCCTTACTTCCTTCTAGTTTAGATGCCATACGATGTTTTCCTAAGAATGGGACACCCTCCAACTGGCTAGAGCCTGTGGAATCCTTTATAGCTTGACTTCTCCTGGTGTAGTCTTGAGAATCCTGATGAAGGTTGCCAGATCATTCATTGGAGTAAATAACATCACAACTATATAATACTTTCAGAGAGTTAGAGACCATCTGCAGAAACCCCAGATGAAATAGAGGGATCCTATCTGGGAGACACATGGATCAGGGGCCATGGATCTAGAGGTTTATGAACTGTGATCCAGACTGATTATTTGCACACTTCTGTATGAGTCTTCACAAGACTTCTCCTCTTTTAAACATTCTCAGAACTTCATAATCTTCAAAATTAAAAAGAGAAACACTAGAGTACTTCTTTGGACCCTCTGACCTTCTTGGTTCTGTTTATCCCTTCCCCTTGTTCTACTCCATCAAACTCTCCAAAAAGGAGGTTTGTGTCCATGTTTCTGTCTGCCCTCACCCTTCAGAACCCCTGCACCTTGATTTCTTTGCATGTCATGAGCATATTCAAGTTCCACTTTCCCTTTGGTTCATCTTTCCCAAATTCTCTGATCATCTTCGTGGGGCTGTCTCTTTGGATATCATAGTTACCATTCACCTAAACCATTTTCTGTTATACTATTTAATCCTCACACTAATTGTACAGAATAAGCATTTTTGTTATTTCTATTTTATAACAATATGCATTCATTATAGGAAAATTAGAAAAGACCTCTAAACAAAAGAAGCAAATTAAAATACCTTCAAATTTTACTACACAGAGATAATTTACCACTGTTAATATTTGGTATATTTCCTCAAACTTTTTATATGATTTTTTTTGCAAAAAAAAATGTATGCTGAGCTTACAATTTTATACCTATTTTTATTTACTGACAATACATAATGAACCTCCTCCATTTTAGTGAATATACATTTACAACATAATATGGGTGTATGACAACTTATTTAGCACACTTTTCATTATTGGGCATTTGATTAATTCCAACCTTTACTGTTAAAATAGGATTTTGTAGCTGTATCTTTGTGCATATTCTTATTTCTCCAAGATAGATTCCTTGATATGGAAATGGATTCATGCTTCTGATTTTGACAAATTTTACCTTCAGAAAGTTTGCACTAATTTAGACTCCCAAACAACAATGTGTGAGTGAGAGTGAACATTTCCCTGAACCCTAATATTTGGGTATTATTGTTTTTATCAATTTGGTTAATGTCATAAGTAGCCTTCTATCATCATTTTAATTATAAATAAGAATATTGTCTCTTATGTTTCTTTACTATTTTATTCTTTTGTGAATTGACTTGTTAGAATTCTGTATATATTAACATGCTGGCACATAGAAATAAATATTAGCCACATCCTCCTTCTCCCTATAGATAGCATCATTGTACACAGTAAATGGTTTCCCCAAATTTGTCATTTTCTTTTCATTTAATTCAATTATACTTTATTAATTTAGGCTGCACAGAGGTTTAAAGTTTTGATGTGAAAAAAATTCATGAACCTTGATCTTTATTTTTCTGCCTCTAGTGGCATGCTTAAAGAGACCTTTCTCACCCTCAGATTATATATTCACCTTAGAGTATCTTTATAGTTTCATATTTTACATGTAAATCATTCATATATCTAGAATTTATTTTTATATAAGGATGGGATAGAGATCAGTAACTTCTCACAAAAGACCAAATGGCTTTCCAATTCAACATTTCGAGTATTTTTAAAAAGGAACAGAGCAGAGACACGTTTGAATTGAGACCTGTGAATGTCTGTATCTCTGAGTAGAAAGGAATTAATTACCACGTGTCATAAATCAGCATGGGGCCAGAGCTATTAAATATACTAATGGCTTGGATGGAAGAAGAGCTGCAAAGCAGGCTGTGAGCTTCTCCTTGTCCAGTGGTGATTTAAGTGGGTTACTTACAGCCCAAGATGACAGTGAGGAAAGCCAGACAGCCTTCAGTATCAGGGAAGGGAGCAGCCATGGTGTCTTCAGACAGGATTGGATCTGGTTGTGGTCTGGTTGCCTGCAAGGCTCCCCTGCCTCACTGACCCTCCTTTTGTAGACTGGAAAGGGAGTAGAAGGCCTGAGAAGGGCCAGGGCCTTCAAAAGCAGCATCTCTCTGTGGCCAGGCCTGGAAAGACCACATCCAGAGTCTGGTCCAGCTACAATCTCAGCACTCGCTTGTGCCCAGGATTCCCTTCCAGCATGACGACCCCCTTTGATTTTGCTCCATGGACTTCTGGCTTCTGCTTCTGTTCTCCTAGATTCCCCATTTTGTTATTTTCTTTTTTTTTTTTCCATTTTGTTATTTTCTTCAAAGCACATATTTCGTATTAAAATCATTCTTCTCTAGACTTATTTTCTCTGTTTGGCAGTCCCATCATTGTATGATTTTCCTACCTTTGAGCTGTTTTTCATAACGTCGTATTTTCTGACATTGGACCTTGGTTTTTCTACGGGCGAGAAGCATAATGATACTACTTGACAATTACAAGTTTGTCCCAACTTGTTTTAATACAAACTTCTGAGTAATTCTAACAGGTAGGTAGGCAGGGTCATGTGGACAAAGTGCAGGTTGAAAAGGAGGTTTGCCTAAGGGGCATAGTGAATTGGGATCAGATCTGATCTGGCCAGGCCAGGCTCCAGCTTCAGAACTCTGCCTACCACCCTCTGAGGCCCATTTTCTACTCAACTTGTTGGCTCCTTGAAGCCCTTTGATTCAACAGAACTCACAGATTTCTCTGTCAGGGCCCAGTGCTAGGGTGCCAAGACAACTGATTCATACTCAGTCTCTTGGCAGGTTCACAACAAGAGTGGTTTTTTGAGTATTTCCTGTATACAAAATAAGATGACAAGGAGGAGTGTTGACCATGGTCAGGCTGTTGATCAGGGACATCTTCACAGAGTATCATATTTGGATCATATTTGGGCAGGTGGGTTGGAGCCTATCAGACTAGATGAGCTCTGGGGTCTTTAAAGGACATCTATTGTCCTGTTCTGCCTGGCACCCATTCCTACTACCACCTCCCCTGTGTGAGTTCATCCTCTGACCACAGATACAGCCTCAGGTCTGGGACCTACATTATTCCAATGATACACAACCCTGGAGTTTTCGTTAATTCCATTGGGGAAAAAAGATGCTGGTCTTTCCACAGGGGTAGCTAAGAAGCTGATGGCCATCTTGCTCTGCAAAGGGAGAACCTGCCTGAGGGGAACCTGGAGAGGAGAGCAGAGCTAGGAAAGGGAGAGAGTGACTATCTTCAGGACATTGTCTGGATTCTGAATCCAGCCTCCCCTGAAAGCAAATACCTTGAGTTTTTCAGTCATGTGACCCAAGAGATTTCTTTTCTCTGGTGGGTAAACTAGTTTGAGTTGGGTTTCTGTCACTTACAAACCAAAGATCCTTGACTAATATAGAGTCCCCTCTAAATCCAAGGCTGTGAGTCTTTGGCAGACAGGGAGAGGCAGTGCAGCCAGGAATAGTGTCTACACAGCCTTGGCATCTATCTCCTCTGCCTTGCAGGTCTTGCTGCTCAGCATTCATGGAATGATTAGGTCCAGATTGTCCTGTTTTCAAAGCTGTCATTTTTGCTCCTTGATGGTGCAAGATTCCAGACCAGTAGGGCTTTTAGGGAAACTGCTGAAGGATTTTTTTCTCAAGTGAGTGCTCCAGCTGCAGGATTCTATGTGAAGGTCACAGATGATGGCTAGGAAACCTCTGTTGTATGTCTTTCTAGAACACTATTCCCTCCTTCCTATGGAAAATAACCCCTTCCCCACTTTAGCCATGTGGTTTGAAAGAGAGTTGCCAGAATCTTAATGGCACAACCATGTGACCAAAGTGATTGGTCTGGAGTGGGAACCTGCCCAAGGATGAGATGAAGAAATTAGTCTCAAATCTTCTCCAACAGTGGAGATGTCTAGAGGCATCAGTGGCCAGGTCCCTTGTACTGTGGCACAAACAGTCTGAGGAGGGAGAGAATGAAATGGCTCCTCAGGTCTTGGCATGAAGGATGTGGAGTTGGGTTAGATGAGATCAGGTGATTCTCTACTCCCACATACCATTTGTCCTTGGGATCCCATTATATCCCCTACATGCCTTTTGATTACATAAGCCTTCTAATGAATCTCCCTGCAAATAGCAAGCCAAGTTAGCTGCATTAGGTGTCTGTCCTTTGCAACCCAAAGGGCCCTATACAGCTACAGAACTCCCCCAGGCCATCCAGGCTCCATTTAGCTAACGAGCTACCCATGAGATCAATGGTTCATAGCCCTGACTCTTATTAGAATTACCTCAGGCACTTCTAAAACCTAATGGTACCACAGCCAGACTCTTAACAGATCTAGAGATTAGCCCAAACAACAGGTGTTTCCTTAATCTCCCTAAGTGGTTTTAACATTTAAGGAGACTTGCACATCTCTGCAGAAATGATCAACTCACCCTACTTATCCATGGAATGGGATCTCAGGCAGTCAGGTTGTGAGGAAAAGACCATTCGGTGGTCTTGGCATCTGAAGGGCTTGGTCTAACTCTCCCCTCCCCATCTTGGCCACTAATCCTGTGACTGTAGGCATGTCTGTTGACCAAGCCTCAGGAACTCCACCTGTAAGATGGAAATAGTAACTACTGCTCTGTCCTCCTGAGGGGTCTAATAAGGATCAGATGTGAAGGAACCTAGACCTCTATGCATCCCACACCTGCATCTCCTAGAACAGAGACTGCACGTCCCCTTCACACACTCCTCACACAGTGGAAGGGGGCACCATGGCATCTTCGCATCTTTCCCAAAGTCAGGATTGAGAAGCCTCAGGAGGGAGAGAGGGCAATTCCATCTCAGCAGAAGAACACAGCAGAAGATGGGTCTCTAACCTGCAGTTTACACACAGTGTCTGTGTCCTCTTTTCCTGCCCTACCCCATGCCTACCTCACCCCCACTCTACCCTACCCCCATCAAAGTTCCTGTAGGAACACCTCAAAGATTCCTCGTCAACAGCCAGCCACCCATCAAGGCTACTTAATGATCAAATCAGCCTTTCTAGGCCTTTTCCTAAAGGATTTTAATCTCTGTCCTTGTTCTCCCCTGGATTTTTTTTCCACCACTCTTTGGCTTAATAAATGCCTTTCCAGAAGGCTTCAACCCGGCTGGAAGTATACTTGAACAGCAATTCTAAGTCCTTATTAGCTCTATAGTGATCAGGTGAAGGAATAATTGATCTCAATCAGGAACACCTGGTTTCATAATTACACAAATGATTATAATTCAATAATAAAAGTCAATTTAACGAACTTAATTCAGATTGCTTTAACCTCTCACAGACAGTTAAGAAGTGAAGAAGCAAACAGGGAAAAAATAGAAAAAAATGGGGGGGGGGCATAGAAAAGCAAAGATCTGCCTAAACTACCTGACCAGATAGGGCCCAAACATAACTGATTCCTTTTACCCCTACCACAACATGCGTTGTTGCTTCTGGGCCTTGGTTCGTTATACCATTTCTGTGTAGGATGTCCTCCCCCCATCTCTATATTTCCAAACCATACCCAGTTTTTCCATGTCAAGCTCAAATACGACCTTCTTCACCTCCATAAAGTTTGGGAGCTTGAGGGAGATGGTGACCAAGGGAAGGAAAGTAATATTTATTGAGCTCCTATTGTGAGTCTTCAGACATTTACTTCTGGATTTCATTTAGTTCTCACAGAGAAGCAGGAAACCGAGGCTCAGAAAGCTTAACACTTTGCTTGCAGTTGAATGGCTAGAGAGCAAGCAGAGACAGGATTTGAATTCAGGTCTTCCTGCTTTCAGAGCCTGTGCACTTGGCTCTCTACCATGACAACCCTGGGGGGACCCTGGGCCTTCCTCTCAGGCCGCAGCATTACCTCAGTCACCCATGGCGAATTTCAGCTGCTGCCACTTGGTTCTGACCGTGAAGAATGTGGCCACGAGTTTGCCGGGCTGATAAGGCTTTCTCTGTTGGCATCTAGCCGGTAGAAGACGTAGCTCTCCCTTTAAAATCTCTCCAGTCAAATGTCAGTTCACAGGGATCAAAGGTGAGCTTGAAACACTCATTTGTGAATCACTTCAACCTCGTGAAAATCAGAGGCTGAGTTTCAAGGATTTGGGCTTGGGATCAAGGAGAATATGTCAGGCTGAGGCCCAGAGATGGAGGTATACCCCAAGGCTAGTCTTACTTCAGTGTGCTCTCTGAAAAGACCAGGGAGAGGGTGTATGGTGCTTTGCTGACCTGTGCCGGGGGTCAGTGGGGAGAGGAAGCTTGTGTGAAGCCACAATGAGGCACCTCTCTATTCAGTAAACACTCGTGGAATGCCTACAAGACCCATACTGGGCCTGGGGATCGTGAGCTTACTACTGCTATTACTATCGTTATTATTAATGATAATAATACCACACACTATTTAATGAGTATCAGATACCTTGCTAAGGATGTATATGCATTATCCCTTTTTTCTTCACAGCCCTATAAAGTAGGTATTAGTATCATCCCCCTTATACAGATGGGCAAATTGAGATTAAGAGGATTTAGGGGGCACCTGGGTGGCTCAGTCGGTTAAGCGTCCAACTTTGGCTCAGGTCATGATCTCATGGTTCATGGGTTCGAGCCCTGGGTCGGGCTCTGTGCTGACAGCTCAGAGCCTGGAGCCTGCTTCAGATTCTGGGTCTCCCTCTCTCTCTGCCTCTCCCCTGCTCGCACTCTATCTCTCTCTCTTTGAAAAATAAATAAACATTAAAAACATTTTAAGAGGATTTAAGTAATGTATCCAGGGTCATAGAACGTATCCGTGGTAGACGGGTCTAAAATTTAAACCCGAATATCTGGCTTTAAAGCCTGAGGTCTTAACCTCTCCACAGAACCTCTCTAGTTTGTCTTAAGGCATAGCCCGGCTCCCCAAGGCTCGTAGCCTTGGGGAATATGAGCATGCACATGAGGAAAATAATAGTTCAGTATGAAAAGTACCAATTGGGAAAGGTGGCACCCAGAGCTGCCTCAGGCTGGGGGATATGGTGCCGCTGACTATGGCAGCAGGGAGCCTTCCTCTTCATCCCTGGGCGGCTGGCCCATTGCCATCTGGGATGGCCCCTCTGTGGCCTCTAAAGGCTGAGTTCTCAGAGACACCCTGTGCAGACTCTTCGATACACTCTGACTTGCCAGTTTCTGGACAAAATTTCTATTTTAGAACACTCTATCCCTCATGGATAATGTTTCTTTTGAGAAGCTGTCACTATTAGCTGTGAAATCTCCCCCTGCCCCCCCCCACCCTGACTGTCGAGTTTTAAAGAAGTGATTTATATTGATTGTAGAAAAATGATAAAATGCAGATAAGCATGAATTCTTCAAAAACCTCCTAGAAACTCCATCACCAGAGACAACTGCTGCCAGAATTGTGCTGTTTGTTCACCCAGACATTGTCCAATGGTCACGTAAAGGACATGTGTCAACATATTTTTCTTTTACAAATACGTAACCATACGGCAATTCTGTGTTGTAACCCACCTCTTTCACGGAGGGATGTGTGGTGACTGCCTTCCCATAGGACCATACTTTAAACAAATGGGTTCTAACCCTTTGCAAGGTTTGAGATCTGGAGCATGGCAGTGCATAGATAGTAACATGCAGGTGATGGCAAGAATCGAGGCAGACAAGCCATAGTAGCTTGGGCCCTGGTTCTCCCTCCCATATCTGGGTGGCACCTCTGAACCTCACTGTTCTTATCCATCAAGCAGGGATAGTACCCTTCCCTCTGCTGGTCTCCCGGGGCTGGGATGAGCTATCTGTACAGCGATGGACATGAAGGGCTGGATAGATACTCTATTGTATTATCTGAATATAAGAGGTCTCTAAAGATTCTGACTCTGCCAAGAATGCCTTTCCTTTTGCTGTTGTGAGCTCTGAAGTGATATCCCAAGAATCCCAAGAAGACTCCAGGCATGTCCCTGTGGTACCCATCAGCCAGTCTTCCTTGTTGGTAATAATGAACTGCTCACACTAGATCAGGGAGGAATGATAGTCTGCGGTGTGACTTGCCTGGCTTGTTCACTACCCTATTTTCAGTCTTTTGGCTACTATGGGGCCCACACCCCAAATAGGCGGGGCATCCTTCCCAGGTTCCTCTTCACAGTGGGCCTGGCCGCAGCACCCCTAAAAGGCTCCCTGAGCTTCCTACTGCCTTTCAGAATCTCCCTGGAGCCCTGCCCACCAAACCTACCTGCTTCCTCTTATCTCTTCTCTGGTGCCTCTTTGAGTAGGATGCTATCTTTACTTTGCAACTAACCCTTAGGACTTCCTCACTTTTCTGCCCCACCTTTCTGGACCTGGCCAACACCTCACTCTGATAGGAGAAGTTATGTAGTTTTCCAGGGATTCTGATGGGGACTTTCCAGGCAGGCAGCCCCTGTGCTGCAGAGCAACCCCTGGTTCGACTCGCCTCTTGCTACAGCTGTTTTGTAGAGGCCTAAGTGGCCGGTGGACACGCCACGTGTGGCAGTGAGATCCTGAGTGGTGCCTACCCACCCCCTTCCCAGGAGCCCACCACAGCTGAGGGAAGTGAGAACTGAATTCCCTACCGTTCCCTCTCCCCTCCAACCGATTCACCTGCAGTGCCCTCTTCCTGAAGTTCTCTTCGTCCGTGTTCCTGTCCCCACTTGCCCATTCCTCAGACTTACCCTTCCTCATTCCCTGGAACTCAGCTCAGACCTCAGGGCCTTCCTCAAACCACCAGACTTCGTTTCGGTGCTTTTAGCTTCAAAGCACCTGGTACTTCTAATAAGTACAATAAATTCCAATTTTCTGTTAACCTGTCTCCAGGGTATCCCAAAGGAAGGGATTATATCTTCTTTTCTATTATTACCCCAGAGCCATAATAGGTGTTCAATAAATTTTAATGCATGACTGAACAAACTTAGTATATCTGAGTCCCACCGGGACCACTTCAACCACCATTTGTAGCTCTGAAGAAATTTTTTGGTAACTCAGAAATCCATCCTTCTTTCTCCTGCAGCTGAGCTATGGAAGCTTCACACAAAATCAGGTTGGCAGTCTACCTCTCTGGTGGGACTCCTCATAACCCAAGTGGGACCGTTAGAATCCTGCCTCTGGCACCCAGTGCTTCTTCTCAGGAGGGAACGCTAGACCCGTGACTGGTGAGGCCTTCGGACTTCTGCACCTTCTCTGTTCTGTTGACTTGCTGGCCTGTCTTCCCAAAACCTGCCTGGCACTGGTTTGTTTTCCAAGCGAAGGTGAATTTTGTCAGTGTCCTGAGAACTTTGGCTACCCCTAAAAGAAATCAGAGATGTTCCACCAGATTTTACTTGGGTATCATCAAAGCTGAATTAGAAATGACCAAACTTACCTCATTTACACATTCATTTATTGATTCGGTAAGCATTTGAAGTTCCTATTATGCTGTAGGTACCGCGTTAGGTACCAAAAATCCACATTCCACTGTAGGTAGCCCGTCTTCTTTAACAGATCCCACTGGCTAAAACAACTTCACCCAAAGCCATTTCTTCTGTTGACCAATTCATGTAATGACCAGCTTTCCTAAAATTCAGCCCATATATGTTTTTTAAATTTGTTCAGATATTCTGGTATTTTTTTAAGTTCACTTATTTATTTTGAGAGAGAGAGATCATGAGTGAGGGACAGGCAGAGGGGGAGAGAGAGAGAGAGAGAGAGAGAGAGAGAGAGAGAGAACCCCAAACAAGATCTGCACTGTCAACACAGAGCCTGAGACCGGTGCTCAATCCCACAAATGGTGAGATCATGACCTGAGCCAAAATCAAGAGTCAGATGCTCAACTGACTGAGCCACCCAGGCACCTCTATTCTGGTTCTTTTTGCTATCTTCTTTTTGACATTTTAAAATTTATTTTTATAATGAATTAATCTCAGAATTCTTCCTATATCAATTAGGATGTAAATAATTTTTTAAAAATTAAATATGTAAACCAAACTGAGGTTTGAAGACTGGGGTTTGTAGAACTGGTGCACTTTTGGTTCCTTTGCAATTCATTTTCCTGATTCTATTGGCATGGGGACATTTATTTTTGGTCGCCAGGATGGGAGTGTAGTTTTGGAGGGAGTATGTAAAGAAGAGAAACCCTAAGATAGAACACTGTCTGCCCCCTCTGGAGACCTAAGAGATGGATCCTGGGGGCAGGGGGCAGGCTGGAAGATGAGGGACCGTGTTCACAAAACACTGAAAGGCTCTGCACGCACAGGCAGCTCGCCCCAGAACAGGGAAGAGGCCACTAGCCTCCTCCCTCTGAACCACGGCAGATTGTGGCTTTAGAGCCACACGGAAGCACCCTGTGCAGTGAGGCTGTGTGAAGGAGGATTTGCGAGGAAGAGCAAGGAAGCACACAGATGCACACGTTGTGGGGCACAGGTGAGGTGGCCCTGGGGACCAGCCAGGGGCAGACGTCTGTGGACGTCCCCTGGTCATCCAGGTCAGGGCTCATGGCAGCAAGACTTCGGCATTAATGTCACCAAACTGCATTTGCATCCCCAAGTTGCTAAGGCCTGGGAATGTTTGGGTTATGAGACACCCTCCAGAACATAAAAACAGCCTCACACTTCAAAGAACGGTGTGCACAGAGTGAAGAGTATGAAACACAAAATAAGTTGAATGCCTGATTTTAAAAGTAAGGAAAAGGTCATCTTTATAAATTTAAAAAAAAAGGTGGGGGGGATTGAATCGATTCCTCATTGAACCAACTGACCATGGAGCCGCCGCTCACCCTCAACCACACCTAGCAGCCCCTCTGTGGAGAATTATGAAACAGGCAGAGCATGGGCCCCAGGAAACAGTTCTGGCACCCCCATCTAGTCTCTGAATTGCCAAGGAGAAGAGGCCCAGATGCTCACGGCAATGCTCAGGGCTGGGACAGCCGTGGCTGGGGCAGGACAGCCTCCCCGTGATGGCAGAGAACACACAGAGGTAGCCAGGCTGCGGCGGGGGCACGCGGTGCACAGGGCCCCGCTCCACTTGCGACCCTGGACCCTGGCCAATCCTCCCTGTGCACTGGGACTCAGTAGCGTGCGAGCTGGGAGAGAATTCCTGTGCTTCTAGGAACCCTCAGCCTGGGGTTTGGTCGTCAAAACCTCTCGCTGCAACGACCCTTAGGGATTATCTAGTCCAACCCCCTCATTTCCCAGAGCACGTTGCTGGGGCCCAGAGAGGGGAAGGAATTTGCTCACTGTCACCAGGAATGTCAGTGACGCAGGATCTTCTGCTGGGTTCAGCCTAGGACGATGACCCCTGACGAGGGTCCCTGGGTTTCTAATGGGTTCACCGTAAAAATCAAAACAATCACAGCAGTCAGTATTTTCCAGTCACTGGAAAAGTCTAACTTTGTTAAATCCACAAAGCACAAACATTTGCTAATCAAAGCATTTACCCAAGTGATACTCAATTAAAGCAAATATTAAGGGAAAGAAAATGTGCACATGCTACAGACCACCTACGCAGGATTTATATCACATTCTCTTAGATGAGCGGTAAACCAATGGCAGTTCTCACAGGCTCGGATTTGGACAGCAGGGACTTAGCAGGAGCCTTCAGGAGGAGTCAACAGGCAGCTGGGAAGGCTCAGAACCAGCAGCCAGGAGACCACCTCTTCCCTTTCCTCTGCCTCTCAGGGACCCACTGACCTTGGGCAGGTCCTCTAGCCTCTCCGAACCTCAGTATCTTCATCCCTGGAATGGGGTTGATGCTCCCTGCCCAGCCTAACCGCCTACCCGTGGGGTTGTTGCAAGAATAATGTGAGATGGCACTTAGAACATGGGATGCAAATCACACTGTTTTTTAGCTGCCTTCAATCTGAGCCGGTGGCTGACTGCAGAAAGGAGAGAGGCTGAGCAGAACAGGTGAGAGAAGGCAGGTAAGGGGACTGGAGACCAGGTTCTTGGCAGGACATTTGCAATCACTAAAACTGCTGGGCCTTACAAGCAGTGAGATCTTGTAAAAGGTAAAAGGCATATGGAGCCAGATGGACCTGTGGGTTCTGGCTTTTCCTGGCCTTGTGGCCTTGGACAATTCATGTGAGTTCTCTGAGCGTGTGAATGAAAATAAAAATACCCACCTTGCAGTGTTACCACAAATATTAATAATAATAAGACTTGGCATGTGTTGAGTGCTTGTTATAACGCTTCAGATACATTCTAGGGGCTGAGCCTATATTAAGCCTCGCAACCACTCTCTGAGTCAAATGTTATTTCCATCCCCAATTTATCAATGAGGGAGTGCAGGCAAAGAGAGGTTAAATGACTTGCTCGAGGTCACACAGCTACTAAGTAGTAGAGTCAGGCTTTGAATTGGGGCATTCTGGCTTCAGAATCTATATACTTAACCCCAGGGTAGAGTGTATTAGCTTCCTATGGCTAATGTAACATATCACCACAAACTTACTAGCTTAAAACAACACAGATTTATTACCTGACCATTCTGCAGGTCATAAATCCTAAAATCAAGGTGTTGGCAGGAATGCTTTCCTTCTGGAAGCTCTAAGGCAGAATCCTTTCCTCGCCTTTTCCAGGTTCTGGGGGCCACCTACATGGTTCATGGTTCCCTTCCTCACCTCACTCTGACCTCTGCTTCCATTGTCACATTTCTCCCCTTTCTATTCTGACTTTCCTGTCTCCCTCTTCTAAGCACCTTTGTGGTTACCTTGGGCCCTCCCAGATAACTCAGGATGACTTCCTCCTCTCAAGGCCCTTAACTTAATATCATCTGCAAAGACCCTTTTGCCATGTAAAGCAACGTATTCACAGGTTTTGGGTATCAGGATGTGGACATTTTGAAGGATCTTATTCAGCCTACCATACTAACTGTGATCTCCCCCAAGAAGGCTACTTTGCCTCTCTGAAATTCTGGTCCCTTCTCTGTAAAATGGTGGGTGATATTTCTCACCCCACATGGAGGTAGTGAGTAGCAAAAGAGAGAATGTGTCTAAAGCACCTAACCATAGCAGGTGTTCAGCAAATATCTACCATCAGAAACCAAGCAGACCTCGCCATGATGGCAGGTTAGGAATCTAGATGTTTCTGAGTGGCCCCCACCGCCTCCTCAGGGCTGTTGGAAGTGATCTTTCCACATGGCCTGCTTCCTCCTCTTGGTTCTCATGAGTGCTGGCTGGGACTGGAGCAGGCCTCGACCATTCTCCCTCTGACTTCCAAGTTTCAGGCATCTTCTCTAGAACTTGAACTGCTCATTTGTCATAGGCAAGAGATTCCATGCTGGCCTGAACCCACTGGCACCACTCTGTCCCCCAGTCCTGGGCTTGAGGCAACTTGCCTGCTTATTTGGGGCAGAGGTAGAGGAAGAATAGAAATGGTCTTTAAAAACTCCTATTTTGAAAAAACTAAAAGAGTCTGCTACTTCAGAGATACCTATTGTGTGGTTGTTATTTTATAATATGGTAGTCCTTCAGAACAAAAAGAGAGAGAGAGCCACATCACATCTGTGATGTGGCAAAATTCAAATGCCAGTTCTGCCTTTTGCCAGCTAAAGTAGACACAACCCACACATTCATATGCATCAAATAAAGTTGACCCTTTCCAGTTCCCAAGCCAGGCCCAAGTGGTCTGAGCATGACCTCATTTCCCATCCAAGTAAGTGGTTCAGAAATGGCTTGTGAGATGCAAGGCATCACTGGGGGCAAGAGTTAGGGGGCTTGCTCCTCATGAATATTTCCAGTCATTCAGAGAGGCCCAGCAAATGGCGGGTCTCTTTTCTTCTGCTATGACTGCTATGATTATGTCTGGATGACTGGTCTGGCACTCCTGTGTCACCAGCCTGAGGACAAAGCCACCCCGGGATGGCAAAGAGGTAGAAAGAGTACACTTCTTTAATGATATACTCGAGCTGCTAAATCAACCAAACTTGAATCCTGCTTTACCCTAGACTTCTGATGATGTTAGAGAGTAAATTCCCCTTTAATTATTTAAGCCAGTTTTCCAATATTTGCCACCCAAAGCATCTGAAGTTATATATTAGCTGTGTGATCTTGGGTAAACCACCTAACCTCTCTGAGCTTTATAATAATCCACCTCTGTGTACTTCTGATGAGGATCGAGTGAGAAAGTACATATGAAACACTTTTTAAGGAAACTATATAGCGCCGGACAATTTAGGCTATCATTATTATTGTTGTTGTTATTATCATTGTTATTTTAAGCTTTGGTAAATGTGCACTGGCCAAATTGAGTCTGTTTCATAAAACTGTTTACATCGTTGATTTATTCAAATCTCCATTCTACTTTGACCAAGTAGAATCTGGCTTTTTCCAGAGCCATGTTCGCATCAGAACAGGGCACAGGTACTCCTCTCTCCCTCCGTCCTGTCAAACTTCAAAGGGACCCCCAACAAGGAGACAGAAGTGGCCCAAAGTTTGTGTCTTGAGAAAAGTACCCAGGGAAGGAGAAACGGTTAAGAGCCCAGGAACACCTGAGAGGTCTAGGTGGTCCAAAGCCCACAGGCTCCCAGGCGCCTGAGGCTCACTCTGCTGCCTCCTGTCACCTGTGCCTCCCACTTGAAACATTTCTCAGGGGGAGACTGTAGTTGTGAGGGCTTCTCAGTAGTGCCTGGGCCCTCTGTCCCCTCTAGTGTCTGTCTCCTCTCCTCCAGCATAAGGAAACTCTGAGTGATGAACCTTTGCTCTCATACTTCCCCCTTTGTCTGTGAATGAGTATGGATGGGAACAGACCGTGACCTCTCCGTTCATCTGTACTCAGATCCCCTCAACACGATGCACAAGCAAGACAGAAAGGGCTCTGGGCCCCAAGAGGCGTGGGCACAGTGACACTGGACGCTTCGGCAGGGTGACTTTGAAAGATGGAGAAACTGGGACACAGAGGGACCAAGGGGAGGATGAGTTTGCGGGTACAGGAACTGGCGTGAGGGCGAGGAGGTGGGAGTCCTCCAGTGGATCCGGGCACGGATCAACCAGTGCTGGCCCGGGGACCTGCACCAATCTACAACTGTTTTCCTCCAGTCCCTCCCCCGGTGAGGGTGAGAACAGTAAGGATGAAGAGCAAGTTTTGAATAAAGCTAATTCTTTCAACTTGAAGTTTTGCTTTTATTCTGACGTGATGTCCTCCTTATGTTTCAGGTACCAAAGAGCCATTCCCTTGATAAAATGATGTCATCTTCAGTGGTAGCTGGGG
>NC_064807.1:59668361-59856319 GCF_023721935.1 Panthera uncia | reverse complement strand
GGAGGAGACATGACTTGGGGATGGACCAGGAGGACAACGAGGGGTCCGGCTGGGTTGGATGGGAGACATGCTCTAGGTCTTGGCACCCACACAGCCAGTCAACCCTTGGCCACCCGTGTCAAAAAAAATGGAGAGCAATGGGCTCCTGTCTGGAACAGTTCCGGCCTCCTTGGTCATGCGTCAGACCAGGGAAGCAGCACCCTTAGCCACACGCAGCTGTCCACCTCAGCCGTCCAGCCACCAGGCCCTACACACCTGCTAAGTGACACCTGAGATATGGAGGATAATAACCTAAAGTCTTTTTTTTAGAAGACTTGAGTCAGAGTCCTTTCTGGCACTTTCCACAGGTTTCTAGAGGTTTTGTCCCCCACACTCAGGTCTGTGGAAACTGGTTTGTCTACAGGCTGGTCATCCCAGGGGGTTCCCGTGAAAACTTCCTGTCATGTCCAGGAGCAAAGCAGCCTGCTGGACAGTGAGCACACTGCCTGGTGAAACTCCAGACGAAAGCGAGTGGCATTTCCAAGACAATCTCCCCAGATCCTTTTCAGCACTGTGATTCCTTCCTTCCTTTCTTCCCTCCCCTGCTTGGCTGGAGCTATCTGCCCAGTGGAGCTCTGTGAGAACGTTTCGGAGCAATCCGGCCATTCTGCTGGATGGGGAGATGGCGGCTGGCTGACCCCTCGCCGTGGTGGGTACTGTACCCACAGCCCAGAGGTTGTCTGCCTGCCCTCCCTCCTCTCCTGCTGCTGACGCACACGTCCTATAATAAGCCTCTGTTACTTGGAGCTGGGGCGGCTCCATAGTAAGCCGAAACCGCTACTATATTTACACCCTTTCCACATTTAGACAAAGGCTATTTTTAACAGAAGGTCTATTTGTGGGGGTTGCCCGCGTCACACTCTGTTCACATGCATCTCACCATCCTGAGTCTATTATTTTGATTTCACACTTGTACCAGGTTTCTTTCCTTCCCTCCTTCCCTCCATCATTTTGCTTTCGTTTCTTCTTTCTTTCTCCTTCCTTTCTCCAGTTTCCTTCCTTTCTTTCCCCAAGAGGAAATCGGAACGAGAGGTCTTTGGCAGGCTGTGTTTCCAGAGTTTTTCTGGGGACACTCAGGGCCCCATCCTCATGGAGCAGAGTGGGCAGTGTGGCCAAGCACTAGACCTGTGGATTTTTTCAGTGCCAGTGGGGTGCAAGCACAGATCCCACTCCCTGGAGTCCATAATGGCCTCCAATTTATCTGGGCAGGATGCTGGGATATAGCCTGGCCTTCTTTCTCTGTAGCATTCCAGTTCTGTGTGTGTGTGTGTGTGTGTGTGTGTGTGTGTGTGTGTGTTTGGGGTTGGGGAAGGGGTAGCTAGCAAGGTCAGAAGAAAATAAGCCAATAGTTTCATCATTCATGCAGAACCTTGTTTCAGCTTACAAGTTAATGTTATCAGATTTTCCTAAGAAGCAGAATTTTTGTTTGTTTTTATGAAAGAGGATTTCATACTTCCTAGATGCACGATCCACTGGTGGGAAGGGGGGGAAGTCAGTGGAATTAACACATACTAAGTACCTGCTGTGGTCAAATCTGGACCCTGACAATGGTGCTAAGGGCTGGTTCTGCCTGCACCCAGGCTACAGGTGAGGAGACTGAGGCCCAAAGAGATCTGGCAACTGCCCTGAGTTCAATTAGCTGCTAAGTGGCAGAGCTGGGACTTGAATCTACAGGTCTGGCCACAGACTGCATGCTGGCCCCAAATCTCATACCTACTGCTTCCTTCTCACCTCTCCAGAAAAATAAACAGACTTAATTAAGGCTGTTTCTATTACTTTCTGTTCCTGGTTTGGCTCCTGTCTTCAGCCCCTACCCCAGCTAGAAGAGACCCTTCCCACCTCGGAACTCTCAGTACTTGCATGTACTTCTCAATACTTGAAGGTCCCCTTCAGACCCTGAATGGTAACTGATCTGAAATACAAACACATTGGAATCTAAAAAGACACCAGCCCGTGGGTCCCTGGAAAGACCTTGTAAACCCCCAAAGGTCTCAGAGAAACCCCATGTTGTCAAATCTTATTTTATTCCTCCAACAATTTGGATGGTGGCTTCAGAGTGAAGTATTTTTATTGTATTTCTAAGAGCAAAGAGTACTGAGATTTCGAATTCACCTCAGACTGTAGTGGAAGAGTACAGAGCCAATTGTAGGACACCTGCCCTCCTTAGCCCAGCTTCTACAGTGTCAGAAAACTCACAGAAACAAAATGCTCCCCGGGTCCCCATCATCAAGACTTTAAAATTGCTGACTCTGGCTCAGGCGTTTCTTGGAGACTCTGATAAGAGATTATTATCTACCTGGTGCCCTGCAGTCAGGAGACCCAAGCCCAGAAGCCTAGAAGCTGTGACATTAGGGCAAGTCACATTGCTTATATTCAATTTAATTTCTTCTTCCTTAAACTGATATACCAATACCACCTTTCCTACACGCTCTTTTCACAGTTTGCAGAGAAGTTTAAACAAGGGGATTTATGTGAGTGTGCTGCTTTGAAAGCTGGCAAATACTACAAGACCATCAGTTGCCAAGCTGATGTTTTTAACGTTAGTATAGATACGAAAGAGAGCTCAGCAAAGCCAAGTGACATGTTCAAGGTCACACAGCAAGTTAGTGGTTGAAATAAGGGTTTATAGTCCTGCTTCTCTCTGCAAAGGGCTGAAAAGAAATTGCAGGGCCAGTGGAAGGCTCGGATGCTGAGCTCTAGCAGCGCTGGGCCAAGTTCAGCCCAGAAATGGGGACACTGATCTGGGCTGGGTCCCATCGCTCTCCCCGGCTGACCCTCCCTGCACCTTTGTGCCAGCAGCTTCTCAGGCTTCTCAGCAGTGTGAGTGTCCTGCCTCAGCCAGTGCCGAAATCCCAGAACAGTGACAGAGGAGCCAGTGTCATGGGGCTTCTGGTTTCAGGATATACTGGAAAGGCGAGAAGGAAGCTTGTCTTCCCCTGGATCAGGGCCAGGGCCGGGTGGCAGGGCCTCCCCCGCCAGAAGCTGGGACGTTCCCCAGGTGCCCGGGCATCCCCAGGTCAGTAGGGCCGCCAGCACTTTTCCAAAGCATTAGCTTAGGTCAGAACATAAATCATACAGCCCTTCGCACAGACCAGATGTCTTGTCAGCTCAGACAAAACCTGTCCCAGAATCTGCAACCTGGTGAGGCCTGGTGTTCACCCAACTTAACAACTGGCTTGCAGAAAAGGAATTAAAGTCCCCTGTAGCTGCTTTTTGGAGGACCTGAGGGTAAGACCTCTTTGCATTGCCATAGCTTTACACCTTCCCTCCGTGACTCTGACCTTCGTGCCTTTGGCCACACCCTTCCCATCACCACCACCTGGCCTCCCTACCCTGGACCCTTGCCAAATTCCCACCTTTTTTCAAGGTCTGGGGCAGATATTACTCCCTCTGTGAAATCTGTTCTGGTCCTCTCTCCCAGTTAGGAATAACAAGAGCCCCTTCTCTGGGCTTTCAGCACCTTCTGTGAACATAGCAGCATGCCCCAGGCCAGGGCAGGAAGTAGCCACATGCCCAGCCAAGAACAGAGGCGATGTTCGGTTCATTGATGGGACTGGAGTCAGGCTTCATTCTCACCCCTTCTCCTAAAGGCTGGGGCAGAGTCTCTGGGCTGGAACACAACTAAGGTAATAGACGCTGTGGTGCCCAAGCTGGTCATCTTCGGGGTGTGGGGATCTATGACCCTAGCCCCCCACCCCCCTTTTCCTGTTAACGACTCACTGTTGCCCCCTCTCCTGGAAGAACTGCCCTCAGGAAACAGGGGCTCCCTCTCCAGGAGGTTACAGCTTTCTCCCACACCTACCCCCAACCACACCCAGCAGGGCAACAACTAAGTGACACCATGGAGAGCCCCTTGATGCGGGGGATAACTCTGCAGTGTGCTTTAGGCTCAAGTCAGTCCTGCTTTCACTCCCTCCCCAAGGATCAGGCCAAGGTCAGGCTTTACCTGAGACCCCAACTTAGGGTGCCCACCCAAACCAGTCTGCCTACCCACCTTTTAGCACTGAGGGTCCCACGTCCCAGAAACCCCTCAGTGTTGGACAATTGGAGCCAGTTAATTAGCCTTGATTGGGTGGCCAGATTTAGGAAATAAAAATACAGGATATCCAGTTAAGTTTGCATTTCAGATAAAGCATATATTTTGAGTATAAGTACGTCCCATGCAATATTTAGGACACACTTGTAGTAAAAAATTACTTGCTGTTTATCTGAAATTCAAATGTAACCAGATGTCCTCTATCTCATATGGTGGCCCTACCCACAACCACATCTGTGTTCATCCCTTTCCTTCTCCTCCCTCCCTCACTGGCTGTTCCTGAAGGGCACTCTCTCAACAAGCCACAGGTTCCTTATCTTAGGCTTTGCTTCTAGGGAACCTGACTTGAGACTGTCATTACCTCTTTCTGCTGTCCTTGGTGGCCAGAGAGGGCCCTCCATTTCTGCAGAACACCTCTCTTTGGCCCAGTATCCTGACATTGGATAGACAGGCCATTCTGAGGAGGCTCTCTGGGTAACCCTGGGGGGAGCCACTGACCTTAACTACATTCCTAAAGGACTGGTTTCTTGGAAACTTCAGGTAGATGGAAGCATCTAAAAATCTTTGTGACCATAGCCTCTTTTAGGGAGACTTTTCATCCACTCATGCGAGAGCTAATGTTGGTGGCTTACGACTTCACACTCTGGAGAATGAAGACTAGATGGAATGGTGTCTGGGGGACCTTCTAATGCAATTTAGAGTTTTCATAAGCCTGACATTTGTTTTTAGTTTGTAAAGCACTTAACTTACTATCTGGCACAAGGTAGTACTTACTAATACTTGCTACTAGTGTTTGTCATAAGCAATAGTGATAAATAACTTCTGATTCCCCACATAGCATAGTATTAATAAGAAGATGTCCAGTGGGACGCCCAGCTAAACAAATTTCAGGTCAAAGTCACCCAAAGATGGAGTGAGTTGTCTCAGAAGGTAGCGAGCTCCCTGTCATCGAAAGGAAGAAAGAGGGAAGGAAGACATTTATCTACCTGCCAGGGGCAGATAATTTCTATCCATCACCTCCTTTAATCAAACACTGGGGTGTTGTGACAGAGGCTGGATGACAGTGTGGGAGGTCATGCCAGCCTCTGAGAGGCTGGACTGGAAGGGCATAAAGGTCCCTCTTAGGAATGAATTCCAGAATCCTATGAAAACCACTGATACCCACATTTATGATAAGCCCACTGGCCTCTCTGGTGTCCAGGAATTTGGCAAATCATTCCAGGACAATATCCCAGACTCCATCCCCATACTTTTTAGAACGGTACATGTTCCTGGACCAATTAGAGAACTGGCTTCCTGGAGGGAGAGAGAGAGAGAGAAAGAGAGAGAGAACTGACCCATGGACATTCAAGCCCCATCCCTTAAGTCCTCGAAATGCAGGAGACAAACTCATGCCCTTCTTCTTTTCGCCTGTCACTACACTCTGTGTGCTCTTTCGTCTTTCAAGCCCCCCCCCCCTTGCCCTGCCCCCTGCTCAGCCACAGCCTGGGGCTGAGACCTGCCCTGCCTCTGGCCCCACAACTGTTTGACTGAAAGAACTGGCTTTCTGCCCCTCCCCCACAGCTGTCACAAGGACACCCAAGGGTCCTTATTTCACATTAAACCCCTCTGTGCAAGCTTTGCCCACAGACACAAATCATAGGGCTGGAAGAGACTGTGGGGCCCCTACTCCAAACGTTAGCAGACCCATGAGTAGGGACCCCTCAAGAACACCCTGCCAAGGACCTCTGCTTAGCATCTTCCAGATGGAGATCTTGCTCCCAGCTGGTGTCACCCCTCCCAGATCTGAACTGCTCAGCTTCCCTGTGCCTACCCCTTCGTGGCCCTAGTGCTTCCGGAGATGGCACAGGATGTCCAGTCCTGATGGAAGGGGGTGTGCAAAGAGGGGCAGGGAGGCATCTGGGAAAGGGTGGCAAGGGATGAAGTGAGAAACAGGGTGAGTAGAAAGGTCAGAGAGAGAGAGTTGGCAGGGCTGTGCTCATTCTAAGAGGGACCTGTATATGCACCCTTGAAAGCTTTCTGTCATACTTTTCAAAAGTTTGTTGCTAAGGAGGTACCTCCTCAGCCCTCTGGAAAACTTGTCATCCCAAATAGCACTCTCTGAGAACTGCAGAAAATGGGGGTATTGTGGGACCTATCATGGTAACAAGAAAAGGATGGTCAGGAAGAGAGGCAACAAAACTGTGCCATGGGCTAGACAGCTGGCAGAAAGAACTGGGTCTGTTTTGCCAAAAGAATAGATTTGGGTGGTAAAGGAGTTGCCTCTGAAAATCTTCCCTGGGGAAGAAGGATTGGGTGAACTCCAAATGGAACAAAAAAAGTGGTCTTGGAAACAAAAGGATAAACCATCAGAGTGACCAAAAGCTTTCCATTAGACAGAGCCAGCTATCTTTTGCTAAGGTGGTGAGAGGTCCCTGTCACGGATGGTGTTCAGGTTGGGGAGGAGGGATCATCAGTGCAGTTCCCTCCTGAGTGAAGGTTGGACTTGATGGGTCTTTCTATCTGAGAGTCCAGGACTTTTCTCTTTGTGCATGCCCATCACCCCCTCACCCAACGCGCGCGGGCGCGCGCGCGCGCGCACACACACACACACACACACACACACACACACACAGCGAAGCCTGGCCATTTAAAGCCAGAGGCTGTTTACTTTTTCAAGGCGCATCAATGTAGGGGGTGAGTCTCTTGCTTTGCTTAGCTTTGGTCACCCAGAGATTTTCCCATCGCTGACTTGGTTGTCAGCAAGTAATAAAAACCTTTCCTCTCTCCTTGGGGAGGAGCGGAGCAGATTGTCTGGATCTGCCGCTTATTGCCCTGGCTCTGGTCTCAGCACCAAACGCGTTCCTTCTGCGCAGTCTGTTCCCGTTTTGACAATGCCGAGGGGAGAGCTGGAGGAAGTCCCGTAGCCCAGGGTGCAGGGAGCCGCGGGGCGGGGCTTAGCTCTGGGACCCGACGGATGGCATTTGCATTTAAGAAAGACGTGCTGGAGTCCCCTGCTCTGGAGGGAAACAAGGAGAAAGTTTGGCTGGGGTTGGCATCAACCCTCAGCATCTTTCAAAGAGAAAGTGCTACCTACTGCAGCCACACCGGTGCTTTCTCAAGGGCGGAGTCACAGGAGCAAACTCCCCCAAACCTCTCTAGCATCCTAAAGGTTAACATAATAATAAGTTGGTTTTTCTGTGCATAAGAGATGAGATAGATTGTACTGTGTTGCTTAAGGATGGAACACTAGACTCTGCTTTATTAGGATCCAGAAAATGTTCTCAACTGGAGCATTATACATTATACCATTATACTGGACCCCCTAACAGTAATTCATTAAATGATATTACTCAGCTAGGATTTAC
This sequence comes from Panthera uncia, assembly GCF_023721935.1. Classification (NCBI taxonomy): domain Eukaryota; kingdom Metazoa; phylum Chordata; class Mammalia; order Carnivora; family Felidae; genus Panthera; species Panthera uncia. Next base: position 59,848,897 of record NC_064807.1, on the reverse strand, counting down.
TGAGCCCCACACTGTGCCAGGCCGTGTACCAGGCACTGGGGAGCAAAGATGAACGAGATCCAGGATTTGCCCTCAAGTTTAAAGTCCAATGGGAGAGGCAATCGCAAGCAAAAAATGAACATCCATGCCACCAGGGCTCCAAAGAAGTGTGCTGTGAGTCCACCAGCTGCCCGGGAGCCTCAGGGACAGTGTCCTCAAAGAAGGGATGCTTAAGATGAGTTTTCAAAGATGAGCCAGATTTCATGAAGCTCCAAAGGCAGGAGTGGGAAGGGATGATGGGGGGAGGGATCTGTGTATGCAAAGGTGTAGGAAGCATGTGGAAACGCTTTATTTAAGGAGCCACACATACTTCAGTGTGACCAGAGCCACACAGGATGCACGCAGGGACATGCAAAGGATGAGGGTAATGGGGTGGTTTCAAATAGGGGTGATTTTGTCCCCCAGAGACATTTGGTTGTCACAGGAGCAAGAGGGGTAGCATTACTGTCATCTACTGTACTGGGTAAAGGCCAGAGATACCGCTAAACATCCTACAATGCCAAGGGCAGCCCCGCAACAAAGAATGATCTAGTTCACAATGACAGTAATGCCAAGATTGGGAAACGCTAAGCTAGAGAGAGGCATTGGCCACCTCATGAAGGATGGAGCTCCTTTAGGGACACTGCCTTTTCTGATGGGCGCATGGAGAGAGCACCCAGGGGAGAGAAACCCTGAGGCTTTTCAGATCCTGCAATTCAAGGTTTCCTTTACTGGTCTCAGCACTCTCCCCAGCTTTATTTTCTGTACACATCTGATGAGCCTGTGTCCAGTATCTTCCTCCAATTTGCTGATAAAAATATTACACACAAAAATTTCTGGGGCAAATAGTGCCTTAGATTCATATGATATCGTTTCACTTATGGGGAATGTGCACCCCCTCCCCCATCTCATTTTACTCATTCTTCAGAAGAGGAAAAGGAAGCACAGAGATAATCTGCAGTCTAAGACTTATTTCACTGCAACACGCTCAGTTCCCATCCATCTCTTCTCCCAGCTGGCCCCAGTGTATACTAAGAACCCACCCCTCTGGCCACGGAGAGTACTGGGGTGTCCTCCGTCCTGGCCCAAAGACCTCCTTTCCAGCTCCCTGGATTCGTGGCTGTCTGAGGGGCCGGGAACAGGCTCCTTACCTCCCTCTGCCCTAATACTCACATACCCTCTGACCACAGGGGATTCACCCTCCCCATGGTGACCTGGCTGCCTTGGTAAGAGGACCTCTCCTGGCCAGCATGTCAGGGACAGCTGCTCGGCTCATGTCCTCTGGCCAGGAGGCATTACTGACCCTGTGATTTGGCCCTTAATCTGAACTGGCAGATGGGCACAGGTGCCTTGTCATGACCCTGCTCCCCCTCAACTAAGCAGGTCTGACCATTAAATCACCCAGCCGAGGACAGCACCAGTCAGCTGAGGGGTCGCCTTCTCCAAGTAGAACCCCCAAATACTGCTGATCTGAAACGTTGCAGTTCTCTGGGACAGCATTACAAACCATGCCAGGTCACGCGCTGCACAAACACTCTCAGTGATCGACACTGTTTATTCTAACAGCCTGTTCGTCTGTGGTTTATAAGTTTAACATGACAATCTTCTATCCCAATAGTTCATAAGCTCATGGAAAACTGATTTCCTACATTCCCAAAGCCATTACCATGTCCCCAGTGATAGGGAGAAAAACAATAAAAGAACCTGATGCCTACCCTTTCATCTCCTTGTAACCCCTTCCTTACAAGCCCAAGGAAAGGAATCAAGGCCAATGAAGCTTCATCAAATAATCAAACCCTGCCTGGTCTCAGGCCACCTGTGACCTGTCCTGCCCCATCAACCTCGTACCCCCAGCTGCGCCTCAGGGTGCCTTCTCCTCCCACCTGCATGGCCCGGCAAGAATCTCTTGCCGACCATGGTTTCATCCCTCTCTGGCAAGGTTGCTCCTTCTCCTGCGGTGTCCAGCCACTTTGTCAAGGCCACAGCTGTGGAAAGTGCCTGACCCCTGGCTGCAGAGCAGAATGGATAACGGGAAACAAAAGCAGATGGAGAAAGGAGGCTGCTAGCGCAGGGCAGCCGAGAGATGATGGTGGCTGGGTCCAGAGTGGAGATGCAGAGAAAGGGGAAAAGGGAGGTGTGAAAGCTAAGTTTGTGTCGGAAAGATTGTCAAAGGGGGGCTCAGTTCCCCCCCACCATGGGGCATGGGGCAGGAGAAGGGTCCTTCCTAATGTTGAGACTTTCAGATAGTAAAGGAGGACTACACCGGCTAGGAACTATGCCATGATTCTGATTCTAGAGAGTAAACGTCTCTTTCTCGGGGTACAGGACCACAGTACACATTTCTTCAGGAGCCAAGTGATTGTATTTCCCCACAGAGTGCTCTCTGGGGACACCTGGGTCCCCTTGCTTGCTATGTTCTTGTTCATCATCCCAAGCCACTGCTGAGTATGATTCCCTACTGGGGGCAGTAACATACTACTATGCTATGTGACTCATAGAGTACAAGGGGTTGACCCAGGGTGGGCACTCCACATCGAGCCATGGGACACTGTGACAGTGAGACAGCCACCGTGTCAAGTGGCTGCTCTGATGGGATTTCTAAAAATACTCCCGGTCTGCTGCTCACAGGGCACCTGCCCAACCCTCGTGAGTGCCAGGCAGACAGGCGTGTACAACCTGCTCCCTCCTCACCCTCCCCACGGCCACCCCTTTAGCTCAGGTTCATCTAATCCCACCAGGATAATTAGTCAAGCTACCTGACTGCTCTCCCTTCTCCACACGGACCACCAGATGGGGACCAAAAAACACAGGAGACCGCCCCATCACCAAACCCTTTTCACTCGTTCATTCATTCACTCACTCATTCAATTACTTAACATGCATCCAACATACATTTCGTGTGCCAGTGTTGAGTGCCTTTTCTAGGCCAGGCCTTGTGATAGATGCCACAGATTGGGTGAGTGAAGCCAGACACAAAAGAGTAAATACTTTGTGAACCCATTTATGCGATATTCAAGAATAGGCAAATCTAATCGGGAAAGATGGAAATCAGAATACTGGCTACATCTTGGAAGCAGAGTGTAGTTATTGACTGAGAATGGACAGGAGTTGAGTTTGCTGGGATCTGGAGATGTTCTATATCTTGATCTGACTGAGGGTTTCATGGTTGCAATAATATGTAAAGATATATTGAGCTGTACACTTAAGATTTGTGCCTTTTACTATGTATGTTATGCCTCAATAATTTAAAAAAAATTTTTGTCTGAAGTATTTCTCTGGTTTTACTTTTTATAGTTATATACATACCCAGGACTCAAGAATAGATGAGAAAGCTATATACCAAACTTTTAGCAGAGGCTGTCTCTGATTGGTGAGGTGATGGTGAATTTTTAATCTCCTTCTTTATACATTTCTGGATTTCCCAAATATTCTGCACTGAATATATCTTGCTTATGTAATCAGATTAAATATACTAAATGTTATTTTGAAAGTAATAACCCTAGAGGTGAAACATTCAGCAAGCACGAGACAGGTGGCTCTTTTCCCGGAGAGGGTAGATCTTGCTCACAAGATTTTGTCCTCTTGGATGGTAAGGACATGGGCTTAGGAGTCCTGATCCAGGCCATGGGGTTTCTGCGCAACTAAATAAAGCTCCTGGCTCACTGAGGGCCAGGAGGTGGGGCTACTGGAGGAACCCTGGGGCTTTCCTCTCATTCCTGGGGTGGGGGAAGGAGAAGCCTCCAGGGCTTTCTCGTCCTTCTCTAGAACTTGCCTGACTTCTGTCTCCTGCATTTCTGACCTCTTCTGCTGGGGATCCTGTACCGCAGCAGCACAGAGGCCTCTTCCACGGAGGCACGGTGATTTTAGGAACCCTCACCTGTCCTGTCAACAAGAAGGACCTGCCAGCATGTACGTTTTGGGGCCATGGTGAGGTAGGGGAGCTGATGGTGGGGGTGCAGAAAGCAAAACCAAAACCAGATTAAACCCTGGAAACCCTAAGGAAAGAAGAAAAAGGAACATAGAGGAATCCTCTGGTCTTGGTTTTCTCGCTGGGAATTGGGGGGCTGTTGTTAGATTAACATGTGAATGAGCACATGGAAACATCCAAAATTGGGGGCCGGTTTATGTTCTGCTTTCGCTGACACTGTGGGTCGCATGGCTGGCTCCCTCACCTCCTACTCTAATCCTAGTGACCGTCTCAGCTACCACAGCCTGCACAGAGCAGGGGGTGGGATGAATATTTCGTGCCCTTAGCCTGATTTCTACATTGGCAAAGCCGATGGGGTCATATGATGAATATCTGCTTGTGATTCACAAATGTATTCTGTATTTCTAGCGTGGATCCTAAAATCACTTCCCCCTCCCTCCCACCTCTTCTCCCACCCTGACACGCAGGCTCCCCCAGAAAAGTCATGTGAGACCTTCTCAGATTGAGCACAGGAATGAGCCAGTGGCCCAGTTCTGCCCTGTGACACACATAGCCTCCAGCGGTCACATGGCCTCCAGCTGCCACCACCTGCCCTCTGTCCCCAGCCTGGTGCCCTCTCCCTGGCAGTCTTCCCTCGTCCCTCCAGGCTTTAAGCTTGGCAGACAGCAGGCCCAAAGGACAGAGGTTTCAGGGCCAACAGGCTTGGACAGTTCTGGTCTAGCTGACCTCGAGGTGGGACCCCTTCCAGTAGTCTCTTTGACATCACATGGTGTGCCCCACCGAGAGTTAGGTGCCCCGCTGGCCTGAGGCAAAGGTGGATGGCTCAGAGTCATGGCTCCCTTAGCCAGCCCCAGCCAGAGCCCCCATGAGCAGGGGGTTTGAGCCACCTGAGACAAGGTACTGAAACGAGGCTGTGCACGGAGCCAAGAGTATCGTCCAGCCGTGTGCCTCGTGGGAAGGCTGGATGCCAGGCATTAGCAGGAGGCAAGAGGACAAATACAGGCAGGGCCAACTGCATACACACTCAAGAATAAACAAACAAATAGGGGGAAAATCCTCTAGAGCGGTCCTTCTCAACAGAGAGCAATTTGCCACCCCAGGGACAATGTCTGGAGGCCTTTTGATTGTCACAACTGGAAGAGTGCTAATGGCACCCAGTAGGTAGAGGCCAGAGAATCTGTCACTGAGCATCCTACCAGGCACAGGGCAGCCGTCCAGACCCCAAATGTCAGTGGTGCCATGGTTAAGAAACCCTGCTGGAGAGAGAATCCAATCCTCCTGGGGAAGATTTGCGCAGGGCCCCACAAGCGAACCTTCTGTCCTACTGGAGAGTGAGTTGTGACTGTCACTCTCAGGCTTAGAACCCTTCAGCACCTACCCAGTTCCCACAGGTCTGGACCCAACCCTCTTGGTGCACACCACAAGCCTTCTTTCCATGATCTGGCCCTGGCTTACCCTTTAGATTCACCTCCTGCTGGGTTTTGGTGACACTAAACCATTCACAGTGTCCCAATACCCCCAAGACCTTTGCCCTTGAGGAAGGGGGATTCCCATGTCCTGTGTCTGAAATGCTCTCTCTTCTGACTTCCATCTGAAAAGTACTCACCCATCCTTCTGAGTCCGGCTGAGCCATTTCCTCATCTGAAAACCAGCCCCCAACATTGCTACCCTTTACTCCCCCAACCTCCACCCCCCACCATCCCTGGGATGGCCCAGGACACCTCTACCACACAGCATCACACAAGATAGGTGCTGGCACCGTAGACCCGTGTATCTGTTGCTCTCACCAGGCTGTGGGTTCCTTCGATGTCTGGTCTGTCTCTCCAGTGTCTGGGGAGGCCTTGAACAATGGGAGCCACTTGGGTGGGTGGGCGGGTCCAGGTGGGTGGGCAGGGCAGGTGATCTTGGGTGGGTGGGCAGGTCCAGCCTATTGTCTCTCAATGGCAAAAGACACACAGGGAGCTAAAGTATGTGCAGAGAGGTATGTGAGGCCAACAGGGCCATCAAAAGCAGCTAGAAAGTGTAGACATGAAATGAGTGCTAAGGGACCAGCCGAACAGGACCCGGGAACAAAGTCACAGAGGAGAAGTCGGCCTGAGAGACTAAAAGGGAGATGATCTGTGCTGATTCCAGAGGCAGGGTCTGTAAGCTCCCAGCACAACCCCCAAGGGGGTGCCAGTGGCACCCAGGCCTGGGATTGCCACCAAGAGCTTGGCAGGTACATGGTATAAGGGTGAGGAAATTTGGTCATTCACACTTGAAAGCAAAGTCACTTAGTTTTCCTCAAATCAGCTTCATGGGGTATGCAGGGCAGGCAAAGACATTCCCATTTTCTAGATGAGGACATTGAGGCTGAAGGAGGTAGAGAGTCTGTCCCAAAATTGCCAAGTACTGAATCTCCACCTTCTTCTTTCTTTGCGCTGCACTATTTTGAGTCAGTCAGTCAACTCCCTCACTCACCGTTGGTTTGATTTCTGTAGACAATCCCAAAAGCCAATTTAAAAGAACATTTCTCCAAAGCCACTTCTTGTGTGTTTGGTTATCCACAGAATGTGTTTGTGTTCTTTACAGCTGTGAGATATAATTGCCTAAAATCAACTGCATGTATTTAAACCATATGATCTGATGAGTTGACATAGTTATACTCCCATGAAACCATCACTATTGAGACAGTGAACATATCCACTGCCCCTAAAAATTTCCTTGCACAGGGGCGCCTGGGTGGCGCAGTCGGTTAAGCGTCCGACTTCAGCCAGGTCACGATCTCGCGGTCTGTGAGTTCAAGCCCCGCGTCAGGCTCTGGGCTGATGGCTCGGAGCCTGGAGCCTGTTTCCGATTCTGTGTCTCCCTCTCTCTCTGACCCTCCCCCGTTCATGCTCTGTCTCTCTCTGTCCCAAAAATAAATAAAAAACGTTGAAAAAAAAAATAATGTTATAAAAAAATTTCCTTGCACACACACACACACACACACACACACACAGAGGCAACCACAGACCTACTTTCTGTTGCTGTTACTACATTTTCTAGAACATATATAAATGGGATCATACACTATGTACTCATTTTTATCTGGCTTGCTTCACAACTATTTTGAGATTTGTACATGGTTGCATGTATCAGAAGCTCATTCCTTTTCATTACTGAGTGGTGTTCTACTTTATGGATAGAGTACCACAATTTATTTATCCATTCACCTGCCGATGGACATTTGGGTTCTTTTCAGCTTTTAGCTTACAAATAAAGTAGCCATGAGCATTCCTATTCAAGTCTCTGTGTGGACATATGTCTTCATTTTTCTTGGGCAAATACCTAGGACTGGATTGGCTCGATCATATAGTCAATTTATGTTTCATTTTTCAAGAAGCTGCCAAACAGGTTTCCAAATTAGCTGCACCATTTTACCTTCCCACCAGTAGTGTGTGGGCATCCAGTTCTTCCACATCCTCACCGACACTAAGTAGGGCCCATCTTTTTAATTAAGCCATGCCAGTAGGTGTGTAGACATAGTGTATTATGTTCTTAATTTTCCTAATGACTAATGATGTTGAGCATCTGTTCATATGTTTACCTGCCACCCACATATCTTCACTGGTGAAGTGTCTATTCAAAGAAGAAGCTTTCAGAGAGTTATTATATTTGTTTATATTAGATATACCAAAGCATATGATTTCGAACATAGCCTTTGGAATCTGTAAGTCCTGGTTTCATATTCTGGCTTGGCCACTTACTAGGCAACTTAGGATGAAGTGGCTTACCCTCTCTGAACTTCATTTTCCTCTTGTGTAAAATGGTAGTAATAATAGAGCCCAATAAGGCTTAAATGAGGATCAGATACTTAAAAAAAACCTAGAATATAGAACTTAAAAATATTATTAATAATAATTATAACATCTTCTGCTGGTCTGATTTGAATTGTAACAAGCAAGACCCCTGGCATATCTCAGAAGCTAGTCTCTATAGAAATTAAATGGTGCTTCATGTCCAGTATAGTAGATATGTAATTTTTTTTATTCCTAAGTATGTAAAGAATGGAATTTAGTAGAACTCTAGTATTTCAGAACTGAAAGAGTCCTTAGAGATATTTAAACCAATACCATGCCATAGCTCAGGGCCTCTGGAAAGCAGAGCCTGAAGCAAGGATTACAGTACTGAGACTTTTCTTGGGAAGTACAAACACAGGGTAGTTAGGGTTAGGAAAAAACTGGGAAGTGAGACAAGGGGGGATGCATGAGTTATCCACCATGCAACTATTCAATAGGGCACCAAAGGAACACAGTAGGTCTCTTGGCAAGCATGCTTTCTCAGCACACAGAATTTCTCTGGAAAGTTTGCAAAGAGAAATCACACTTGACAGAAGCCCAAGGAAGCGGAAAGTGGGGGGCATGTGTCTGTCAGTTTTCCTCCTATGGTCGAGGTTCACCCCATGGAGAATAAGCTTCCCTACGCTTCCAGGGTGAGTCATCCAGCACTGTGGTGGCCATTGGGAAAGTGCATCCCACATCCTGCCTTGTGGCATTTCATGTAAGCCCAGAAGTCAATGTGCAGCCTAGTGTAGGTGGGATGCTAGCCAAGGGAGAAAAACAGAAGGCTCACAAGACTTATGCCCTGTCTTAGGCTGCATACCCTCAGGAGCAGACTCTGAGTAGGGGTGCCTGGGTGGCTCAGGCGGTTGAGCGTCTGACTTTGGCTCAAGTCATGATCTCCCTGCTTGTGAGTTTGAGCCCTGTGTCGGGCTCTGTGCTGACAGCTCCGAGCCCAGAGTCTGCTTCAGATTCTGTGTCCCTCTCTTGCTCTGCTCCTCCCCTGCTCATGCTCTCTCTCTTATCTCTCTCTCTCTCTCTCTCTCTCTCTCTCTCTCTCAACAATAAATAAAACATTTAAAAAAATTTAAGAAGCAGACTCTGAGTCAAGGATTTGAGTGTTATGGGTTTGGGGGAGAATGGAATCCAGAAAGCACCAGTAGGAGAGTGGAGAGGGGACAGGGAAAGGAAGAAAGCCGATTCAGGATATGGTGATGAGGAGGCTACTGTTGTGGCTATCTGAGTTGTAATCCTACTGGGGACATGTAGGAGACAATATGAAACACATCTCAGGATTTTCCCACCTGCAAGGTAAGGAAGCAGGGATAGCTTCCCCCAATTTCCATCTGTCATTGGCTGACAGCTGCTCCTGGGGACATTAGCTTCTATCATTCCTCCCCCAAGAGAAAGGAGAGTCCCAACTGCTGGCAGTAGGATGCCTTTGGCACATCCTAGAGTACTGAATGTGGCAAGTTTCATCAGGGGTCAGCAAGCTATTTCTTAAAGGGCTAGAGAGTACGTATTTTAGATTTGTAGGCCCTGTGGTTTCTCTTGCAACTCATCAGCTCAACCACAGATAATACATAAACAGATGGGACTGTCTTTGTCCCAGTATAACTGTATTCGTAAAAACAGCCAGCAGGCTGGCAGACCATAGTTTGCAGACTTCTGTGCAACATGTATGATGCATCCCATTTTGCAGGTAGAGAAACTAAGGCCCAGTGAGGAAAAGTAACTGGTCATATAGCCCACCAGAGACACATCTGCTGATCTTCTGCCCGCTCTACCTTGCTATCTTTTCATTGGGGTTTTGGTGTGTTTGTAAGGGACTTGCAGGCAGAACACTCCAGGGGGATGTCTCTGCAACCCATAATTCTTAAAAAAATTTTAATGTTTATTTATTTTGGAGATAGACAGAGCGTGAGCATGGGGGAGGAACAGAGAGAGAGAGAGACAGAGAGAGAGAGAGAGACAGAGAGAGACAGAGAACCTGAAGCAGGCTCCAGGCTCTGTGCTGTCAGCACAGAGCCGGTGCAAGGCTCGAACTCATGAACTATGAGATCATGACCTGAGCCAAAGTCAGCCACTCAACCAACTGAGCCACCCAGGTGCCCCAACCCATAATTCTTATTCTTAAATGGCAGTGGTTTGTTTCCTCTCTGTGGCCGGAGAGGCCTCAGGGCCTGAAGCCTTGCAGCCTGCAAGGCTGGCTTGGAACAACTTCTGGGAATGTGGCTGAGTGGAGCTGCATCAGAGCCTCCCTGCACCAAGACCTGTTCCGGCAGCCTTGCCTTGGCCACTTTGGCAGAGTGGCTCGCTGTGGTCACAAAGCTCAGAGTGAAAAAGCAGTTAGAACTTTGGAGCCTGTAAATATCTAAAAATATCCAGGAATGTGTGCACATATGTGGCCCTTCTGTGATCAAAACATCTGGGGAGAAGATTAAATGCTCCTGCTTTAATTTGCCTAGGACTCCAGAGAAGACTAGGAAAGGGAAGGGAAGTTGAAAGTCATTGACTTTACTGGAGGGGGGAAGGACGTCACAAGAGTTTTGTTTTTTACAAGACAAAATAAGTTATGCACATGCAGAATCCTCCCCCAGGGGAAATCCTGGACCTCGGTTTTCTTGGGATTCTGGGGATTGTTTCTCATAATGGGGGCGGAAAGTTCATTGGCTACAGGCTTGAATTCCTGATTTGATGCCTTTTTTTTTTTTAAAGTAGATTAAAATACCAAGTCCCTAGATCAAAACAGTACAAGCTATAATAATGTAACAAATCATTAAGTGTCAGATTTGAAGAAGGTCTGATGTGAGCCATACATTTGTCAGATGAGGAAACTGAGACCCAGAGAGAGAGCTTTCCTGGTGTCCCACGGAAGGTGGCAGAGGAAGAGCTGAAATGCATGTGTCCTGACCCCCACACTAGAGGTGTAGTGGCAAGAAGAGTTGAGGGAAGGGTCAAGCCTAGTTCTGCTACTTCTAAGCCATATGGTCTCATCTGGACACTAACGATGATAATGGTCGGTGGTGACTATGAGAAACCAGGATTGGACCTCTGGATCTTGTATAGCTGCTTTCTTGAACCTGGGACACCCCTAAAGGGTAAACAAAGGCAGGCAGATGCCCACCCTTTTCATTACCAATCATGGCCCCAAACCATAATAAATGTCTTGGTAGTTTGGGGTGAATAATATGTGAGCCTAGAATTTCATTTGGTTTAAATCCTTGGTCCAAGCAGGCTAATTGCCCTAAATGGTACACTTTCCTCTGTCTTAATTCTGGAGCAGGGAAAGCTAGCCACTCTTTAAAGTTGAGGGCAGCCTGACTAAGCCACCTACCCACACTTTTTTTTTTTAATGTTTGTTTATTTATTTTCAAAAGAGAGCACAAGCAGGGGAAGGGCAGAGAGAGAGGGAGACACAGAATCTGAAGCACGCCAGGCTCTGAGATGTCAGCACAGAGTCCGACATGGGGCTGGAACCCACAAACTGTGAAATCAAGACCTGAGCCGAAGTTGGAGCCCCCCAGGTGCCCCAACAATTTTTTTTTAACTACATATGTCACACTTAAGTTTCCACTGGACTTTCGAGTATAAACAGTGGCTGGCTTCTTAGCCACTCCTTATTTAGGAGATGAGAAGGCCCAAAGTAGGATCCTCAAAACAGAAGATGCAAAGGGGAAGGGTCTAAGCAGAACCTGCTACTCAGACACCAGAATTTTTTAACCTGCCTCTCTGATAGATAACTATAATCCAAGCATGCCTTTGACTTGATTTCCACCAGAGGTGAGACCTACTGCGCCCTCTAGAGGCCATCCTTTTTCCTAGTGAGTCCAGTGCGCTCCATGACCAGACCCACCAGAGGCACAGATGTCCCAGCAAGAGAGAAAATTATGAATTATAAGAACAGTCCTAGTAGCATCTTGGCAGTGCAATATCTCTAATCCTTTCCACTACTTCCATGTCCCACTCGGTCCTTCATGAGACTATTGAGATGGAAGTTCATACTCCCAAGGGCTTTACAAATGCCTTTTTCATGCTGCCCCACACTCTACACTAGGTTGAAAAGTTGTGTTCTCTCATATTAACCACATGGCTAACAAGCTGAAGACTACATAATGGACATCCAAGAGCAACAAGCCATGACCGCAACAGAAACACATTTGCCACCACGCTGTCCAGTTATTGTAGTGTAAACCCTCCTGTTTACACTACCCCCTTTGCCACAGAGAAAAATTTCTCAAATTCTCAAATTATGTCAGACACTCCCTTTGCATCTTCTTTCTTCTTCTTATAGTATGCCTTTTTTTTAAATTAAGTTTTTTTAATTTCAATTCCAGTTTAGTTAACATCCAGTGTTATATTAGTTTCAGGTGTACAATACAGAGATTCAACAATTCTGTACATTACTCAGTGCTCATCATGATAAATGTACTCTTTAATCCCCATTACGAATTTCACCCATCCACTATTCCACCTTCCCTCTGGTAACTACCAAGTTTGTTCTCCATAGTTAAAAGTCTATTTCTTGGTTAGTCTCTCTCTCCCTCTTTTTTCCTTCACTCATTTGTTTTGTTTCTTAAATTCCGCATATGAGTGAGGCCATATGGTATTTGTCTTTATCTGACTGACTTATTTCATGTAGCATTATGCTCTCTAACTCCCATCCATGTCACTGCAAATGGCAAGATTTCATTCTTTCTGATGGTGAGTAATATTCCCTTGTGTATATATACCACATCTTCTTTATCCACTCACCTACTGATGAACACTTGGGCTGCTCCCATACTTTGGCTGTTATAAAGAATGCTGCAGTAAACATCGGGGTCATGTGCCCCTTATTTCTTCTTATTGTGCTTGACCCCAGCAATAAGAGCCATGGGAGCTGGAGAAGCCAAAACAGAAGCTGGCTCTCTTCTTCAGGAGCTGCAGACAGCATCTTCTACTGTAGCAACTCCCACACGTCCCCATTTAGTCCATCCAATACCGTGTTCCACTTCTCCAAAGTTCCAAAGGGTCACCAAGACAAGTTGCCATACCAAGACTTACTTGCACCATCTGGAAAACACAGACTGATCCCAAAGCCAAATGTCAACCACATATACCAGTTTCCAGGAGATAAAGACCTGGGATTAAACGGATTTTAAAAACCCCTCCTAGAGCCCAACTCTAGGGATTGAGGAGCATCTGAACGGCCAGGATTGGCTTCACCTTGTCTCTGTTTCTGGGGCAGTCCTGTTTTCCATATTGGAGGGAGGAGGGGAAGTGTCATATGCCATATATATACTTTTAAAGATACCAGGTATTTTTCATTTGGGAGGTAAGGAAATGGGAGCAGAGAATTACTTGGTCTGCTTCAAGTCTAGATATTAGGCTGGGGTGTAAATATGAAGTCACATTGATCCTGAGATATGCTTGTGATTTCTACATTCCATGGGTGTGGGACTGTTACTGTGTACTTCTTAGAGACACTATTGACTGGAGTGGCCTTACATCCACATTCACTGAACAAAGTCCTAGCTTATGCCTGTTGTCTTGACTTCTGTCTGGTTTAGCATTTATCCGGGATGTTTGTGTGTTCTTTTTGTTTTTTGTGTACATTACTTCATTCTCTGGTGTACACTGTATAAACCTTTCTTGAAATTGATTGTACAAAGTGACTAAACATATTTCTAGATGGAAGTTAGAAAAGATTAGGTGGTCTAAGTAACAGGTAACCATTCATTGGCTCTAGGTCTAAACATAACAGAAGAGGCAAGGATTAGAAAAGAGGCCTCATGAAGAGTCAAGCAAGACTTTTCTGATACTCTTGATTTTTGTGGCTGAAGGCCACATCCCTAAGTAATAAAATCGATGAAAATATAAGGGCATGGGGCATGTGGGTGGCTCATTTGGTTGAGTGTCTCACTCTTGATTTTGGCTCAGGTTATAATCCCAGGGTTGTGGGATCAAGCCTCATGTTGGGCTCCATGCTGAACATGGAGCCTGCTTGGGATTCTCTCTCTCTCCCTCTGCCCTGCTCTTTATCTCTCTCTCTCTCTCTCTCTCTCTCTCTCTCTCTCTCTAATATTTTTTAAAAAAGAACTGAGGGCATGTTGGCTGCAGGTTTCAACTTCTGGGGAGGAAAGCTAAGGCATCTCTCACACTGCACACATAAACAGGAGCTTTCTGAAGTGGATAATAGACAGTACTCTACTGGGGTGCTATGATCATGTTAGTAAAAGGATTTTAAACACTTGCCAATTCCAGTCATCTAATATAGCTGCTTAGGGCATCATATTGAGAAAGATTCTAGGTTTGGCATGAATGAGGGACATCATTGATTAGGGATGTTGGCTATGGTTCAGGAGCTGAGAACATCTATACTCATCTCAGTACTTGGCCATTCCTGTACTAACAAGAAAAACTTTCAATAGGAGGAACAAAGAACTTTAAAAATTCTTCTTCCCACATGGCATGCCTTAGTGGATCTATTTTCCTTTTTGGATTGATTAAGTCTGTAACTCTAGTTGGCTAAGAAGGGCTACCCTAGCTTATGAGACTGCTCTCTTCTACCATTAATCTTGTGAGAGTGGGTAGGGTGAAAGACTGAATTCTATTGCACTAGATCTTAGGAAAATACTCTTTACCTGTATGCTTTTTCTCTTGGGTCTGTCCTTCCTTGGTTCTGCTCATGGGAATGATAGCTCTCACAATGAGCTAGGATGGCTTTTTATGTAGGCCTTAGTCCACCCAGGAGCACAGAGTCAGTCCTTATGATTCAGACATGGTCTAGCCTTTCTCCCAAGGTGGGAAGACTTGGTGCCACTGCTTTCTCTATAGTTATAAACAGCTTTCCTTTAACTAGGTTCATCCATTTGTACCTTGCCTATGGAGGTGGCAGGACTGGTGTCAGACAAGGCAGACAGCCAATCAAGGACTCATGGATTTGAGATCTCAGCAAAACATTTTGCCATCTTATCACTACTACCATTAATACATATTTTCCTGGAGGTGTAAGGATTAAAGATAATGTATATAAAGTGCCTAAGACTCAGCTAGCTCTTACACAGTTAACTATTACTATTATCATTATAATAATGACCAATTGTTACTTGAAGACCAAATTTTTCCTCATCTGATTTTATTTTTGGCCAAAGTAATATGTACTATGGTGATGGGTAATTGTCTTGAGAAAATATATGGACAATAGCAAGAAGTGCATATCTTCTCCAAAGACCCATTAGTAAGAAATTCAACACAAATTCCATCCTATATCATATTGTTCACATGAATGCTTTCAAAATGAATGGAAAGTTTGATGTCAGTCATTTTACTTCCTAGGATTTGTACTCTGAAAGGATTTCATTATTTCTCTTTAAAAATATTCTAGATGTCTAGGGTGATCTTCTTCACAAAATCCTTGCTCATCAGTGAGCTGGATGTGAGACATTCACAAATGGTCTTCCAACTATCTGAGAAACCTTAAGGCCCTTTGACAAATAGCCTTCAGGATGGTTAGAAGCTGGGCAGTGGGTATGTGTCCTGGCTTCTTTCATGAAAATGGTCACCTTGCCATTACAATGGGACAGTGTGGATGAGAGAGCTTTTGAGAAGGAAGTGGTTTACATTACTAAGAACAACTGTAAATATGGGATTTGTAGATTTGGGTCAATTAGGTTTATATGTTGCCTATTGGTAGAGAAGGAAAAAGACCATGTTATAAGTGTGTGTGCTTTCAAGATATGCCAATAAAGATGATGAAGGCTCTATTTTCTATGGAAAACTTGGTAGACAAGAAATCTGGGGGTGGTGGCCAGGCCCTGAACTCTGTAAATAAATGTTGGGCCAAAGATATTACAGAGTTTCTGTTTTTACAAGAAGGGAAGATCTCAAAAAGTGGAAGGCCCAAAGACATTGATAGCACTATGAGATGGGCCCACTGAGGCATCAAGCAGCCAGGAGAGGAGTCTGAGAATGTGCAGTTTGAGTCCAAGAATGCACTGTGTGAATCAAAAGGATAATTTATGTGAGCCAAAGGATGTACAGTGTCAATGTCCAGTGTATCAGAAATCATATATTTGAGAAATGATATGAAAATGGATTTGGCCAGGAGAACCAGGTATACCCTAAATTCTGTCTAACTTCCCAACCACTTTCTTTCTCATAGAGTCCACAGAAGACATATATGATCAAAAGTACCAAAATAAGACATTATCAGTTAAGGCTCTAGTACTAAAACCTGTTACAGAATTCTAATAAACCAACTTAGACCATGTGAAAGGATTCCTTTTCCTAGTTAGGACAAACCACATGAATAGCTAATGTTCCACTATATTCAGAGAACTATTCCATCTAGGGCAGATACACCTGGGGTTGCTGGTAATTGTGTCAGGCTTGGATGTCCCTCTCTTAGGATTCTTCCTACCCTAGGTTCACCCAGCATCCAGCTCTGTCATTGTTTGCTAAGAGCAAGGGATGTTTTCAGGGTGGACTGAAGACCACAAAGGAGAAGGTAGAGGGAGGAATATTTTAGCTGATTGAAGATGAGCTTTCTGATGGTCAAGCTCTCCATGAGGGAAAGGCTACCTCTGAAGATTGTCAGCTCTCTGTCTCTGGAGGGGAACTAGCCAAGAAAGGTCAACTTTTAGTGGAAATACTATAGAAGAGTTTACAGCCTCAAAAGAAGTTAGAGCTGTTAGGTCTCATTCCATCTTTAGAATTATGGTTCTGAGTTACTTTCCCACTCCAGGCTTCAATTTGCATCCCTTTAAAATTACTCCTGAGGTCCTTTCCTACTCTGTAATAATGATAGACCCTTAGTAATGTGGCCACATATTTTGGTACATTGTAGATGAAAAGAACAGAATGAATAAAAGTATGACAGACAAAAGCTGAGGGAGTTCATCATCACCAGACCAGCCTTACAAAATGAGCTAAAGGGAATTCTTTAAGGTAAATGAAAACAATATATGATAACAATAACAATATATGAATGTATTTTTAAATATTTTTTACCAGCAAAGGTAAATTCATAAACAAAGTCAGAATTCTCTAATTTGTAATGGGGATACATAAACCACTTTCAAACTTTCAAGCCATGATAGAAACATTAAAAATAACTATAACTACAATAATTTGTTATTGGATACACAATGTAAATAAGGTGTAAATTATAGCACCAATGACCTAAAATTTGAGGGAGACTGAGAAGTCACTGAAGTAATTGAAGACCAAGAGAAATAAAAGTATAGCTTTTTGTATGCAATCAATGTTAAGTCATTTTAAACTTAAAACAGGATGTTACAACTCTAAGATATTTTATGTAAGTTCATGGTAAGCACAAGGGAAAGATTTGTAGCAGATATATTAAGATTAAGAGAAAGAAATCAAAGCAAACCACCACCACAAAAAAAATCACCAAATCACAAAGGAAAACAACGAGAGGAATAAAGAAACAAAGAAACTACAAAGCAGAAAACAATAAAGAAAATGGCAGTTGTAAGTCCATACCTGCCAATGATTATTTTAACCATACCTATCAAGAATTATTTTAACCTAAATGGACTTATTCTCCAATCAAAAGATACAAAATGGCTGAGTGGATAAAAAATAAGGCCCAACAATAGGTTGCCTATAAGAGACTTGCTTTAGCTTTAAGGGCACACATAGGCTAAAAGTGAAGGAATTCAAAAGATATTTCAAGAAAATGGTGACCAAAAGAGAGCAAGTCTACATCAAACAGTATAGATTTGAAGTCTGAAATGATCACAAGAGACCAAAACAAGTCATTATATAATGACAAAGGGGTTAATTTATCAGGAAGGTAAAAGAATTGTAAAAAGCACCTAAGTATATAAAAATCATGTAAATATAAATAAACAAAAGAATTGTAAAGAGCACATAAATATAAAGAGTACCTAAATATACCTAAATAAAAATATTGTAAAGAGCACCTAAATATATAAAGCAAATATTAATAGAACTGAAGATTTACAGCTATAAATACCTGCATTAAGAAAAAAAAGATCTCAAATAAATAACCTAACTCTACACACCAAAGGAACTAGAAAGAAAAAGAACAAATTAAGCCCAAAGTTAGTAGAAGTAAGGAAATCATGCAGATGAGAACAGAAATAAGTGAAATAGAAAGCAGAAAAGATCAATGAAATTAAGAATTTGTTGTTTGAAAAGGTATACAAAATTAACAAAATGTTAGCTAGACTAACCACGAAAAAAAAGATGACTCAAATAAATAAAATTATAAATGAAAGAGTAGATGGTACAATTAATACCACAAATACAAAAGATCGTAAGAGACTATTATGAGCAACTATACATCAACAAATTCGATAATCTAGAAGAAATGCTTAAATTCCTAGAAACATACAACTTACCAAGATTGAATCATGAAGAAACAAAATCTGGACAGCTCAATAACAAGTAAGGACATTGAATCAGTAAGCAAAACTGTTAACTAAAAAAAAAGCCCAGGACCACACAGCTTCACTAGTGAATTCTACCAAACAGTTAAAGAATTAATGCTAATCCTTCCCAAACTCTTCCAAAATTTAAGAGGTGAGAACATTTTCAAACTCTTTTTATGAAGTCAGCATCAGTCTGACACCAAAGTCAGATAAGAACTCTACAAGAAAAGAAAATTACAGGCCAATATCCTGGATGAACATGATGCAAAAATTCTCAAAAAATTCTAGCAAACTGAATTCAACAGCACATTAAAAGGATTACTGTCAAATAGAATTAATTCCTAGGAAGCAAGGATATTTCAACATACACAAAACAATAAATATGATATACCACATTAACAAATCATGAATAAATAGATGCAAAAAATGCAATAGATGCAAAAAAAAAAGAATTTGACAAAATTTAACATCATTTTGTGATTAAAAACTTTCAACAGATTAGGTCTAGAAGTAATGTACCTCAACATAATAAAGGCCATATATGAAAACATATATGAAAAGCTCACAACTGGGGTGCCTAGGTAGCTCATTCAGTTAAGCGTCCAACTCTTGATTTTGGTTCATTTCATGATCTCAGGGTCATGGGATCAAGCCTCATGTTGGGCTCTGTGCTAGGTGTGGAGCCTGCTTGAGATTTTCTCTCCTTCTCCCTCTGCCCCTCCCCTGGTTTGCACATGCACACATGCATGCATGCTCTTGGAAGGAAGGAAAGGAAGGAAGGAAGGAAAGAAGGAAGGAAGGAAGGAAGGAAGGAAGGAAGGAAGGAAAGGAGGAAGGAAGGAAGAAGGAAGGAAGAAAGGAAGGAAGCAAGGAAGAAGGGAGAAAGGAAGGAAGAAGGGAGGGAAGGGGAAGGGAAGGAAGGAAGGCCCACAAATAACATCAAACTTCTGTTCTGAAAACTGAAAGCTTTTCCTCTAAGATCAGGAACAAGTGAAGAGTGCCCACTCTCACCATGTCTATTCAACATAGTACTAGAAGTCCTAGCCAGAGCCATTAAACAGCAAAAGTAAGTAAAAGGCATCCAAATCAGAAAGAAAGAAGTAAAATTGACTGGTTGCAAATGACAAGATCTTACGCATAGGAAACCCCAAAGACTCCACCAAAAAATCTTTGGAACTAATATAAAAATTCAGTAAAGTTGCAGGACCCAAAAGCAATATATAAAAATCAGTTTCTTTTCTATACACCAATGATGAACTATCTGAAAAAGAAATAAAGAAAATAATCCCATTAAAATAGCATCAAAAACAATAAAATACTTATGAATAAACTTAACCAAGGAGGTGAAAGATCTGTAAACTGAAAAAATAAGACGATTATGAAAAAAAAAAGTGAGAAAGGCACAAACAAATGAAAGATGTCCCATGCTCACGGAATGGGAGAATTAATATTGTTTAAATGTCCATAGTACCCAAAGTGATCTATAGATTCAATGCAATGCCTATCAATATTCCAACGGCATTTTTCATTGAAACAGAAAAAACAATTCTAAAATTCATATGGAACCACAGAAGGCCCAAAATAGCCAAGGTAATGTTGAGAAAGAATAAAACTGGAAGCATCACACTTCCTGACTTCAATTATATTATAAAGCTATAGTAACCAACATAGTACAGTACTGACATAAAAACAGACACACACCAATAGAACAGAATTAAGAACCCAGAAATAAATCCATGCATATATGGCCAACTAATATTTGACAAGGGCACCAAAAATACACTGTGGGGAAAAGATTGTCTTTTCTGTAAATGTTATCGGGAAAACTGTATATTCACATGAAAAGAATGAAGTTGGACTCCTTTTTATACCCCAAAACAAGAGTAAACAAGTGAGGCTACATGAAACTAAAAAACTTCTGCACAACAATGGAAAAATCAACAGAACGAAAGAGCAACCCCATAGAATAGGAGAAAAGATTTGTAATCTCTACATCTGATAAAACATTAATAGCCAAAATATATAAGGAATTCATACAACTCAATAGCAAAAAACCAAAAAGTCCTCTTTTTTAAATGGGCAAAGGACCTGAATAGATATTTCTGAGAATTTATCCAAGTGACCAACAGGTATGTGAAAGATGCTCAATATCACTAATCATCAGAGAAGTGAAAATGAAAACCACAAAGAGATATCACCTCAGACCTGTTAGAATGGCTATTATCAAAAAGACAAGAGATAATAAGTGTTAGCAAGAATGTGGAGAAAAGGGAACCCTTGTACACTCTTGGTGGTTATGTAAACTGGTACAGCCACCACAGGAGACAGTATGGATGTTCCTCTGGAAATTAAAAGTAGAACTATCATGATCCAGCAATCCCACTTCTGGGAATATATATAAAAGAAACAAAATCACTATCTTGAAGAGAGATCTCATGCTCATCACAACATTATTTACAATGGCCAAGATGTGGAAACAACTTAAGTGCCTATCAGCAGATGAATGAATAAAGAAAATGTGAGATACACACACACACACACACACACACACACACACACTTGGAGATAGAGAAGTATATATACAGATGTATAAACCTATAGATGTGCATATATACATCTATAGATATAGATGTATATATGGCATATATAGATATATGTATGGGTATATATGCAGATATGTGTATATGTGGCATATATATGGTATCTATGTATGATATATATATACATATATATATATATATATATATATACACACACATATACACCATAGAATATTATTCATTCATAAAAAAGGGAAATCCTACCATTTGTGACAACATGGATGAGATCTGGGGGCATTACACTAAGTGAAATAAGTCAGACAGAGAAAGATAAATACTGTATGACCTCATCTATATGTAGAATCTAAAAAAATTGAACTCCAAAATCAGAAAGTAAAATGGTAATTACCAGGGGCTGGGGGGTGGGGGAAATGGGGAGATGTTGGTCAAAGGGTACAAACTTTCAGTTATAAGTTCTGAGGACCTAATGTACAGCATGGTGACTACAGGGCAGCAATACTGTATTGCATACTTGAAATTTACTGAGTATTAAATTTGGTGAGTATTAAATGTTCTCACACCAACACATAAACAGTAACTATTCAAGATGATGGATGTGTTAACTAACTTTATTGTGGTAATCATTTTACAACATATATATATATCAAATTTTCAAAAAGCATGACACATTTACTATTCAGCTAATATTCCACCTTAAGGAAAGCCACTGAATTTGCTGGTGAAGGGAAATTACAGGGAAAAAAAATGAAATGCCAGACCTACATTGTCAGTATTGGAGATAAATATGTGGTTATTAATATTTTAAAAAATAAACATATGTGTATCTGCATATATCACTCATTCTGCCTAAAAATGTTTCATCGCTTCATGCCTTTCCCTTCAGAAATTGTGTGCCTTCACGTAATATATAATCCAGTTTCCCAACCAGCTTTAGGAGATGCCAAATATTTAATGACACCCCACCTAGAAACAATAAATACAGTTGAGTCAGTCTTACACTCCTGGGGAAAAAGATGCTGAAAATTTGATGAAAGGGATTAATAAATTATAACCAGGCTATTAAGATGTGAATCACTAAAGACTCCTGACACTCTTTTCCTTCCTCTAATTAGAATTAAAAACAAACTCGCCTCCCTGTGCTCAGAAGTCCACTCCCTCCTTTTTGAGGTCACTTGGTTGGTCTAGTTCATGGACTTTCATTTAGACATTAGGATGGCTTTCACCGATGGGCAGTAAGGCTCTGACAGTTGAGAGTCAATGCACTGGTTCCCTGAACCAGATGCTGTGACCATATTGGTGAGATGCCAATCACACAGCTGGGAAGAGGGAAGGCCCAATTTGTGGGCTGTGGGGTATCTTCCCAATCAAAGTGCTCCTGCTGATGGATTTCAGAGCCTGCTTCAAGCTGCCATAGAGCCAAGCTTCCTGTAAGGAACCTTAGAGATTATCTCATCCCACTCTTTTTTTGTATAAGCAGAAACTGACGAAAGTTTGACAGCTCTCTCTCAAAGGAGAGGGAGCAAGTTGCCTGAAATCATGCAACTTTCAATGGCAAACTTCACACAAGAACCCATCTCTTGCCCCCTGGACCACTGCTGCTCTTTCTACATCTATTTCTACATTTACTGTGGGGGCCCGAATCCAACAGCTCTATGCTTCCTTACCTGATCACTAGACCAACTGTTTATAATACAGGCATCAGAGAACAGCTCCGGGGTCAGGTATAGGAAGACAATCCCAGCACCCCACTGTGGTGAAACATCCATGGCTCCACCCTCTGAATACCTGATGTGGAGCTCTGACATCATACTCATTTGGTGTGGGTGCAGAAGCTGACTCTCTTACTTGCCTTTGTATCTCAGAGCCTGGAACAATGCCAGATAGAGAAGTCCTCAGGGGAAAATTGTTTAAATTAATGAATCATGAGAGTTTGTCTAATTTTAGAAACTCTCTCTCTCTCTCTCTCTTTTTCTCATGCACAATTACTCAATGCCAAATTATTAAAAAGTGCATTTTCCTCCAATATTTTATGGATTCTGCTTCAAGACAGTCTTTCAACAAACATTTGGTCAGGCTTACTGCATAGCGAGGTACTAGGTAAAGAGAAATAAAACAGCCCCTGTCCTCAGGGACTCACAGTCTATCAAAGAAGACAGATGTCCAGATGGTAGTAATCTGGGATGAAGGTGCAACGTGAGAGAGGTATATCATAGAAGGGACATGTAGACCAGAGGCAGGCACAGGGGTGAAAGCTGAGCTGAGCGTTCAAGACCAAGTCAGTTGGGGAAATAGCAAGGAGGGATGTTTCAGACAGAAGGAACAATGTGTGCAGAACCATGGAATGAGATGGCATGAGAAAGCATGGCCAAAGACATAGAAAAAAATGAAATTGGCAAATTGCAGAATGTTCTACAAATAAAATTTAAATTTGTTTCTTCCTCTGCCTGTCTGCTTTTCCATAAGAGGCCATTGTTGAATAGAGGAAGAAGTGTTGGGTTTGAAACAGGAATAACTAAAAATTAATGGTTCCATTTAAAATTGTAGAGTTTATCCTGTAGGTGCCAGGCTCAGTGACACAGATAAGAATGATGGAGGAATTGCGCCTGGGTGGCTCAGTCAGCTAAGTGTCTGACTTCAGCTCAGCTCATGATCTCACAGTTTGTGAGTTTGAGCCCTGCATCAAGCTCTGTGCTGACAGCTCAGAGCCTGGAGCCTGCTTCGGATTCTGTGTCTCCCTCTCTGTCTGCTCCTCCCCTATTCATGCTCTGTCTCTCAAAAAAATAAACATTAAAAAATTTTTTCTTTAAGTGATGGAGGAATTATTACATCTCCCCAGTTACAGATGGGGAAACTGATGCTCAGCGAATATCAATAGTAGTGTGACTGTTTTGCTTCTCAGTCCTATTTGTTGAGACCCAGGGATGTGCCATAATCAAATCTGGTACCTTGGATACAAGTACAAAGCCACATTATTCCTCCCTCGGTAGGGAGTTTCCTTCTGCCATAAAGAACAGCAAACCCTACTTCTTCCCTGAACTTCACCTACTACTTCACCCCCATGGTGATCCCTGCCAGAGCATACAAGAATATTGCAGAACATTCCAAAGCATGGGAGAACACTGCCCACTCTCCTGCTCAGGTACCTCAGGCACCTCTCAGCAAACTTTCCTCATAGGCCTGGAAGTGCGCTCCCTAGAGGCGGGTGGGAGTGTTGGTGTATTGCCCAGTTTCTTAAATTTTCTCAAGATTTACTCTCACTGTTTCATCCACTTATTTCCTCTTCATATACTTCATTCAAAGCTGCATTCCTCTTACATTAACAATTACTTCATCAGTCCTGAAGTCTAGCTCAGTGTCACCTTTTCCAAGGAGACCCCTTCTCCAGTCACATAGAGTTTCTCCCTCCTCTGAGCCTTCTCTGCCCTTGGGAGCTTCCCTGCCATTTGTCATAGCACAGTTTACTCTACATCCCACACAAGATTGTGATTCATGGAAGATAAGGGCTTATTTTAATTCATCTTAGTGTCTCCAACACCCATTGGGTATAAATGTGTTGAATCCCAGAGAAGATTCAAGCCCTGACTTGCCACTTCTTGGGGCCAGTTACAGCTTGCATTAGAAGCTGGTGAAGAATAGGGCCCTTCCCTTGCTCCATCACCATGCAGGTAGGAATGAGGCAAGAGAATGCAGCTAGGGAGGCTTCTTGCTCTAATAAACTTCTGGAACTTCCATGGTTCCCCCCCACCTCCAGCCCAGCACTGAGCCAGAAGATATCACTGAAATGTGACCAATTGTTCTTGATCAGCCCCCACCCACTGCCCTGCTCAGTCCAGGCATGTCTGTCTCCACTGCATTCTGGAGAAAGTATTTGTCATCTTTAGCAAGTGGAAGCATCCTTCCCTATTTCCCTGCACATTTCCCCCCTTACTGTATTTCTTTGACCTTTTAATGACATTTTGCATGAGAGGGGAGAAAAATGCATATATTTGTATTTCCATCTTATATCCCACCAAAGTTTTTAAGTAGGTAATTTTTTTTAAGAAACTTTTTCCAACTGAGGAATGTCAACACTATGACCCTTTTGATGCTAATAGACTCGGTCTCTCATCACTGGGTTCAGATCTCCATTCCTCCAACTACTGCCTGTGTGATTCTGAACCAATGATTTGACCTCTTGAAGTCAATTTTCTCATCTGTAAAGTGGGAACAATGCCACCTTTTACTCAAGTTGATTGTAAACTTGAGAAATAATTACAAATTGCTCATAATAGGCACTCAATAAATCATTGCCCTCCTGTGTATGGGAGAGGCAAAATGTATTCTCTGCATATACCTTTCCTTCTATGCTGCCTTTCCATTGAAAAGTGTCTATTGAATTGGCAAGTAGACTTTTTTTTTTTAACCTTGGTAAGTTCCATTTCACTGAAAAGATTGGACAACCAGTTTCAACAAGTTGAGATGTGAACTTGGCACATGTCACACTTCCCCACTAACCTCAGTGCTAGTATGTCCATGTCAAATCTCCAAACTCAAACTTCGCCTGGCATCCAGAGAAGATGCCAGGCAGAACTCCTATCTCCCAAGTCTCAACAACCACCAGGCCAGAAATAAGAATCACTTAAGAATGTTAATTGAATGCTATAATTATAGTCTATGCATAAATAGGCATTTTGCACTGATATTGTACACTGCCAAGAAAATATTTACTTGGCTAACTCAAGTCCACGACCAAGTCTATTTTTTTCACAACAGAAATAATACTTTAATTTGGCATCACCAGACACACCAGAGTGAATAATCTTGGATATTTCAAACATAATCAAGATGTCTCTTACGCTTTTGCCTTTTTTATTAGTCATATGTCTTCTTTCTTTGCAGGATCTATATGTAAGTCATCTGTGGGTTCCTTTGTGTTCCTTACTGACTTTTCTTGAGATGAGCTGTTTATGGGAGTTTCCTGTGGGGAGGGGCAGGAGAAGTGAGGTGGGGACGTCTGAAACTTTGGTTTGGGTTTCTTGTCTCAAAACACCCCCCTTCATCAAATCCCCATTGTTTTCTTTGCACTTGGATGCTTTTTTGGCCCATGCTATTCACAGCAAAGCCCTCTAAGCCATAGGCTCTTTGGCAAATAGCCAATACTGCCTCCTCAGCCTCTTTCCCTGCAGCAGCCCTGGACCAGGAGTCAGGCTCAGACCATGGTCGCGATGATGATGCCTATGGTGTCTTCTCCAGCACCCATTCTGCAGTTGTTCTCAGGAATGCAGCTGGTCCTCTACAGAGACATTCCTGTTAATCTGGTGACCCACCCAAATTGATGTTATTCCAATCAAAGGCTCCTTTCAGGGTGGGAATCCTCACATTTAAGACGTCTCTTGCTCAAGCCCTGAGGTGGTCTCCATTCCTCTCCTATTTCCCTTCCATTACACAGTATTTGGTAGGTATGCTTCACTGTTTATGGTGTGGAGCCGTGGCTTTTTCCTGGTTTTATGTAAAATGAAGGGTCCCCCACCCCCACTCTTTTTTTTTTTACTTGTTTTCAATGGGTTTCTAGGAAGGGAGGAGAATGAAAAATGCCTTTGTGCTGCCACCTTTAACCAGAATTCCCAAAGGCCTTTTTAAACCCAAACCCCCTCATTTCATTCTTATCCTGCTATATGGTGTCTACTGCCAGCTGCTTCCAGCAAGCTGCGAAATAAGGCAAGGAATACAGATGTAAATTTGAAAATGCCTAGTTCTTCCACTCGCCCTTCTCTAAATTTTGATGCCCGTTCATCTCTTTGGAAGTATCTACATTTTTTAACTTTCTTTTCTGTCATTTCTCTCATTCAATCTGGAAACTCTTCTATTCTCTAAAAGAGGCCAAAGATATTCTTGGAGGCCTCTCCTCTTCTCCTCTAGCCAGAAGAGCAAACGGCACTCGTCAGAGATGTAATTAGTTCTCTTGCCTCACAGCCAAGCCTCATGCCCTGAATCTCTCAACAAGCCTCCAGAGTGATGTGGTTCCCCTCGAAACTCTCGAAACCACTGCCATGGAAACTGCCTCTTTCTGGTCTTGATGGAAAGGCTTCTGGAAGAACTGCTTTTAGGCAACCCACAACATGCTCCTTCCTGTACTGCTATATAGTACAGAGGTGAGCCACTAGTCAGCCCAAGAGCCCCTGCACTGCTTCTACCCACATCCCCCGGGGGGGCCGTTGCACAGCATAAGCATGGCAGGAGCAGCATCCTGCTCCCCAGACTTCCCACCTGCTTCCTGCACCTGTTTTCCTGGATTCCTGATCCAAGGGGAAAGAAAAGATGATTCAACCTTGCATGTATGTTTATCCTGCTGGTGGAATGTCATTAAATATGGAAAATCATGCAAGTAGAGCTCCAAAGAAATGGTTCACTGAATTGACAATTCCCCCGGATTCATTGTGGTCACAGCTGGGAAATCTGGTTCCTCAAAAAAGATACTTTCAGGATCCTTCCAGAGTAATAGGAGTGAGGATAAAGTCATGACCTCTCGCTGGTGTGAACCAAACAGGAGGCGTAAGAGCCCAAATAGAACAACAATAACTTCTACTAAGACTGCCATTGATTCTATTCAGGAGCCTCTATTCACAGCAACCATGAGAGGCACAGTTTACACCTTGTCTCAATTAATCCCACAAGCAGTTACCTCTATTTTATGCAGAAAGATGTTGAGGATTCTGGTAGAAAATGGAAGGGACCATAGGAGTATTTTTAAAGAGTGATTACACTGTTGGTGACTACTTCTTAAATCAAAATGTTTTAATGTTTGGCTTGGAGTAAATCTTCGGAGAAGGTGCAAATTGAGAGGTTAAGGCTGACCTGGAAGTTATGTCTTTAAGCACTTAAAGGTTGGAAACCAGACTCTCCAGAGGTGCATCTGAGTATGAGAACAGAGCCTGTGTCTCTCCCGGGCCAACATGCACTCTTCCCACGGTCAGTGTTGACATGGGAATGGCAGCTACACAAGTGGAAACACTTAAGTGCATCATGGAAGTTCCATTTTTGTCCCTGTGACTGCAAATCTGACTAAGTAGTACTTCCCAACTCAAAGATCGCAGGACTTTTGAACTAGAAAGATTCTTACAGATTCTAACCCCTGCATTTCAAAAAGACAACAGGCAAAGCGCTTCCTCACTTTATTTTTTGAACCATGTGCAGGCAAACAGTATCATAACCAAGAAATTTCCTCTTTGATGTTTTCATACGCTCTCTAATATTGAAAAAAACTGGGGGTGGGGAATAGTACAGAAATGCAGTCCCAAGGTAGATGCCTGCAGTCTGAAGGGAATGTTCAAAGAGAACCCAGACTGAGTGGACAAGGCACGGAGGACTGGGCACTGATGTGGGAAAACACCAGGAAAAAGCAGGGGTGCTCCACTCACTAGGGATGCAAGGAAGGTCACATTTATTTATTTTGCAGGTTAAATTAGATCTGTTTCATGGCCCCATCCACCAAAAGCAGAAGGTCCAGTATCTTACCTTCATGGCTCCCTCCCCTCCCCTAGATTGTATGAAAACTCCAAAGACTTAGACATTTAGAAACTCTTGTTGAGGGTCTCCTGGGTGGCTCAGTCAGTTAAGTGTCTGACTTCAGCTCAGTGAGATTGAGCCCCACATCAGGCTCCTCATTCACAGTGCAGAAACTGCTTGGGATTCTCTTCCACTCTCTCTCTCTCTCTCTCTCTCCCCCTCCCTCTCTCGTCTCTCTCTCTCTCTCTCTCTCTCTCCTCCCTCTCTCTCCTCTCACCTCTCTCTTCTCTCTCTCTCTCTGCCCCTCCCTCACTCTCTCTCCCTCAAAAATAAATAAATAAACTTAAAAAAAAGAAACTCTTGTTGGACAGGGAAAATCCCCTGTGACTCTCTTGCACAGACACTGGAAATAATCCCCCACCATCTGCCTAGTGTCCCCTCACCATCCATCCAGTGTCCCCTACCATCTCTCTATCCAGTGACCCATCATCCATCCAGTGCCCCCCACCATCTGCCCAGAGTCCCCCACCATACATCCAGTGTCCTCTACCATCCATTTAGTGTCCGCCTACTTCCATACAATGATGCCCACTATCCATGTAATGTCCCCCACTCTCTACCCAATGTCCTCCACCATCTATCCAGCATCCCCACCATCCTTCCAGCATCCCCTTCCATCTCTCTATCCAGTATCCCTCACCATCCCTCCAGTGCCCCCCACCATCCATTCAGCATCCCCCACCATCTGTCTAGTGCTACTATTTCCTGCAGAAAAGTCTTACTTGCCCCGTGCCCTGCAAGGCCAAAATGGCCCTTCAAAAGAAGGTCATGATGGTTCAGGCATCTACCCAGGTTGTAAAAGACTGATTCCACCCTCCTGGGAATCCACCAGGGGTCAGACTACTTACTTCTTCAACCCCATCAACTCTTGGGCATAGTCCACTCTTTTCTCCCATAGGTGTGTTTGTGAACTCATCAAAAAAGGCTCAGACCTCAGAAAAAGCCCACCCCAGGTGAAACCTTTTTTTTTTTTTTAATGTAGCTGTTCAGGTTGGGGGGAGGGTTATTTTTTGTTTGTTTGTTTTTACTGGGCATTTTACAGAGTGCCAGACATTACTCATATGCTGTTCAATCCTCACAGTGCTTTGCAGCTTACCCAAGGTCACTTGGCTAGAGCTGAGATTCAGATTCAAATAGGACTTCCCAATGTACAGATCTGAAATAGCACATTCTGGCTTCACTGATGCTAAATTTTGTGAACCCCCAAATATAGAGTTGAACAGGCAAGCTTCATCTAGAACTGCTAACATTTCCACTTCCTCCAATAGAGCAGAGAAGTGGAAGTTCTCATCATTGGAAGGTCTTCTACAGCACAGATAAAAATTACCTTCCCTCAGTTTCTCCTAGATATCCTGGCTATAGCCTCCAGGGCCACACACAACCAACCCAATCCCTCTTCCTCTTGGTAGAGTTTCAGAGTCTGGATGGAAGCTCTCCAATCTTCTTTCTGTCTTTCCGTTGCCACCTAGTCATCCCCAGATTATTCCACCCTTTTATCTATGGCTGATTTCAACCCTTTGCCTTTTATTTTTGGTGTGCAGCTGGGTCATAAGGGAGTTATAAAAGAAGTATCAACTATGTCAGAGCCATTACTGGGCATTTGTGCTGATCTTCACCCTACTCTTTGATAAACCCTACCAGGTGCCAGACACATTTGAACAGAACTCATAGGCGATTTAGGAAATCCTTGAAAAACCTGCCTACTGGGTAACAAGATGTTTACCTGTAATTACCTCAGAGCAAAGGTTAAGCACTTTGGAATATTGAAGACATTTTAAAAGATTATTTTCAAAATTTGCAAGAGGGGAAAATATGAGAACATCTGTTCTTTAAAATCAGTATAAAATATTCATGCACAAATAACTTAAAAATACTGAGTAGCAAATCTATTTGGAGTTATTTGGGTATGTGAGTTCAGAAAGTCTCCGCTGGGAAGAGAGAATTTTCCCTAAGAGTTCCTTCCTAAATCTTTTTATCTTACAATTTTCTTTATAATACTACACCTTTCCTCAGGGATTATTGCCATGATATTTAAATAGGGTTTTTTTTTTTATAATAAGGGTTTTTAAAAATAGATCTTTCTTGGCAAGTGAGAGAACTTCTTTTGGAACTGTTCTAGTCTCTGAGATAAACATTATGTAAAGGAGTGTTTATACCGTGAACCCAGAGATTCACCTGAAGCACTATCATGCCCTCTACAGATCAGCTTCACATTTATGAATTTTTTTCTAACACCAAATGTGGGAAGGCCTTCGGAAGGCCCCTGGCTCTTGAACATTTTGCATCATTTCCAATGCCTGTGTTACTCTCCATGTAAGGACTCTTGTTAGAGTCTACTAATCTTGACATGATCTTGGTGACTTTTTGGTAAGGTCAGAACAGAATTCTCTTAGATACTAAAAGATCTCCAGTCCTTTTTTATGTGCAATTCTATTTGACAGTGTTTGGACTGGATTCTACTGAAGGATAAACTATGGACTTGACCCGCTTTAGAAAATTTATGATGCCCAAATAAGATTGCCAGATTTAGGGGAAAAAAATATCCAGTTTGATTTTAATTTCAGATCAACAACAAAATTTTCAGCAAATATGTCCCAAATACCGTATTTCATCTGGCATCCCTATGCCCAAACTCGGTGTCAATGGCTTATGTTAATTTTCCCTAACAAACTGTAGAAATATTTCCATTGTGTGGTAGAATAAAAACTCCAACTATTTTTTAAATCCCTATTAAAGACATAACAAATCCTTTCAAAAAAAAAAAAAAAGGAGCATGTGCCAATTGAGGCATATGGCTAGTCTCACCCAATGTATGTGCTTCACACGGAATTGGAATCTGGGCCTCTACTCATTTGTTAAGAGTTGATAATTGGGGGAAACTACAAATGAGCTCAAAACAAAACAAAACAAAAAAGATGAAAATGGAAGGAAATGATCTCAGCACCCAAAGAATGGTGAAGAGTTCAGAGATCTTGTGTCTTGCCACCATTTCCCCCATAGCACTGTGTCCAATACACAATAAATACTTGTACAATAATGTATAGATGAATGAATGAATGAATGAATGAGTGAGTGAGTGAATGAATGAATCATGGTCAAAGTCTCTTTCTCAAGCCACTGCTACAAGATACCTAAAGACCTTTCAGATCTCAGAATTGTATTAGTCTCCAATATGAAAGACTAAGCTTTAAAATGTGTGGCTGTGTGAGTGAATGAGTTTTAATAAGAGACTCTGCTTCTTACCTGAGATAAAATAGATAAAATAGATTGAAGTTTGAATGAGAAATCACATAACTGTTTCCAGTAGAGGAAGCACTACTTATGATGAAATAGTTTCAGAAATATTGACCCCCGCCACCACTACCACCACCACCCTGACCCATAATTTCCTATTGAAGAGGGACACTCTGTGTTGAAAGGTTGAAGTGCACAGTAGAAGGCCAAGGATCAGCGAATCTTAACAGAACAAGTGGAGCAAAGTGAAGGGGGATAGGATGGGATGAGATGGACTAGGACAGACAGAATAGAACTGGGACCCCTGTACTGAATAATGATAAAAATGTCAAATGCCAAGATTTTATTTATGTTCAGATGACATCTTAAAGGCATGGTTTGTCTTCTGTCTCTCAAACATAAGAACTTGGCAATCAAGTGTTATAGGTACTTTTGAGAGATCTACTAAAGTACTGACCAGAAATTTTGTTGCAAGTAATTGGGCATCAGGATGGATGTTATTTAAGCAACTAAATGGAGATCCGTGTAACATTCTTATGCAAAGCCTGTGAAACCAAAGATGTTTTAAGTTTTAATCACTTCAGCTGAGCATGCACCAAAGTTGGTCTCTTTCCTACTATTCTTTGATCCTTGAATTTGTGATCACTTAAAAAATTTGATCTATATCTGATCAATTTCATGAGAGAAAACACCAGCCAGAAAAATGCAAGTAACCAATACACATTTCTTTCTGTAAGGGGGGGATTATTTCCATAAAAAAGAACCATAATCCCTTTTTTCCATGATTCAGATAGATAAAGGTTTTATTTTTATCATATAAATGCACATTTTCATAGACTTTTATTGTTGTTTTGTTTACCAAAATTCACTTTGCAGCTTCGTCAACAAAAAATTCAATGTGGAGATTTTATTTTCCAAAGTTGATTGAAGCAAATATGGATAGTGAATGGTCTCCAATTCTATATATTAGTTTTAAGGATGTATTTTCTGTACTGCGCTGAGCAGAAAACAGCTATTATGTAAAGCCATTTAAAGAAGCAAACAAGCTTTTGTAATCTGTTCTTCAGCAGTAAGTTCTTCAGCAATACACATATAGTTGCCTCAATAAAATGAGCCACTGCTTTTATTTGATTTGAAATTTTATTTGAAAATGAAAAATGCAAATTTTTAACTTAAAGGAGTATGTTGAGCAGGTCAATCTGGTCAACATAAAGAATTGAATTGTATTGTATTTGCTTGAAGATGTAGTACTGTCCATTCTTACCCAAAAATGTACATGAGGTAATATAACCCAAAACACATGTGCAAGTATAATTAAAAATACTGAGAAGGGACAACCTTTTAGATATTTGAAGTCAACTGATATTTCTCCTGAAGTTTGGGGGTTTGTTGGGTTTTTTGGTTTTGCTTTGTTTTTACTAAAACACACAGCTTTTTCAAGCATACTTCACACATTGTGATGTCAGTACCTGTCATGGACTGAACGTTTGAGTCTCTCAAAGATTCATATGTTGAGGGACACTTGGGTGGCTCAGTTGGTTGAGCGCCTGACTTCAGCTCAGGTCATGATCTCACAGTTTGTGGGTTCGAGTCCCATATCAGGCTCTGTGCTGATAGCTCAGAGCCTGGAGTCTGCTTTGGATCCTGTGTCTCCTTCTCTCTCTGCTCCTCCCCCACTCACTCTCTGTCTCTCTCTCTCTCTCTTTCAAAACTAAACATTTAAAAAAATGTTTTTTAATTCATATGTTGAAATCCTAATCTCCAATGTGATGGTATTTGGAGATGCAGTCTCTGGGAGGTGATTAGGTCATGAGGGTGGATCCTCATAAGCAGGATTACTACCATTATAAAAGAGACCCCTGAGAGCTCCCCACCTATTATTGAATAAAAATGAAAGTTAATGTGCCAAGACAACATTTTAAAGGATTTAAAAAAATTTTAATGTTTATGAATTTTTGAGAGACAGAGAGTGAGCAGGGGAGGGGCAGAGAGAGAGGGAGACACAGAATTGGAAGCAGGCTTCAGGCTCTGAGCTGTCAGCACAGACCCCAATGTGGGGCTCAAACTCACAAACGGCGAGATCATGACCTGAGCTGAGGTCGGATGCTTAACCAACTGAGCCATTCAGGCGCCCCTTAAAGCATTTTAAGGTGCTTTGCTTTTCCCCACATCAGATTTGTCCTTTTCAGCCAGAAGGCCATTGCCTTGTGGAGAATAAGACTGTTAAAGCTGCAATGCAGAGAGAAAAGATGTTAGTTCAAACTTTAACTTCCAAATTAGGATCTGTGAGAATCAAGAATTTCATTTTCAAAAGCCAAGTTTTGGGTGGAGAAGAAAAACGTACGGGCCTCAAAGAGCCTAAACTTAGAGGGCTCGGTTTTTTTGTGTTTGTTTTGTTTTTGTTTTTGTTTAGAGGTTTCAGTTTTTAGTGTTCACCATTACCCATTGAGCAGGTAGAATGCAGGACATGAGTACAAATAGCAAATGACATGGCCTTTCTGGTAGCTCTGAGTCCTCCACTAGAGCTCAGGGAAACATGGTCCTTCCCTCTGAAGGACACGCAGACATGGAGAGCTGGAAGGGGCGGTACAGGGCTTCCTCCAGTCCTCTCTGCCTACTTTCACATCGACTCTACTGTAGTTGACCTCGGGGCTCGAAATACCTACAGGGCCATTTTCTCCTGGAATCCCTGATGATGACTTGCCCACCCCACTGTTTTAGGCTCTCTCACCCCTGATTTGTAATTAAATAATATTAATTAACTAATTTAAGTATGTGTGTATTTTTTAAATGCATGAAGCCTAAGTGTACAGTTGAATGGGTTTTCACATCTAGACAGATCAGGAAGCACCCCAGAATCCCTCCTAGTCCCCCTCCCAACCAATAATGCCCCCTTCTCAAAGGTGACCAGTATTCTGTCTTCTGTCACCAGAGATTAGTTTTGACTGTTTTTGAACTTAATACAGTATGCATCCTTTTGTGTCTGGTTCCTTTCACTCAATATTATGTGTATTTTATTCCTCTACATGGTCACCTATAGCTGTAGTTTATTCATTTTCATTATTGAAGAGTATTGCATTGAATCAATGTCACAATTTCTCTCTCTCTCTCTTTTTTTTTTTTGTTCAACTGATGATGGATATTTGAGTGTTTTATGGGTTTGAGCTACTACAAATAGCAGTGCTGTGAACATCCCTGATCGTATTTTCTGACTCCCACATTCACACATTTCTGTTGGATTTATACCTAAGAGTAAAATTGCTACTGGGTCATAAGCTATGTGTATATTCGGCTGTAGTACTTGCTGATAAGCAGTTTTCCAAAGTAGTTGTATTTGCTTGCACCCTAGGAAATTGTAATCTTTGCAGGTCAAAGCTGAATATCAGTAATTTCAAAGGCTCAACCTCCAGTTTACACCTCTCTCAGCAATGTATGAGAGGTCCAGTGTTCCACATCCTCCCCAACATGTGCTATTATCAGTGTTTTAGATTAGCCATTTTAGTGAGTGTAGTGTTATCTCTTTTTAATTTTAATTTCCACTTTCATGATGACTAATGATCCTAAGCCCTTTTTCATATTTTTATTGGGCCATTTACATATCTTCTCTTTTGGAGTTCTGTTCAAGGTTTCTTGCATTTTTATTTATTTATTTTTAATTTTTTTAGAGAGAGAGAGAGAGAGAGAGAGAGCACATGAGCCAGGGAGAGGGGCAGAGGGAGTGAGAGAGACGGAATCCCAAGCAGGCTCCATGCTCAATGCAGAAACACAAGGCTCAATCCCAGGACCCTGGGATCATGACCTGAGCCAAAATCAAGAGTTAGACACTCAACTGACTGAGTCACCCACGTGCCCCTAGGTGTCTTGCATTTTTAAAAGATTGGATTGCCTCTTTTTTGATTGCCTGTGTATGTTGCTTTTATATTCTGGACACAAGTTCATTGTCAATACATGTATTGCAATGTCTTCTCCCATTTAGTGGTTTGCTTTTCACGTTCTTCTTTTTTTAAAAATGTTTGTTTATGTTTAAGAGAGCACAAGCAGGGGAAGGGCAGAAAGAGGGGGACAGAGGATCCAAAGCAGACTCTGTACTGACAGCAGCAAGCCCATTGTGGGGCTTGAACTCACAAACTGGGAGATCATGACCTGAGCTGAAGTTGGACGCTCAACCGACTGAGCCACCCAGGCACCCCTCAGTTTCTTAATTCTTAATAGTATATTTGATGAACAGAAGTTCTTGGTTTTCATATAGTCCAATTTTGTAAGATTTTCTTTTTGTTTAGTGCTGCTTTCATCCTAATATTTAATAACTCTTTGTCTACTCCAAAGTCATTAATATAATCTATGTTATACTTCTAGAAGCTCTATAATTTTAACATTTGTAGCTATAATCCACTTGGAGGTGATTTTTGTGTAAGGTGTGAAGTGGGTGACAAGATTCAGATTTCTTCCATATGAATATCCTATTGATACAGAGTCATGTATTGAAGACAATTTTTTTCTTATTGTACCCAGTGTCCCCTTTGTCATAAACCAGGTGACTGGACAAGTGTTGGTCTATATCTGGATTTTCTATTCTGTACCACTGGTTCCTTTATGTGTCTTTTACCAATATTACTCTTGCAATTACTATAGCTTTAGCTGGAAATGTAAGCCTTCCAATTTCATTCTTCAAGACTACATTAGGTATTCTTAGGTATTCTCCGTGCTCTGTGTCTCCATATAAATTTTGGAAGCAGCTTGTTAATTTCCATACACACACACACACACACACACACACACACACACACCTGCTGACATTTTGATTAGGCTTATAATAATCTATAAACTAATTTGACAAGAAGTGATAATATTGAGTCTCCTAATCCATGAGTGAGGAAGAGGCCTCCACCTGTTTAGTTCCTCTTATGAAGCAGCAAATGCTTCAAGAGAAAAAGCAATGTCAAATGGCAGCCTCATCTCAATGAGCCTTCCTTGTTTCAAGGACCTTGACACTCCAAATCCTGGTTCCTTGGTAGCTCATCAACAACTTTAAACAGTTATTTTCTCCTACTTGTTCTTGAAAGGGGATTGTTCTGATACAAGCTTGTCCATCAAAGTGAAAGTGAGCATAAAATGGGAAAGAGAAGTGGCATAAGGCAGGAGTCAGCTATCCCCCAAAACTGAGTTCAAATCCAGGTTCTGAGGCTCTATTTGTGAACTTAACAAGCCTCAGTTTCTTTTACAAATATCGGATTAAAGACAGAGGCAGGAGATGATGGGGTGTATTCAGGGAATGGCTATTCTTCTGGAAGAAGGATACGTACAGGAAGAGAAGACTAACCGTGCAGGGAGAGATCCATGTGATATTGGCAGTTGTTCTGTGAGCTCACCACACACCAGGCACTGTGCTACTACACACAACTGTCCTTATGTCACAGATAATAAACTAAGGATGAAAGAGTAACTTGTCCCAATCCAAACAATTATCACCCATCAGTGATGGAGCCTGTTTCCATCCAGGCAAGCCTGACTCGGGGCATCTGCTTCTACCCAGAGATGAGCAATGAACCTTGGAGTTTAAACTTTCTCCTACATTCACTGGAGAGCTTTCAGATTTCTTTAAGGTGAAAATGATATATGACTTAGGAAGATCCTTCTGGTCATGCTTGAAAGGTGAATAAATCTCTCAACATCGATTTTATATTTGGATTTCTATGCCGTTGTCTTGTATTCTTTAAAGCAAAAGAAAAAAAAACAAAAAATAAAATGCCTGCAATTTATTAAGTCACGTATCTAAAGAGACCACCACCCAACTTGTTGTAAATGTTATCCGTTTTCTTGGTTTTCTACTTCTGTCTTGAACTTCTGGATTCATAATTCCTATGAAACAAAAGTACATCTTAGGAAATGGGTAGATGTGCTGTGTTATATCTTCTCTCTATATTTGGGCTCCTTTCTGACCTATTTCCACATGTTTAAGACTGCTGCTCTTGTTAGCTATATTGTTTTCATGTTATTATTACTTTTAATTGCTTTAAAAAATCTCTCAATGGCAAAATCTTGTCAATACTTCTATGCATGTCTTCTGCTGGCATGGGGGACTTTAGATGCTATCGATATTTTTAATAAATTAATTTAATTTCTCTGGTTGTGGAAATAGTGTGCATTTTTTAGCTCATTTTTATGTGAACATCATCTTTTTTGAGATTAATTCTTAATCTATTATTAGCTTTTTCTTTTTCCTTGTTGTCATCTTATCCCATTTGTTCTTTTCATTAAAACCTCGTCGTTGTCTGCCTGTTGGCAGAGACATTCTAGCTTTGCATATTCTAAGTAGGTGATATTATCTAGTGTTGTTTCTTACATACTTAAATACTGCATAAATTTGTCACCTCTAAGCAACTGGGCCAATATTGTTGTCTTTTTATTTTCTAGATTCCTACTGTGTTAGTGTCTTAGTCAGTTCAGGCGACTATAAGAAATTACCACAGACCAGGTGGCTTACACAGCAAACATTTACTTCTCACAGTTCTGGAGGCTGGGAAGTCCAAGATCAAGTGCCATCAGATCTGGTGTCTGGTGAGGGCCCACTTCCTGGTTTGCAGATGGGTGTCTTCTCATTGTACTTCCACCTGGCAGAGAGCAGAGAGAGAAGCATGCTCTGTCCCATCTCTTCTCCTAAGGACACTAATCCCATTCATGAAGGTAGAGTCTCTCACATTACCTCCCAACACTACCACACTGGGGGTTAGGACTTCAACATATGCATTGGGGTGGTGGGGGGGGACAAACATTCAGTCCATGATGCCTAGGCCTGATGTTGAAATGGTCTCTTGACTCACAAAGATGATTTGATTGGATGCTACTTAATTGGCTGGCTTCTGGAGATATTTACCAGGCCTGTGAATTTAATGGCTTGGTTGCCTATTGGGTCTATTATTAAAGTGATTTTTTAAATCAGTTGATAGGATTTTCAACACGATTTCATGCATCCTAAAATTACAGCAATAATAATAACAGCAATAGTAATAAATGTGAGTATTTATTATGTGTCCAACCCTGTGCTAAATGCTCTTCATACATCATCTCATTTAATCCTCCTGAAATAAGTATCACTGACCCCCTTAACACAGCGTAACACCAAGCCAGACACTAAGTGGCAGAGCGTGATTCAAACTCAGGTCTTTCTGACTCCAAAGTCTGTGTGCTCTGCTCTATTTAGCATTAGCACCATATGACCCAGGCTGCTTTTCAATAATGATGACAATTTGCTTGAACTCCCCCTCTCTGATCTTTGGCTTTGTTAGTGGCTTTCTGCCCATTGTCTTGCCGTATAAAACCGTTCAGCATTTCTTTCAAGCATATAAAATAAAAACCTAGTGAGAATGTTATGGTAAGAATGGAGATAATTCAGAGTTTCAGGTCACATCAACATTCAAATTCTATTTTAAAGTCCATGCCATGATTGACTTCCTCCGGGCTAAAATCTTTTCTGAAATTTTTCTATGTAGGTACTCCGTGTTGGGCATGGAGGCTCCCAGAGATTCAGTTAACCATACAGGGAAAGTTCTAGGCCTTGTTTTCTGGAAACTTGTGTTGCACCTCTGGA
Organism: Panthera uncia; assembly: GCF_023721935.1. Classification (NCBI taxonomy): domain Eukaryota; kingdom Metazoa; phylum Chordata; class Mammalia; order Carnivora; family Felidae; genus Panthera; species Panthera uncia. The sequence continues at coordinate 59,809,820 of NC_064807.1, read as the reverse complement.
CGCAAAAGACAATATGGCAAGCACCTGGAGTGGCGCATGCGCCCCAACCCTGGGCTTGCACCACAAGGGAGCGCACACAGGAGCTCCGAGAATAGGTGCATGAAGACAGCACGAACGGAGTCACCCAGGCAGAGGCCACACCACGTATGCGCCCATACGTTGTCTGCCCCTCGGGTCCTGGGCAGCCGCCACCAGCCCCAGCCTAGACCCCTGCACAGAAAAGCCTCTTTGGCCCCTCTTCGGCCCCTCTTGGGCCCCTCTTTGTCGCACTGGCTCCGCCTATGGTCGCTAAAATCCCATCCTTCTAGTAGGTCATCCTTCCAGCCTGTCAGTTTGATTATGAATTTGTGTAATCCAGTATTTCAGACAGGACTCCCACTTTTGTTTCATCTTGTAAACTGTAGAACACATTTTCAACATTTTCACAGGGATTTTACTTAGAACATTCAATAGGTCCAAAGATAGAGTTTAGAAGCATAGAAAAATCCTCCTTACAGGTTTATCCTGAGTAATTAACAGGTTATGGATTCATTTATGCTTTAAAAAAAAAAAGGCTCCACAAGAAAACACTGCTTTCCTACCTCAGAACCCCTCAGGTATCTCTCCTCTGGGGGCCTCTGAAGGGAACCATTAAGCAATATTGAGGCATATCTGGGTCTTCTTGGCATGAGACCATCCACTAGCCAAAATGTTGCTCACATTTTAATACTCCCCCTTCTTCTGGCACTTAGCATAGCTAGAAACAGCCTTTGTATTTCTTTTTCTCATCGTTTTTGCAAATCTCAGATTAAGTAGGGTTTTATCCTCCACGACTCATCCTTCTAAGTCTCTGTCATTTCTTATTTTCAGCTCCGTTTCTAAGCTTCTGCTTCCATCTGTGTTCCAAAGCTTTTTATAATGTGTGTTCACCAGAGAGACCCCGGGGCAGTTATATTGATTTCTTTAGATGATATAAGAAAAGTTCAGGCAAAAAGAATCACTATCTACTGATCTTTAGCCTTTGCTTCTTGGGTCTTTCCCCCCCATTTCTGTCTCTGTCTCTGACTCTCTCTCTCTCTCTCTCTCAACCAACTCTGCTTGGATCACTGTTACCACCATCACTCCTGGTACTCCTGGCTCTTGCAGCTGAAGGGCAAAGCATTCCTCTTTCCCCTTAATGGAAAAGAGACGCCAGCCTTCTTTCAACTCCTCACCTCACCAGGCTCCTTCCTGCCTCAGGGCCTTTGCATGTTCTGCCTCTGTTGGGAACACTCTGCCCTCCCTCTCCACCCACTCACACATTTCCCTACTACAGCCTGACTCCTCATCTGGCTCCTCTCCTCTCCTATCCTTCAGGTCTCTGCTTTCAGGCCACTTCCTCAGAGGGGCTTTTCTGACCAGGCCTCCTCTCCCCGGGTCAAAATTACATCTTCTATGTCACCTCAAGCATACCACCCTGTTCTTCTCCCTCACACCATCTATCACGCTTCCAATTATAGGCATAGTTGTGTTTGTTCCCCACATAACCCTGCTCTCCACTTCGTATCTGAGCCCCATGGAGGCAGGGGCTTATTTGTCATTATAACCAGACACCAACCCCAAGGCATGAAAGAGCACACGATCAATATTTAACTGGATGAGTGAATGAACCACCAAATGCTGAATATTTTAGGAACATTTTCCTAGAAGGCAGGAGAAAAACAACAAATTTAAAGATGCAGTACCTGAGGAGTTTAAAGAATACTCTCTCTTAATGGAACTGACCATTTGAGCCCAATTAGCTTCGGTGGGTTATCACATGGAAGAAGCTAGTGCTTGGGTAACCTACCCCAGTTTGCTCAGGGCTGGCTTGGCGTTAGCACCAGAAGTCTCACATCTCAGGAAACTTTCCTGTCCCAGCCAGTCCAGGATGGTTGATGGCCCCACCTAGCACAGCCCTTGTCTTAACCCCTCCTGGAATAAAAGAATACGTTTTCCTGAATGTCTTCTTTTAGAACCAAGATGGATTAGTTTTTGTGGACTTTCTAGCTGTGCAAAAATCTTCTCTTTAAATGCGATGATATATTTTGGCTGGAAACCTGACCTGGGGCTGGGCTTTTATTTTGGTTGGTGTTTCACCAGGGTGTATATACTCAGGGACCATGCGTTCTGCTTTCTCCTAGAGTGGCTGATGCTAAATATGGCATATTTTTTGTTAAATTGAGCCGTACAGGATAACGTTTTTCTTCTTCCATAAGTTGTTAAGATCTTTTCTTTCCACACGGACTTCAGGAATTTTTGGCCACTAATTATCTGGGTGCACCTTTATTTGGTTTCTTTTTGCAGATTTTCTTGAGTTGTTTCTACAATAGTTCTTTGGGAACAGTGTTGTAAGAATTTTTCTTTGTTTTCTTCCTATTTCCCTCCTATTTCCTCTTTCACTTCCTTCAAATGTACCTATACCTTGGGGAACATTCCTCTTCTGCCTATCCTCAGGGCCGTCTCTTGTTTTAAAGCCCAGCTTATGGAGTTTCTTGGCTCTGGTGGTCTTTATGCTCTTTTCTGTGAACCTAATTCCTTTTTCTTCTTGTTGGCTGGTAATGATTTCCAGTTTGCTGGTTATTGTCTCTAGTGTTCTTTTTATAATTCCTTGAAGCTTATAACTATAAAAAGGGGTTGATCCAAAATCTTCCTGTTTCTAAATCTCTGAGACATGTTCTGTGAGCCATTTCTTTTCTCTATCCTTCCGTCCACTTCCATTTTATTCCATCTTATAACAGTAACTACTAATAATACCATTTGAAGGTGTCTTCTTTCCTTTAGTGACTTTTTTTTCTTCTTTCCTGAATTAATTTATTAACTCCTCTACTATTTTCTTTCTTTGGGGGTTTGCCTGCCTTGTAACTCAGTGGCCCTTGTGACTGCCCCTATCTAGTTTATTCTAACCTATCTTTCCAGTTTTGCTGTAGAGAGTTGATTACTGAGGCAGAGTCCATAACAACACCACCAGCCACCAGGGGCTATCTCCTCTGGATTTTAGACATAAGGGTTCAGAAGCATCCTCGCCCTTGGGAAGCCAGACCAGTAAGGTGACATGACGTGATATGATAGACAGAGTCTATCCAGGACTTAGAAGAAAAAAACCCTATGAGTGGTTATCTGAAAATAAGTAAATTAAGAGCTATGTGTGATAAGGTACAAAAGAGAAGCACTTGGCTACCCAAAGAACTGTCTCCAGCTCATGAATAATCAAAGCAATATGGAAATCTTAATAACCAAAATAACCTGCAGCCACAACAGACTCAGAGGTTTGGTGAGGCCACAGGATTCCTCCATAAAACATGCCCGGCACTATTTTCATTGACTTCAAGACACAGATACATGCTCAGGAAACCTTCAATAACGGAACCGTATCGGAAGGACGCAATAGTAGCCCTCGGCTAATGCTGACCTAGCCTCCCTCCCTCCCTCGCCCACCCCTTACTCCCCCTTCCCTACAGTGTCTGCATTCTCTTGGTCTCTCCTGTTCAACTGCCCAGAGCAGGTACCATCTGACGGGACTGGATGATCGGCATCCAAGTAGGCGTTTCTCTGTTAGGCAGCCTTTAGCTCCAGCTGGTCCAATCAAAACAGCAGAATTTGTTCTGCTCAAAGCATAAAGCTTTGTAAGCCATAAAAAATCGCTAAGAGGCTACTTTTCTTGGAAGGGAACTACATAACTGGCACCTTGGAGGCTGTGTAAGGAAAAATGAAAATTTGAGCAGCTGATAAAACAAACAAGCAAACCAGTTCTGACCAAGTTAGTTAAAGAGGAGTTGGAAGAGGCCTTCCGAATTTTTCCTATAACACTGCTGCCTTTTGTCTCCACGCCTTTTGCTCTGATGCATGAGGTTGAATTAGAAAGTCAATCTGTGACTATGCTTCCATTACGAAAATGGCTAGTTCATTGGCTTTGATTTAGTTATCTATTATTTGAAATATCATTGGCTTCTTCGGCCATCTTTTTGTATCCAAATCCTACTTATCCTTGTAGGCCCAGCCCAAACGCCAGTCCACCGTGAACCTCCCTGGAGTCCCCCAGCTCACCGTGCTCCCCATTTACCACTACCCTAATCACTGCCCACACTGTATTGTGGGTCTTCTCCTACATGGTTATTCTCAACTCTTGACCATGAGCCTCATTTTTGGACCCTCTCCCCACTTCCCCAACATCTGCTGGCATCACCTCTAGAACTGAGTAGGACCTTATGGCAGGCAGAATAGCAATTCATAGGTTACCTATTTGGCTAAAGGGAACTGGAGTTTCAGGCGCCATTAAGGTTCTAATCAGCGGCCTGGAGATCAGAAGATTATCCTGGGGGGGCCCGACTAATCACATGACTCCTTAAAGGTAGAAGAAGAGGCAGAAGAGAGGGTTGGAGTGATGTGATATGACTCAACCGGCCAGAGGTTTTGAAACGGAGGAAGGGGCAATGAGCCGAGAAATGCAGGCAGCCCCTAGACTGGAAAAGTCAAGAAAACAGATTCTCCCCTTAAGAGTCCAGAAAAAACACAGCTTTTCCAACAGCTTGATCTTAGCCCAGTGAGACCTGTGTCTGACTCTTGACCTACAGCACCATAAAACAATAGATATGTGTTATTTTAAGCATCTCAGTTTGCGATGATTTGTTACCACAGCCATAGAAGACAAATACGAAGCTCCATAAATATTTGTTTAATTAACCAATGGTAGTCATTTTTTATCATTTTTTATTTCTAAACCAGAATTAAGTCAACTCAAACTTCACAGGATCTCACATTCAGAATATTTTTCTTTGTTTATGGAGATGAGCGAAATATAAATCTTTCTTTTTATTGAAACACACATTCAGGGGCACCTGGGTGGCTCAGTCGGTTAGCATCCGACTTTGGCTCAGGTCATGATCTCACGGCTCGTGAGTTCGAGCCCCACATTGAGCTCACTGCTGTCAGTGCAGAGCCCACTTCGGATCCTCTCTCTCTCTCTCTCTCTCTCTCCCTCTCTCTCTCTCTCTCTGCCCCTTCCTTGCTCACACTCTCTCAAAATAAAATTTAAAAACACATTCAAAACAATATATATATTTTAGATGTTTAAGAAAGGAGGAAGGCCATTTATAATTCACCAAGATGCAACTGCTTTCATTATCTCTTCCTTTTCCATCCCTGATCATAGGTACATGTGATTTTATGCTGAAATAATAGCAATCATAGCCAGAATATAATTGTATATTCTTTTACATTTTGTACTTTATAATAAATATATTTAATAGTTTGGTGTGGCCCTCATAGTTGTGATTATAATCATTGCCTTGTATTGCATTAAGTTGGGGTGCCAGAATTTACTTCCATTCCTATTCGGTGGATCATTGGGTTGTTTCCGGTATTTTTTTCCTTACACTCAGAGAAAATATTGGAGTTAAATTTTGTCTTCATTTAACCTTTGCTTCGGTTGAGTTATCTGCACAGCCGACTTCCCCAGTGGAGACAATGAAAAGAAAGGGTCACAGTGGTCGTGATGTCTGTCGATGAGTATCACTACAGAGACTCCAGACATTGACCGGTTTCACAACTATTTTAGTCAGCATTTGGGGCTTATCGTAGCTGTGTATACTATGACCGCATGGATCGCTAGTCAGGATTCACACTCATTTGCTATTTCATTTGTTATGTTTTTATGGAGCAAAATACACTTATGGCTTTTCTTCATTTACCTATATTATTTTCTATGTTATTTTTACCTATGATTATTTTACCTATGATTATTTTCTTATAAATATTATTTTCTTATAAATATTATTTTCTTCATTTACCTATATTATTTTACCTATGATTATTTTCTTATAAATAACACTTTAGAAAATGCAGTTCTTAACTTTCTGTCAAAGGTACCTACCTATGCTTGGTCATCTGGTTTGCTTTTTAATTTTATCTGTGGAGGGTTGGATTTATTGTTTGTGTCATTTGTTTAGGAAGCCAAACCAAAACAAAACCCTAACAATGACAAAATGAAACAACTATGTTATCTGAACTCTGTAAAGCAGGTTAGGCAATTCAAAATAAATGGGAACATTTGAAGTAGAGTATTATATGAATAGCCTGTTATGCTGGCTTTCAATTTTGATCTGATAACTTATATAATTTATAACATTAATAGCAATTTATCATTTTTGGCAAAATTCCTGTAGCTTATTTAATTTTCTTTTATCTCCCAACAAAGCTATAATTTGAAAATGAGCAAAAACCTTAAAATTAAATCAATTCAGAAAGAAAAATAACCTCTACTTCTGTCCTACAATGTTTTTTTTCTGATTATAAAAATAGTGTATGTTTATTTTACAAAAATTAAAAATGACAGAAAGGAATTCAAAAATAAATAAATTTCAACTTTGATCTCTCATCATCCAGAAATAACTCCTGCTGCGCTGAGGTGTATTCTCTTTCAGTCTTTTTGCCAAGCGTGTGTGTGACTGTATAAAATTTTAATAAATTCTTGATTATACTATTTTGCATCATATTATTTTATGACCTGACTCTTTTTCTGGTAAGCATTTTCCTGTATCATTAAATACTTTTGAACCAACCATATAACTGAATTACATTATCTCCGTGGGCTAAGTATGCTCTACCTTAGAAGCAGTTTGAATTCCTGAAGGAAGTGTTCACATTCCTTAGTGAAAGATAAGTCCAAGTTTTCTGCCCCTGGTCCTAAGATCGAGTTCACGGAGTCTGCGGGGAGCAGCTCACAACAGAAACAGTCACCTTGTGCGGAAAACCAGAGCTCTGCCTGTGGCCGCTCTACATGGCACATCCCCATCCACCTCCTAAAAGTCCTGGCACACTGTGTTCCAAGGCGCTACTTATTTTTAGAAGATGTTTTCCTCTTGTTTCTGCAGCTGTTTTTAATCACAAGCTTTGAGTACTCCATCCCAAAGAAACCCTGGCAGAGACAAAGGTGTAAAGAAGGAAAGGACAGGACGCTTGTCAAAGCCATCTTACACACCATATTTACGGAAAGGGAACTTATCCACGGAGAATGGCACATTTGTTACTGCATTGTGACAAAAAAGCAGAGGATACATGGCCAGACAGACATGGTTTGAGTCCCCACACAGCCCCTGAATTGCCATCTGGGTGACCTGAGGGAAACTCCTTAGCTGGACTTTAATTTCCTCCCCTGTTTAATGATAAATACACCACTAAATTATAAGAGCTAGATAATCAGGTAAATCTGCTTTGTAAATTATAAAGACTATTTCTATACCTTAATTAGAGAGGGAGAAGGAACTTCTGCGGCATCCTTCTTATGCCTCTGCTTTTTATTAATTATGCGTTCACAAGTTATCAACAATAAAACAAACCAACCTGTATACCTAAATGCCTATAAGGATATGAGATCATTCAGAAGGAATCAGACTTTTGAGTAAAATTATGCGAAGAGCGGTCATAAATCCCCAAATTTCAGTGGCCTTCCTCAATAAAAGTTGTGTGGCTCATGAGAACATCCAACACCAATTGTTGGTAGTTGCTGTGCAGTTTTCCAGGGATCCAGGCTCCTTCCACATTGTGGCTCTGTCCTCACCCTCTGGGGCTTCTGGATCCCCTGCCTTCAGCCAGCAGATGAGGAAAATGAAAGGAGGGAGAAGGCACACACCTACATCTCAATCACCACAACCAGAAAGTGCCATTCATCATTCCAGTCACAGTCCAGGGGCAAGAATCCATGTCAGAGCACACTTTGATGCAAAAGGACCTGGGAAATACAGTCTAGGTTTGGTGGGGGGCTAGCCAGCCTTCCACATACATTAATATAATTAACAGAAGGAAACGTATGCCAAGAATAGATGCTCAGATTGAGCATTACCTAGAGTTCTGGGCTGAAAGTGAATGATAGGTTCTCTTTACGATCCCTTACAGTCTTGTGCACAGCACACTCTTACACACTTATAAAGTGTATAGTCTCATGGCATACTGAATGGCTTGTTTACAGGGGTCTTCAGAAGACTACGTGTGTTCCTGTGTTTATTCGCTGATTCTTCATTCATTCAGAATGCATTAGTCAAGCACATACTGTGAGCAAGGAACCTATACCCACGAAAAGTGACATATTAGAGGCCTGAGGCAAGCTCAAGCAAAGAGCTATCCCCAAATACCTCTGTTCCATTTGAGCACTAACACCAACAAATTCTGAAATCAGGCTGCTGACTCAGATCTGGCCTCTGCCTCTGATAGCTGTGTGGCCTTGAGCAAGTTCCCTAGCCTGTCTGGGCTTCTGCTTTCTTATCTGTAAGACGAGGATGAATGAAGGGGTGCCCGGAACACAGCAAGGGCCCCACACGTGCTAGCTCTATGACCCCCATCACCACATCTCCTCAATCCACCCCACTCTGTCCACCTATAATAACCCTGCTGGAATGTGCAGTTTGGGGAATTGGGCAAAGAATTTGTTATTCAAATAAATAACTTTTCCTGAACGCACTAGCTGTGAAATCTGCCAGTGAGGATGTGAGAAGTGTGATTATTTTGATGATGGGAAATTGGAAAGAGAATGTTCTAAATCACGGCTTGCCAATCCTTTTCATACAAATATAATATTAATAGGTATCATTTATTAAATACCCACTTCTGTGAAAAATGCAAAAGTGGGTCTTTGTGTATTCCCTTCCATGTAATCCCCACAGCAACCCCATGAAATAGGTGTTATTATCACTTTACAGAATGAACAGCAGTAACAATGAAGATGAGGATCAGAGGGGCTTGTGATTTGCCCAAAACCACACAGCCGGTAAATACTAGAGTGGAGATCTGAGCCTAGGGTGGTCTGTTCCACCCAGGACAGCTCCAGGTCTGTTCTCTGCCTACAGGACATACTGCTTTCCAGGTTCTTTTAATTAAAGGGGGTCTTTCTTGGGCATAGCAAGAAAGAATCACAATATTCTCACGACACTCTACTGTTTTCAAATTCCGTGCTGTCTTTTGATCCTCATATCACCCTGTGAAATAAGTAGGGCAGGGATTACTACCTGCCTTGGACACTGAGGAGAAACTGAGACTCAGGAAGTCCCCTCCATGTTGTGTGAGTGACTAAATATAATAGCAAGCATTTCCTGGACACTAGCTACCTACATGTCTGCTATGGTGAGAGGTATTTTGTGTACATTTCTCCTTTAGTGCCCTTAAAAACTCCATGAAATGAGTACCTTTATTATCTCCATTATGCACATGCAGGGGAGTGGCACTTAAATATTAGAATCCTGTGCCAGTCAACTGGTGTGCAATGAAGAAGTCAAAATTCAACACGATCCCAAGCTAAAGAGACTGAGATGTACTGTCTCCCATGCCCTTTGTCTGGAAAAACAAAGCAACACAAAACAAAACAAAACAAAACAAAACAAAACCAAATACACTTCTCCATTCAATAAGTATTTCCTGAGCACCTACTCTGTGACATGCAGCCGTCCCCAGGCAGACTAGGGCTCTGTTTTCATGGGGTGACAGCTTAGTAGGAAAAAACAAATAATGAACAAGGAAACAAATTGGCAAATAATATACTTCCTGATAGAAATGGCTCTGGGGAGGACATAAAACTGGCTAAAGGGGTAGAGGATGACGGGGTGGCTAGTTTAGACAAGGCGGTGACATGTGGCCAGATGCCTGAATGTTAATAAGCATCCAGCATGCAGTCACACACATTCATGCAGCCTTCTGGGGAAAGGCTACCCAGTCTGAGGAAGCAGTGAATGTATCATTGGCTTTGAAGTGTTTAAAGAAGAGTATGAAAGCCACAGTGACCATACATGATAAGTAACAATAGAGTAACAGTAGTGATGACAATAAGGGGAGTGAGAATCATAGAAAAGTATGGCCGGGGTGCCTGGGTGGCTCAGTCGGTTAAGAGTCCAACTTTGGCTCAGGTCATGATCTTACGGTCCATGAGTTCGAGCCCCCACGTGGGGCTCTGTGCTGTCAGTTTAGAGCCTGGAGCCTGCTTCAGATTCTGTCTCCCTCTCTCTCTGCCCCTTCCCTGTGCTCACTCTCTCTCTCTTGAAAATAAATAAACATTAAAAATAAAAAGGTATGGCCAGTTGTCACTTGGAAATGTAGATGCAAACATCCTAAATTATGAATATTAAAAAATCAAATCCAAGTGTATATTAAAGAATAAATTGCGTCCAAGGAGAACTGACCTAAGGGGCAAAGGACAATTCAACATTAGAGAAATTCATCCTGTAATTCGCCACAGAAATAAAGTAATATTAATTATCTCAATAAATACAGAAGTATTCAATAAAATTTAGCATTCAGCATTAATTTTTTAAAATCTTAGTAAGTCAGGGGACACCTGGGTGGCTCAGTCGGTTGGGCGTCCTACTTTGGTTCAGGTCATGATCTCATGGTTCATGGGTTCGAGCCCTGCGTTGGGCTCTGTGCTGTCAGTTTAGAGCCTGGAGCCTGCTTCAGATTTTGTGTCTCCCTCTCTCTGCCCCTCCCCCATTCACACTCTGTCTCTCTCTCTCTCTCTTTCAAGAATAAACATTAAGAAAATTTTAAATCTCAGTAAGTCAGGAATTGGAATGCAAGTTCATCAACAGAAAAAAGGATACCTATCAGGATTCATCAGCAGTTAAATGCTTAGTGATGGGATCTAGAGCATCCCCACTAAAGATGAATGCAAAACAGAACTGATTGCTGTCATCGATACGAGTCATTATTGCTGTGAAGTCAACAAGGCAAGGAAAATAGAGACTTAAAACTTGGAAAGGAAAAAAAATAATAACTTTCACTTTTTGCAGATAATATGACTGCCCACCTGAAAAACCAGCAGAAAACTATCAGAACTAATAAGAAAGTTCCAAACCATGGAAAGACTCATTTATATATTTAATCCAATAGTATTAACTGAATAATAACTTTTAAAGAATTCAATTTATACAAAAAAACCATAAAATTCCTAGAAAACAAAAATAATTTTCAGCATGCAAGATCTATTTGAAGATAAAGTAACATGAAAATCTAAATAAATGAAGTAATAAACCTGGTTAGGAGGTCTTAGTATTGAGAATACACTGATGTCCCCCACATTTGTCCATCAGTGCAATTCCAGTCTAAATTCAACAGCATTTTTTATTCAGGTCTTATCCTACCGGATGTCAAAACACACTGTAAGCTATTGTAATTAAAATGGTCTAGTATTGGTGAAGATACTGACAAATAGATCAATAGGACAGAATAATAAACCCAGCAACAAACTCAAGTATATATGAAAATTATGTATACGATTGAGGTGATAGTTCAAATTAGTAGAGAAACAATGGATTAATCCACAAATGTAGCCACCAGTTGGCTACTCATTTGGGGAAAAAATTAAATGACACACTTAGATAAAAGATTACTACCCAGAACATATAGAGTTTCTAACAAAGCAAAAAGAAAAACGCAACTCAATTGTAAAAATTTGTAAAGGAAATAAACAGGCAATTCACAGAAAATTAATAATTCACACCCAATTAATAATCATGCAGAGCTGCATTAGTCAAGGAAAAGAGAATTATTTGACCAAAAGTAAGAAGATAGATTAGTTGGCGAAAATGTGGAGAAATAGACATTCTCATATGTGCTATGTATATGAACTGATGAAACCAATTGATGAAGGCCTGTTGAGAACATCCATCAAAATTTCAAATGCACATATCAATTGAGACAGCTATTCCCCTCCTAGGGCTCTTTCCAAAAAAAAAAAAAAAAAAAAAAAAAAAAAGTTGTTTGTGTGCCCCACACAGCTCATTGTTCAAATTTATGTAATGGATCCAAGAGTGCTCATCACAGGATTGTACGCGGTAGCAAAAAACTAAAACCTAATTTACTGTTAATAAGGAGAGGAATAGCTAAGTAAATTATGGTAGTATATCCATTTCTCAGAAAGCAGAGTGCATTAGAGATATGGTAACAGGAAGATCTCCAAAATATATTACTTCGTGGGAAAAGCAAGCAGCAAAATGATATGTGATTAATACGCCTACGGGTGTAAATGCATCAAGAGGGGAGAGGGGTGTATGCCACACTTCCTCTGGGGGTGGGGAGGAGTGGGGAAAGGAGAGTTCGACTCTTTTTATATATCACATCTGTCATTTGGCTCTTTTACCAAAAAAAAAAAAAAAATGGAATGATTGTATCATTTGAGTAATGTCTGGAAACATGCATTAGGTATCATCACTATCTCTGTGTGGTAGGAAGACGGGACAAAAAGGAAGGAAGAGCAATGAATTGCTGATTCTCATCTCTCAGGGTTTAGGGTCCCTGGCCTTGAGATTCGGGCCTGGGGAAGGGAAGAAAGGCAGGAATGGGTACAAATAGTGTAGAGAGGGCTCAGATGGAAGGTACCCACCTTTTGGGTCACTCTGTATCCCCCCTGGTGCTGGGTGATCCTGCTCTGGTGTCACTGGCCAACAGGCAATCCATTGCACGGTCAGCTTCCCATCTCAGCCATCTCAGACATCTCCATCTTTCATCACTCTGACAAGGGACTTCAAGATGTCTTCCTATCATTACGACATTGGCCAGCATATCCTCTTTATATGTACTTCAGAGATTTTAAATAAGCAAGGGACTAAGGTGTCTGGTCCAGCTTTCTCAGAGCAAGTGCCTTCCTCAGATACTTTGACTGCATGACTGAACACTTTCACCCACAACCCCATCCACACCAGCACAAATGGAAAATAGTTTATACTACAACCTCAATACATGACAGCCCATGAATCAGCCCTTACATAATTACAAGGCTGTGGGAATCAATACCTAAGACCCCAAAATAAAATTCAGAATTACAATGTCACTATAATCATTATTGCTTATTAAAATAATTACCAGGCATAACATTTTGCAGTTATCAAGTACTTCCAATTTATTATTTAAAGGATCTTTACAATAACTCTGTGAGTTGTACAAGACAGTGATTATTTTCCCATTTCATAAGTTAGGAAACAGGCCCAGAAAGGGGATGTGATTGCCCAAAATCTCATCACTACTAAGATACAGGCTTTCTGACTCTAAAATATGTGCTGTAATGGGGTGCCTGCATGGCTCAGTTGGTTGAGCACCAACTCTCGATTTTGGCTCACGTCACCATCCTAGGGTCATGGGATCGAGCCCCACATGGGGCTCTGTGCTGAGCGTGGAGCCTGCTTAAGGTTGTCTTTCTCTCTACCTCTGCCCCTCTCTCACACTTACTCTCTTTCTCTCTACAGTAAAATAAATAAACAAAAAAAAATAATAAAATATATGCTTTTTCTACATAAGTCCAGCTCCTTCCAAAATACCCAGTACTGTCACATTTATTCGAGATCTAACCTAGGAAGTTTAATGCTCAGGAGTATTGTCCTTACCCCAGAAGTGAGGAAACCCGAGGCCCCTGCACCAGCCCCTAGAGTAGCTCTCTTAGGGTCCTTGCCCTGGGGTTCATTCTTTAGTCCAGAGGCCCTCACCTCAGTACATGGTTCCTGATCTGACTCATCGGCTTTCTTGTCCCCTAGCAGACTAGAAATAGGGAATCTGAGTGGTGGGAGTGGGGGCAGGAGGAACCTTTGAGACACAAGCTGTGCTATTCTCATTGTTTTTACTCAAACATGAATCTTTGTTCTACGATGCAAATTGTGAGACGTTGGTGCCAATCTGTTCTGAACAAAAGAATTTGGGTCTGAAAAAAACAAAATTTGAGATAGGAAGTCTGGCTTTTCTAGTTGCTCTTTTGAGCATCTGCCTCTCCCCACACCCCCCACGTTGGATCGCTCCCAAAGGTAGACGTGAACTTTGAGGAAAACTTCTTGGGCTGCTTACCAGTTGCAGAAGTCAAGGAGGATACAGAATGCCATTTGTCAAGGTGACTAAAATAAACATCCTTATGATGCTTAGCAAGTTGAAACAGCAACCCTAAGGGCCTTCCCTCAACACCTCAAAGATCTTAGGGTCCTTGGTTTCAATGGATACTTATCAAAGCCTGACCTTCTACTTCTTCTAAATGGAGTTGTCCATTGCCCCTATTGTCACATTATTATATTAATGACAGTATTGCAACTATATATTTATTTAGCTACTAATTATTTAACTAAAGTGTGCTTTTGTCATGTTATCTTCTAATATTCAGCCATATACCAAAAAAAAAAAAAAGATAAATGGACCAAATTCTTATTCTGCTGACCTACATTGAATATCATAAGCATCTGTACATGTTGATATATAGATTTTCTAATCATTTCAATAGCTGTATAATATTTCATTCATGGTTATATCTCAATTTGCTTAATACTCAATTGTTGGACATTGAATTTGTTCATAGTTTTACTGAAATTATAAATAATGCTTCAATGAGTATCTTTGTGCATAAGGCTCCTTTATCTCCTATTGAATTATTTCCCTTAAAATTCTAGGAGGGAGAGTGTTGTATTGCAAGACATGGGCATCTTTGTAGTTCTTCTTAGATCTGACAAACATACTTGAAATTAATCCACTAACCTAAATGTTGGACTTTGACTTCAATTTTGTTACTATCAATCACAACTATATTGGTGGGTTATTTTTATATTTTAATATTTTCTCTGTTAACCCTTTGTTCAGTTTTATCTGCCTTAAAACAGCCTCACTTATCTTTCTCACAATCACAGGGAAGGAGGCATTTTAAAACATTTAGAAGAAATGTATAGATATACATCTCACATTTAAGTTCAGATGAAAACAACATATCACCTACCAGCTCATACGATAAAAATCAAATAAAGAAGTCAGATTATATGTGCCACTTTCAGGAATGGGTTTTTTTTTTTCCCTTGCATCAAAGGAAGAGCTTTTGTATCCAAAGCCCTCCCTCATTGATTTCATATGCCTGAAGGAGTAAGTATGGCTACTGAAAGAAAAAAACGGCCAAGTCCCATTGAATTGGAATCTCTAGGAAGGGCCTGAGAATCTGTTTTGAGTGGGTTAGAGCTGTGTTGAATTTTAAATAAGCCTCCCAAGTGAAACTTGTCATCAGAGAAGTTTGAAAACACCTACATTAGACCTTGGGCCAGTGGGTAAAGGCCACGGAGAGTCTGATTTCTGTTCATCTGAGAGAATTCATGAACAGTCAGACCCACCTAGTGGTGAACAGGCTGCCTGGAGTCATCCCCTGTCCCTGGATGTGTTTGGAGCCCAGACAACCACAACCAGCTCCCCTGGAGGCCCTAGAGTGCATCACAGAAGCTCTGGTCCCCTTTGAACTTGGGAGACCTCTCCTGCCACAGCTCCAAGGCTCCTCCAGTGTCCCTCACAGGAGCAGTGGAACTGGGGGTCTTTAAGTGTCCTCTTCAACCTAGCACTGCTTGATTCTGCAATTTGGAATAATAAAACAACTAGTTCACAAATGTAGCTTCAATATTTTCCTATTCACCTTTCCAAGAAGACATAATTACAGACTTGATTTGAAACAGAACTGGAAAGGGGCACCTAGGTGGCTCAGTCGATTAAGCGTCCGACTTTGCCTCAGGTCATGATCACGGCTTGTGGGTTCAAGCCCTGCATCGGACTCTGCTGACAGCCCAGAGCCTGGAGCCTGCTTCAGATTCTGTCTTCTTCTCTCTCTGCCCCTTCCCCACTCATGCTCTGTCTCTCTCTCTGTCTCTCTCTCTGTCTCTCTCTCTCTCAAAAATAAATAAACATTAAAAAAAAATTTTTAAAAAGAAATAGAACTGGAAAATGAAGGCGAGTAGAGACTCACTATAATCAGGATATTCCAGGTCTCTCCACCGCCTTCCCCTCTGATGCTCAGATCCCTTTTCTGACGCCCCAGTAAGCGACTCTCCAGCCTCCAGTGAGGACATGGTTGACTGAGTGCTCCCTAACTCCATGACAACCCTTTCACAGGATCATGAAAATCATTCTTTACCAACAATTTATACTAAACTTCATCAGTTACATTGGAGGAAACTGAGTCACTGGCATAGCTGGGGTTAAAGTCCTGGCCTCTTGACTTCTATCTAAGTCCTTTTGTAGGAGTTCACTATGTTGTATATGCTTGGGGAGTAAGGGAGCTCAAATCTGTCTCTAAAGGAGAAACGTCCAAAGTGCTTTGGTTAGCCCACATACATATGTAGATTCCAACTTTCTAGGAAACTTCTTACTGAACCATCATTACACTAACTGTACAGTAAAATGTGAAAACCTGTGAAACATGGGCGCTGGGGGAATGATGAAAAGCAAGGAAACAGGTCACAGCTTGCACCCGCTCCCCAACTGTCCTCTGTCACTTTGTTCTTCAGAGGGGGTGTGGACTAGCAGCATCCCCCCCCCCCCGACCTCACCCCAGTCCTAGGGAATCGCAACCTGCACAAAAAGCTCCCCAGGGGATTTCTAGGCAAAGCACATTAACATTTAATAAGCACAGCTCTAGAGCACTCACAGAGATAAAGAACATTATTTAATAATTTCTATTATGAAAGTAACAAAAACTCACTGTAGAAAATTTGGAAATCTTCCCCCCACCCCACTCCCATTGTTTAGGGAGGAAGATGGAAAGGAAGGCAGCTTGAATGGGAATATAATCAGGCTCTTGCAGGTGATGATGGCAAAGCCTCTCTCAGATCTTTGTGGACCTAAGGGGGCAGCCATCCTAAATCCAAAATGCCTGGCCAGGGGTAAGGATGGATGGCAAAGTGGTGAGAGGGGCTCACAACTTTGTGGGGAGGAGCAGTTTTGTAAACTATGGGGCAGGTAGGAAAATGTGTCTCTTTCTTCCCCCATGCCTTTTATCGGACTGACTCTGAGGGTCGCTGGGGAGGTATCCAGACCAGATGGCTCAAACTGTGTGAGCCCTGCTGAGGATCAGACATGACCCTGGAGGGGAGGACAGGACCCCTGCGTGAGGCTCCCAAAACCTTGGAGATTCGAAGGGAGTGGCTAAGAGATGAGGGGGTTTTCGAGAGGAGAACAAGGAAGAACAAGGTCAGGAAATGAGATCCCTTTACCTTCCCTTGAATACGGGAAACTCAGATGCTGAGCAGAGGGGGATTCGCCCCACACCTGGCCTCTCCCACCTCCCTTCATCATCCAGGGCTAAGGAGGTTGTTCAGTCATAACCCAGGCTCCAATCCTGTACCCAGTATTCACGGTACTTTTACTCCAGTAACACTGTAGTATCAAAATTCTCCCACGTGGTTAAAAATTCTTTGAAAACATCATTTAAAAGACAGTATCATTACCATGTTAAAAAAAAGTATTTCCTATTTTGGACTCATATTATTTTTATTTTCACGATTATATGAGATGCTGCAATAAACCTTTTTATTCACACATCTTTGTCTATATACCCAATTATTGCCTTTTTTATTTACTTAAACATTAAAAAAAAATTTAATGTTTATTTATTTTTGAGAGACAGAGAGAGAGCATGAGCAGGGAAGGGGCAGAGAGGGAGACACAGATTCCAAAGCAGACTCCAGGCTCCGAGCTGTCAGCACAGAGCCCGACGTGGGGCTCGAACTCATAAGCTATGAGATCATGACCTTAGCTGAAGTCAGACACTCTACTGACTGAGCCACCCAGGTGCCCTGATTTACTTAAACTTTTTAAAAATTAAAGTGAACCATACATATAGAAAAATGAAGAAATCAAAAGCATACACTTTAGTGACTTTTCACAAAGTGAATACCCCATAGAACCACTACCCAGATCAAGAAACAGAGTATTACTAGAACCCCAACTCCTCTTGTGCCCCGGATCCAGTCATGACACCTCCCCCCCACCAGGGTAACATTATCCTAACCTTCAACACCAATATAAATGCAAAAAAAAAAAAAAAATATATATATATATATATATACACACACATAATAGGAATATATATACTATATTTATATAGTATATAAAATGTATATTGTACATTTATATATTTACTTATTTATATTGTACAAATATAATATATAAGTGTATATTTATAAATTTACTTATATTTTTCATTCTTATATATATTACATATCTTTATAGCTTAGATATTTATTTATGTCATCTCTATATAAAGTTATATTTGAGTTTGATATAAAATTTTACATAAAAAACATATAAAAACATACATTTGATATATTTTATGTATATTCAAATATAAAATTGTACAGATCGTGCATCTGGTTCCTTTTCCTAACATTATGTTTGTGAGATTCGCGCATGTTTCTGCTCATTGCAATCGTTCATTCATCCTGTCGCTGCATATTATTCCATTGAATGAATAGCCACAACCTTTCTTTTGTCTCCTAGTCAGCATTTCTAGTCCTTAGCAGGAGCAGCAGGCTGCTTCAAGCTACTCCATCAGACCCAGAAGCAGAAGTCCACTTAGTTCTTTTTGTTAAATTCCAAGAAGTTGAGGGGTGCCTGAGTTAAACATCCGACTTTGGCTCAGGTCATGATCTCCTGGTTTGTGGGTTTGTGAGTTCGAACCCCAGGTCAGGCTCTGTGCTGACAGCCCAGAGCCTGGAGCCTGGAGCCTACTTAGGATTCTGTGCCTCTCTCTCTCTCTCTCTGCCCCTTCCTCACTCATGCTCAATAGCTCTCTCTCTCTCTCTTTCAAAAATAAATAAACTTAAGGGTGCCTGGGTGGCTCAGTCAATGAAGCATCCGACTTCGGCTCAGGTCATGATCTCGTCGTTCAGGGGTTAGATCCCTGCATGGGGCTGCATGGGGCTCTGTGCTAACAGCTCAGGACCTGGAGGCTGCTTCGGATTCTGTGTCTCCCTCTCTCTCTCCCCCTCCCCCACTCTCACTCTGTCTCTCTCTTTCTCTCTCAAAAATAAACATTTAAAAAAATTCTAAGTAGAATTCCTGGACAAAAAGAAACAAAATATTTTTTAGGCCATTGCATACTGCATACTGCTAATTACTTCCCATAAAAGCTGTGACAATTTACACTTAAGGAAAAACTCCAAATTCTTTTGAGGGATGGGCATCAGGAGGCATCCTAAAGAGAATAACAGCTTGTAAAACCTAGTAATATTTCATAGTATAAGTATTATAACTAATACATAAATTATAAATATTAAAATGCTGATATCACAGTTTATAAATCTGTACTGCTATTTTTTGAGTTCTCACTGTACCCTGAGAGGCAAATTTTTTTACTGCTCCATTTTATAGATGAGGGAACTGTGGCTCAGAAAAACTGAAGCAACCGGCCAAGTCACAAGTCACAAGACACATGCTTAATGAACAGCAGAGCATGGGCTTGGGCCCAGTTTCTCTGCCTCCACAGAGAGTCCTCCCCACCTAAACTGGGCTATGTCTTGCCTAAATTGTACATTTAGGCAAGTACATTTCCAGACACTGGGGGACAAACCTGGATGCCATGGAGAGGGTCATGCCACCCCTTGGTATGGAAGTGAGCATCTTTCAAAGACCAGTTCAAATGTCACCCCCTTGCTCATGGGACCCTCCCCTATTCACCCAAGTGGAGTCACACTGTGTACCAGGAAGGGGCTTTTGCCATCAGACTCCTGGGATAGCATTGCTGGGATCATTTAGCCCAAGGATTACACGTAGGGAGCACGCATTAACAGCACTCTTCCCACTGCAGTAGCAGACATAACTCATCAATCACCACTGAGCTACCTATGTCTCCCGCTCCGAGCCCACCTCCGTCTCACCTGCTACGCTGACCCGTATTATACCCACTTCCATCCTCCCTGTGCCCTGCACGTTGGAGGCAGCCAGATCTCCTCGTGACGGGACCTCTTTTATCATTCAGGTCTCAGCTCAAAGATTACTCTCTCACAGAGGTTTTTGCTGACCCCTCCCACTCCCAGTCTAACGTAGCATCACTGTCTCTAATTCATCTTCTGTAATATCATCACTTCTATAATTTAATTTATTTAGTTGTCAGTTTCTGTAGCTGTTATTGCCGCAGTTTCCTGAAAACAGAAGCCTCTTCTGTTGTGTTCACTTATCCCTAGTGACTAGAAGAGTCCCTGGTACTTAGTAGTTGCTCAAGTAATAGTTGCTGAATGAGTCAGTTAATCAAGATGCATTTTTCTGCTGAGTCCAGATATAGCAGTAAAACCTTTCCCATTACATCATTATGGCCACTCGCTGCCAGTAGTAAGAATTGAGATAAGGGCTAAAAAATTTTTTCTAGGTCTAACTCCCTTAATTCCCCATTTTTTAGATGGGGAAACTGAGGCCCAGTACAAAAGGTATGCCTTCCCAAAGCAACGGAATGAGTGAGGGGCAGAGCTGGAACTGATGCCAGCTCCCCCCCACCCCTCCATCCTACCCACCCACCACCGCCCAGTCCAACACAGCCGTGCCAGGAAGAGCTGTTGTAAACCGTCATCCACAAAGCAGATGAACAGACCCATTGTGCCCCAGGAGCTCACCTATGAATTACGCACCTAATTACCAACTGCCTTTCCCCCCCCCCATTCTGTGGGTAAAAGTCTGATCACATATAAGATTCTCCCTGTGTTTCCGTGGATACAAAGTGATCCTAATTTCAAACTCCTTTGCAAATGGCAAATGAGTGAACTTAATTTTAATAAAAACAAGGAAAATCATATGTGCGAGCTTAATAAAATCTAATTTGGGCAATTTGGAGCTCATAAAATAAAACCTTTATGTAAAAACTAGCAATTAGCTTCATGAGAGAATACAATGAGACCTTGGCATTGGAGAGGGTTGGGGGCCAGAGAACTCAGGGACAAGGAAGTGTGGCAATAATGTAGGAAAGCTAAAGAGGCAGGGGCTTGTGGTTCTTAGTGTTAGATGATTCGAGTTCAAATCCCCAAGCTACCACTTAGTTCTGTGACCTTGAGCAAGTCACTTTCCCTCTCTAGACCCCAGTGTCCTCATTTTTTAAATTCGGTCCATAAAGCTTACTTTACCTCACAGGATGGCTCTGCAGACAAATAGAAAATGAATAGGCAAGAACTTTGCAAAAGTGTCCAACAATTTTTGTTCTATCATCTGCATTCTTCCCAGCAAGGGGGTGCACGGACAGCCTAACATGGAGTGAAGCAGGGCTAGAGGGCAAGTGTGTGAGCTTCCACATTCACCTTGCATGGCATCCAGAACCCAGAACGGCCTGCAAGAGACACTGCCCAGATGTGGTTTCCAGGAGCCAGAAGCGAATCCACAAGGCAGACTGAGCCTGAGGACGTCCTCTGTCTCCTGGCGAGCAAACACTTCGTCCTCTCCCCACTGGAGTGGGCAGATCCCCCTCACATACAGATCTTTGCAGGCAGGCTGTATCATTGCCATTTTACAGATGAGAAAAACGAGCCCCTGGAAGATGCTGTGGGTAAACTCAGGTCCCAAAGCTGGGTGACCCAGTGAAGTCTCAGGCCACATTGTTTGAGTCTACCCGCCCCCCCCCCCCCCCCCCCCCCCCTGCCTGGATCTGCTCATCACCATCTCCCACAGCTACAAAAGCATCCGACTGTGAGACTGAGACCCTGGTCTCTGTTGAGTCTCTTCTTCCCCCAAGGGCACTGGCAGCCTCCATCAGAGCCGCTGGGACCCACACATGCCCAAAGAGTATGGTCTTGGTCACAGAAGCTCTCGCAAGCAGGGTCTTTTCCAGGTGTCTCTCCCAAGCAACCACCACTCCAGGCAGAAAGCAACTTTTTTCTTAGTGCCTTCCCAGAAGCCAAGTGGGTAATTAATTGCACTGAATAACACATTAAATGTACTAATAATTGGGTAGTGACAGCAAAATGATTACTTTGAAGAAATATTACCAATTCCCTGTTGTACTTAACATTTCTCCTTATTTATCATTACCATTTTAATCAATAATAGTCACAATACTAATAAATCCATCTTAATTTTAATTGTGTTCAATTGGATATACCAGTACTTGAGTATTCTGAGCATACTTCATTATTTATATTAATTTAAGATCACTTAAAGGCAAATTACATAGTTTGTACTTTCAAGTAGGGAGGTAATTATGGCAAAGTTCCTCCAGATGCAGCATTTTCAAGCTCCGAGGACTGTGAGGTGTCAGACACTCGCCCTTTTCTGTTAGGTCAGGGGCCAGGGATGGAGAAGACGAAGGAAGCCTCTCAAAGCCCCCCACTCGAATTAGCATATCCTGGCCTTTTTTAAAAGGCTTGGGTCTCCAAAAGTATGATTAATAGCTCAGTTGGCTTTGCCTTTATTTATGCCGCCCGGTCATTAGCGCAACATGCATCCGTTCCTTCGCCAGTCCCCAGGGCCAGACGCCATGCTCCGTACCAGGAGCCAGGGGCATAAATGAGCGAGGCCAGGTAGAGAGCAGCCAGAGGCCTCGAAAGAGGCTCGGATAAAGAGTGGCAGTATCAACAGGCACAAGAGGTCAGTGACATGGAACTGAAGGACATGGGGACACTCCTAGAGGCAGAGGCACTTTCCCAGGTCTTGAAGGTTGGGTACAAGTTGGCAGGGAGCCGGTCAGGAGGCTCCCAGTGGACCGAGGGTTTCCAAAGGTCATGGTGGAGGTGACAGTGGTGAAGGACCGGAAGGAAGAACGTGACCCTCAGGCATGGCTTTGATTGAATGACTGGGGCGGGGTGAGTGCTGTCACCATGAGGGAGGAGGGAAACCAGGAAGAAGGAGCCAGGTTTAGGAAGTAAGAAAGTAAGGAAATGCGTTTTCTCAGGGACACGCTGCGTCCGAGGGGCCATGGAGCAGCCAGGTGGAGAAAGTGGAGAAGCTGGCTAAAGCCCAGAGCAGTGTCAGCCCTGGAGAGACAGGCCTGGGAACTCAGGAAGAGAGTCCCGCAGGAGAGGTGGATGACGCTCAGACCCTCCGCCTCTGTGGGGTCCAACCTCACAGGGATGCCCATGGTAATGTCCACAGCCCCGCCTTCTGTGAGCCCCTTGGAGGCCCAACCCGGGAAGCTCCTTCTCTCCTTCTCTGCCCAGGGCCAGACGCACTGAATTCAAACGACACAACCCCTGTGTTGTCACTGGCCGCGTTTTGTCAGGACATCCAAATGCCTGATGGAGTAGTCACGGAGCTACCTGCCCAGAGCAGTGGTTCTGGGAGCTGTGAGTGTCAGCAGCTGTGGGTGGGTCTTTGTCTCCGCTCGACATAGCTGGGATGCTGAGCTCCTGGCACCTGCAGAGATTTGCTAGCGTGACTGCAACCGATGCTAATGATTTCTAGAAACCTAGGAGTTGTAGGAGGAGAGGAATTTAATGTGAAAGAGGCTCCACCTCCTGGTAATATTCAAAACCGACATTTCTGCCGCACTTTACAGTTTATAAGCTTATGTCAGTTTTTAAAGTCTCATTTAGATCCATATCTGGATCTGGGTGGTAGTTACCTGAGTATATGTAAAAACAATTATCAAGCTTATAGTTAAGATTCAGGCACTTCATCGCATGGTTATAAAAAAAAAAACTCTAGATACATAAGTGATGAAGTAAATGATATCTCATTTTATCCTTGTTTCCATCCTGAAGTCAGTGTCCTTGTTAGCCACATGTGGGGGAACTGAGGCTGGGTGATCCGCCCTAGGTGCAGGGCAGGGGAGTGGAAATACAGACTGGCACAAATTCCTCAGGCCCCACTTGGATGTCAGGGATGATAATGGCATTAGTAGGGCTTGGGAAGGACTGAAGAGGGGGCCATTGTGGTGTCAAAAGGCCCATGGAGACCTTTGGGACTGAGATCTACTGTCCCCATTCAGCCTTCCCCTTCCCTGGGATCCAGGTTTGGCCTCGGAAGACGTTATTTTCTGGGTAGACATTTCCGTTTGGACAGAAGCTCAGGATGGGCAAAATCCCGGGAGCCTCTGCACCTCAGGAGTCCTCCAAGTTGCTCCCCACTGGTCTCTCAAAGCTCCCTTGGAAGTTTGCACAAAATACATAGTGCAGAAGAGGTTGCCAACAGGTTAGACATCATGGCTTACTGTTCATTCAAAAGGAGCAGCAAGCAAGTATCAGAATCAACCAGATCCTTGGATGTAGAAGAACATGAAAAGTGCTATGGAAATCTTGAGCAGAAATTAACCAACTCTGCTGGGGTGAGGGGCGGGGGGGGGGGGGTGTCCAAAACATGTGACTTGAGCTGGACTTCTAAGTATAAAAAAGTTTAGTGTATAGAGTAGGATATGCACTACGGGAAGAGCATATGCAAATACCCAGAGGTGAAATGGCATCAGATGAGGTTGAGGGGAAAGGACTTGGGGGGAGGCTGGAGAGGTAGGAAGGAGGTCAGCCAAAAACCAGGCCCAAGAACCAAGAACCAGGCCCAAGAGCCTGCTTCTGTTGTTCTCTATCAGCAAGGACCCATTCAGGGTACCCCCATGCCTATCAGGTCGAGAAGAAGTGCCTATGGTTTCAGTGGACATTTAAAAATGTTTGCAATCCAGATGGGCCAAGCCTCTGCTCCTGTCCTCGTGCCAACAGCCAGGCCATGAATTGCCTCAACCTCACGGGGAGCTATGTGGTAGTGCCATCCGTGTGGTTTATGAGGTTGCCTTTGATACTTGGGAACTTTTCCCTCTGGAGTTTGAGAAAATGAGTCCACTCCATTTATCTCCAAGTTTGCAGCCTCAAGATGAGATTGAATCTCTGTCAGGTATCAGCTTTCAATGTGATGAATGGGCTCTTGGTTTCTGTCTTCATGTCTGCAAGGTCCAGATTCCCAACTGGGGTGACTGATGCACCTGGGGAAAATAGCACTTGATAGACGTGAAGGACAGAGACCAACCCATAGCTCCCTGGGGATCTGGTTGCAGACAGGGCTCTGACAACAAGAAAAAAAATTTAACATCTTTTTACTCAAGCTAGATACTCTTGACACAATATTCTGCTAACTCTCTAGACCAGGGATTTATTAAGATATCAGCAACTAATTCCGTAATAAACCACATTCGTGGTTTTATATTCTCACTCACCCTCTCCCCTTTCCCCCCACCCAGCCAGCTCCCCCTCCACCCTACCCCCCACCCCCACTTAACCTGATGCACTCCAGGTAGGCCACAGACAGGTCCAGTCCTATGGTTTGAAAACCAGAGTTCAAGCCTCTTCTCTGCCAAGGTTTTTAGGCAACACTCTCTAAGAAGCCTGCTTTCCCACCTGTGAAATGGGTGTGAAAACAGCTCCCCCAAGGGTTGACTGGTGTATTCATGCAATCCATTGTATGCCTCTATGCCTGACGCTGGGCTAGAGGCTCTAAGCTGCAAATATAAGCTGCCCCTTCACTCTGGAGGTGCCATGAGAGAATGAAGGCCCTGTGGCTGTGTCAGGTGCACCAGCGTGAGTCTTAATAAACATGAATCCAGTGGTCTGACGCTCAAAGTGCTCCTTTGGAGCCACCACAACGTTTAGGAGTACAGTCTTTGGAGTTCCACCCGGGCCACTTAATAGCTGTCCGACCAGCACGATATCCTTCAGTTCTCCAGCCTCGGTGTTTTCATCTATAAAGTGGGGTCAAGAGTTTTCTCCGCAGAGGACTCTGGAGGAGTAACTGGAATAACACACCTAAAGTACTTAACAAAACTGGCTGGCGCGTAGTAAGTGCTCAACAAATGCAACGATGAGGATCGTCATCGCGATCATATTTTAGCGCATCGGAGCCCAGCAGCCCAAACCACTTTCCTTGCAGGGCCCTTCCCTGCAAGGAGAAGCGTGAGCTCGCCTGCGCGGGGAGCGGCGCGCCACGGGCCCCACGTAGTGACATGGATTTCTCTGTTTATCCCTCGAGGCTTCCTTTCAGCGTCTTCTTCCCCGGCAGCTGCTCTGTCAACAGTCCATATGCCACCTCCGCTACGGAGCAGCTTTCCAGAAGGGGCTGCCAACCCCGCAGGAGAACTTCGCCGAGGAGTTCAGGGGCGCGCGCGATCAATCACTCCGCCCCCTGTGAGCCTCTGGTTCCTTCCTGCTCCTCCAGCCTCCCCCGATCCCCTCCTGGGAGCGCAAGTGGGCAGGGGAGCGGCAGGCAGCCGGGGCTTGGTTCCCGGCAGGGTGTGCACGTGGCAAGGAGGCCAGCTGGAGGAACAGGACGGGACAGATGCCACGGGGGCCCAGATTTGTTCCTGCAGGAAGAATGCAAGGAGCTAATTGTCTCATTACCCGGGATGGATCTCTCCCTGGCCCTGCCACGCCTCGTGGAAAGAACGCCCGGGCTTGTGCATGTCGAATAGTGGGTGGCCGCTCTGGGAAGGAATGGGGAGGCAGCCTCAGTTCTACTCCGGGCCCCCAGGCCTTGGAAATACTGCTTCAGAAATAACTCAACCGAGGCCCCACATTCCTTCAGTTTAGTTGATTGTTGGAGAAACCTCCACCTTGGTGCCTCTCTCCCCCTTATAAAACCCTCAACGGGAGCACTTGGAACACACACACGCACACACACGTGGACACACACACACACACACACACACCTTTATACCCAGTCACTAGTCGTTTACAGTGGTTTCCAATTCATTCTTTAACATATAGAAGGATGTGGGTCCTAGCCCGGCTCTTTTCTGCCCTGGTTCTCAGCCTTTCCTGTTGCCTGGCCTCTGCCATGCTGGCCCCTGCTGCGCACCCTTCGGTGTCTTTCCCATGACGGTCAGCGCCATTCTTCAGGGTCCAGTCCAAAATCCACCTCTTCCTTAGCCTTTCACTAGATGTATTTCCTGCCTTGCTACCTTTAATTCCAGACTGCCTGGTATTAAAAGAAAGGTAACTGACGTTCATGCCCTTCCTTATTTTTACAGATTTCCGCCCACACTCCCCCATCTCCTCTTCTTAGGTGACAGCCCTGGGAAGGAGGCGCCATGGTGCACTTCCTGCCACGGCACAGTGCCACTGAATGGAAGACAGGAGGAATAGTTGCCTCCCACTCGCACATGCTGCCCAGCCTGGGGGGAACCCTTGAAACACAGCAGACTAGACCCTACTTGTCTGTCCAGCCCTTGCAGACATAATTCTGGAGTTCTGGCAGTTGACCATTGCCGGAATCACCCTTTGCGGGCTTCTGCTGCCCATTCAGAGAATTCTGGCCTCTCAACCTTACGTTGAAGATACGGGTGAGTTTTATCAGTAGGGACTGCGTGTAAGAGAGAAGCAGTTACTGTGTGTTTAACCAAAGAGAACGGGCTTATTTTTTCTCACTTAACAATGCTGCCTGGCCGCACTATGGCTGCAAGATGGCTGTTCACTCCCAGCCTCACATTCGCAGTCCAGAAGGAAAGGAAAAAGAAAGGAAGCAACGAGATTGAACACAAAAGTTTCCTGCAATATCCAACAGGCCTCCGCTTACATTTCTGTAGCCAGAAAGTGTCGTGTGGCCACCCTCGGCTGCAGGGGAGACTGGGAAGTGAAGTTGTTCATACTGTGGCATATCGCCTCCCCACACAATATCAGGATTCTGTTACTAAGAACAAAAAGGAAAAAAACACGGATGTGTGACTGTGACTTAAGATGTGTCTCCCTCATCACAGAATAGGCTCCACAAAGTCAGGGAGCATGTGGGGCTATGCCCACAGTTGTGTCCCCGGAATCAAGCCTTGTGTCTGGAATACATGGACGCTCCATAAATTGGTGGAATGAATGAATGAAAACAATGGCTGCCCTAAAGTCATCAGTTTTAAAGCCTTTTTAAGATGCACATGGGCTCAAATGCCAGGCCCTAGAACTCCTGTCAGTCTTTCCTCACAGGTGGTATTTGCCAGTGTTCAAAGGCCTCTCCCTACCCACACCTTCTTCTGGCACCATCTCCCCGGTGTTCTAGATGTTACTTGGGTGACCTCTAATGCACGTTCTCAGATCGCAATCAATCAAATCTGCAGCAGCTCACCCTGGGCGACCCGGGTTATCGACTCCATATTTTAGTTCATAAATTAATAGCTGATTATGAAGCACAAGATGGAAAACGCCCAACCTTGGTACATAGCACCTGTAATTACAAAGACAGGATTGGGGGTGTCTGTGCATAATAAGTGACTGGAATTCAAGTTTTTAATGCATGTATTTATTGCTAGATACATATCATTTTGAGAAAAAGGTAGTTTTATACCTCTTATTGGAAAAGACACCTGTATAGATAAGAAATGCCATCTTTAGAAGATGCTGTGAATTTGATAAATGAATAGAAGCATAAAATTTACCCAGAAGTACTTTAGGATGAACAAGTTTTAAAACAGCTAAAATGTTTTTTAATGACAAAAAAGAATAGGGCACCAAATCAGTCAGACACAGAAGCTCTTTTTTAAAGGTTACATTTTAGATGCCCTGTTTTTAAGGGGGAAAATGATGTTAGTTTAATTAAACAGAAACTCCAGGAATGGGTTGGGCGGGCTCCGGGAAGGCTAGGACAGTCCAGCCCTGGAAAGCTCAGAGGTTCTGATGGCCTCTTCTTTCCCCAGTAGACTGCCTGCCTCAGGTCACGGTCGGAGCTGGGGATTCTATGGACTCTTAATGACAACAGCGATGTTTCTTGATGAGACACACTAATAGCACTTCATTTCAATGCATTCGGGATTTCATTGATTCCCCAGACTCTTGCTCCTTTGAGAAAACGAAAGTGCGGCTGTATTCGCGTTAGGAGCTTCAGCTTTTTCATCGGGACAATGACGAAAAGTAGCATCCTATCTGCCTTTTCAGTGAGGTTGTGAGAATCACATAAGAAGAAAAATGTGAAACCAGGGTATAGGTGGTCACATGCTACATCAGTGAGGGGGGGCTTTTAAGGGTCAGTAATGACTCATGGGAGCATCTTAATGGGATTTTTTGCATTAGGGATTACATCCCCAGCCCTGAACATGGGACAGCTATCAGTTAGGCATCAGTGGGGTGCAGGTTTACAATCATTCAGACTCAAATAAAGAAGGACTGTTGTCACCTCACAGAAGCTGTGTTGGTCTAGTGTCTGGAAATCTGAGCTCTCATTCTGCATCAGACACTCTTGCCTTGTGACTTTGAACTAGTTACTTCCATGCCATAAACCTCAGTCTTCTCTTCTGAAAAATGGAAGTAACTGATCTCTGGGGACACTTCAGGCTCTAACTTAGTAAATCTCCTGTCCAGAATACAGACTCCCAGCATGGGATTAGGGTAGAATTGGGAATGGTCCAGATGTACATCCACTCCAAGACCCTCTGAGACCCTTTATGGCCGCTGCTGCCCTGCAAGTGTCAGTATCTCTCAGATGATTATCTCTAGCCTCTCGAGGGGACTCCTCTGAGTCAGAACCTTCTGGGGCCCCTCGGAACAGCCAAGTTGAGGGTCTCAGGATAGGACAGAAACGCCACCTCTGCTTCAAGCTGTGTGGGAAGGTTTCTGCCCCCCAAGAACGTGACCGAGGGATATCGAGGCGACATTCCTAGGCTTCGTCAAAGCAGTTCCAAGAGTCTACAAACAGGTGCTGGCTTGTTAAGAGAAATAATTTCTGTGGTTCCCCCATTCTGGCCACATTAGTCATTCAAGTGCTGAAGAACAATATAAATTCCTGTCATCCCAGTTTATGTGGCCACTAAGATTTATTCCGAGCGACAGGTCATTAAGGTTTCTTCTCTCTCTCTCTCTCTCTTTTTTTTTCCCTCGGATTCACTGAGAACTCGTATTTCTGCCCCACGTTATGGACTGCTAACAGCTATGTTTTTGGTCAGGGAGTCAGCAATAAATCTGAATTTAATAAAGTGACAAAAGATCGCTATCCCAGAGACAGTCTGAGCCCCTATTCTTCGTCTCCTTGTATAAAAACGCTTTTGTATTGAGACATCTTCCCCATAAAAGCCACACTTGCCATCTAACTATTCACCTCCCCCAGGAGACGGTTCGCTGTACCAAGGCAGACCAAATAATTATGGACTGTTGGAGTCAGAAGGCCTAGTCGCAACTGTGGGGGGTGGGGAAAGAGCAGAACTCCAGGATCTGCCCATCCCGTATGGTCTGACCTTGGCTTGTCCTCAAATCCGAACCTCAGTTTCTCCAGCTACAGAATGGAAATTGTAACTTTCATCCCGTCTATTTCTCGGGGTTGCTGGGAAGGTTTGAGTTAAATGAGGGCAAGAGGAAGCTCTATGCAGTTGGAGAGGATTGTGACTGCTTTGTTTGTTTTAAATTTTCAGCATGTTAGAGTTCACTTTCCGTGGAAAAATGGAGTTAGCAGCAAATGGATATCTACCCCTAGACCACCAACTCCCCTTTCTGGTGTTCCTTCAGTTGAACCACGCTGCCCCCCATGGGTCACCCTCTTGCTCTTGATGCAAGGTTCAGGGGAGCAGTTCTCTGAAGTTTTCTGGGAAGCCTCAACCCACTGCAGACAGCTTGGCCACAGGGAGACTTTAAGAACCTTCTGGCTAGGACTACCGTTAGCACCAACCTGTCTTTGTCCATTCTCCATGGAGGCTGATGTTCTGGCTAAACTCCACAGAGCATTCTGGGTGTCTGGGAGACATCTCCTAAGATCCTAGCACACCCTCCAGAAGGCAACAAAACTATCTTAGAAGTAGAAGGTCAAGCCCTTTCTTACTGGAGCTTTCAAATGCACCCTCAGAACTTCACTCCACTCCCCACAATCGTGGAGCGGAAAAAGAACTTGTAGAAGATTAGCATGCTAACAAATACATCAAGCTCGCTATAAACTGCTGTCTTCAAACCCTCTATAAACTCCTGTCTGGATTTGTAAATAACAACCATATAAGGATTTTCCCAGTAAGCATAGCAGGCAGAAATGTATAGTCATTTCTGAGAGCTTGCTTCTGACTAGCTAAGCAAAGCTTATTAAAGTGATATTGTGTGCTTTGTCACTCTTTTTACTGTTGTGTAACCTCAGCCATAAATCCAGAGTAATTCTATTTGCCAGCGTGCTCTCTCTCTCTCTCTCTCTCTCTCTCTCTGCATGTCTCTGCAGTCTCCAACCAAAACTTGATGCAGATGGTGGAAAAATTCATCCTATTGACTAAAATTAGAAAGTTCTAAAAATGGAGCTGTTTTAAAAAGTAGCATGTGCTCCTTTGAGCAATAGTGAGTCTCTCACCACTGGAGGTATGTAAGCAGAGACTGGAAAAATATCTGCTTAATGGTCTAAAGACAAATTCCAAAAATTGGGTGGACAATCAGGTCAGACAACCTATAAGTCTCTGCAAATGAGAAATCCTGGGAATCATGGGCACCTGGGTGGCTCAGTCGGTTGAACATCTGACTTTGGCTCAGGTCATGATCTCACAGTCCAGGAGTTCGAGTCCCACATCGGGTGAGCTCAAGCCCTGCTTCAGATGAACCCCACTTCTCTCTCTCTCTCTCTCTCTCTCCTTCTCCCTCATTTGCTCCCTCTCTCATAAATAAATAAATAAATAGATAGATAGATAGATAGATAGATAGATAGAAATTCTGGGAATCAAAGGCATCCATTCCCCCAAAGCTCTTCTGAAGGTCTACTCTAATCTGTGCCAGGCTGTGTGCTGGGAGAGATGAAGTAAACCAGCCCCGGGAACTCTCAGCAAGATCCCAGATTCAGAGAAGACAGACAAGCCAGCAGCTAACTCAAGTGCAAGGCAAAATGATGCAGCGTTGGCAAGAGGTGACAGCCAGCTGAGTTTGCAGAGGTAGCTCAGATGAAGACCCACCTGAGACTGGAGAAAGTTCCCCATGGCTGCTTCCCTGGGTTGGAGGGCTCTGGCTGCAGGAAAATTGTCTAGATATAATGATGTATTTTATCGAGCACTTACGTCATGCCAGGCACTTAACAGCTTGTCATTTGATCTGTATAACAGTCCATCGAGGTAGGTACTATTGTTTTCCCTCATTCTATGTAGGGGAAATCAAGGATAGGTTAAATGATATGCCAAAGGTCACAAACCCCAGTAAGAGGTCAGGCCCCAGTGTGAAGCTTGGCGATCTACTTCTAGCCGTTGCTCCTAATGAGTCAGCTCATCTGCTCCCTAGGCTAGTTCCTATCCCTCTCCAGGACTGTGTCCCAGCAAGAACAATAAAGGGCCAATGTCTATGCAAATTTAAAACATATATGTGCTCTGATCAGCAATAATATAATACATCCAAGGATATCTGTGCATCATTATTTGTACCAGGGGGAAAACTGAAAATGGGTAGTCACTGAAAAGAATGAATGACTTCTATCTCCCTGGCATATCACAGCCAAGTTATCACTTCTCTCAGCTGAGCATTTCATTAAAGCTTAAAGCAAAAGCAGGGGCGCCTGGGTGGCTCAGTCAGTTGAGCGTCCGACTTCAGCTCAGGTCATGAGTAGTTCGAGCCCCGCGTTGGGCTCTACGCTGACAGCTCAAAGCCTGGAGCCTGCTTCAGACACATTCTGTGTCTCCCTCTCTCTCTGTCCCTCCCTTGCTTACACTGTCTCTCACACTCTCAAAAATGAATAAACGTTAAAAAAATTTTTTTAAGTTTAAAGCAAAAACAAATAATAATAATGATGATGATAATGATGATGATGATGATAAATGACTTCTGTATCCATTGATCTGAATGGTTGACCCAATGTATTGTTAAGTGGAAAAAAAAGTATTTGAAGATAAAGGTTTTTAATAAGAATCCAGTTTTATAAAAAATAAACAACAAAAAAAATCCTGTGTATGGGTATATGTCATTGTATAGGATAAATGTGTAGAAGGATACATATCAAGTCATTTCCATTAGTCACCTTACGGAGGAGGAAGAAGGAATGGGAGAGAAGAGGTAGAGGAAGAAGAAAAGTCTGTAGCCAATGTAATGATTTTGAATATGCTTTTCTGGTGGTGCATATGTGTGTTTGTGTTTGTATTTTTGCCCTTTGGGTGGATTATGATTAACAGAGATTCATCTGTTTTAAAGTAATCAGCTCTTAGATTTTGTTTCCTAATTTGCTGATTGCTCCTTCCAACTTCACTATTTACCTCCTGCTATTGTGTTTAGTTTAATACTTTCTGTATCCTTTTAATACATTACAATGTTGCATTTTTCTCTCTCTGAACATGTTTACTTTTATATCCACAATTGTTTAGTGTTATGCCCAGAATTCGTGACCCCCAAAGACCACCAGGGAGCCGAGTCCGATGCAAAAGCAAAGAGCCTTTATTCGAGCTAGCTTGAGCTCAATCTCCTACCTGCACCGAGGCAGCGGTGAGATACCGGAGAGAGAGAGTGAGTTTCAAAAGCACAAAGGTTTTATAGGGATCATGGCCTTAGCCGATTGGCTGGGGAAGGGTGGTGGACTCAGCCGATTGGCTGCCAAAGTGTGGTCCCAGATCAGCAATTATCAGCGTCACCTGGATCTTGTTAAAAATGCAAATATTGGGCCTGGTGGTTACAGACCCACTGAATCAGAAACTCTGGGGGTGGGGTTCAGCAATCTGTGTTTGAACAAGTCTTCCAGGAGATTCTGATGCACCTGAAGTTTCAGAACCACTGTGTCTGAGGATCTCTAACATGTTTGGCCTCAGTGTATACAGAACATTTCTCACTGGTCACCTATTAACCATTGACTGTCAGCCTTGCTGTGCTATATAAATACCTAGCACCAAACACCATTCCCAGAGACTCTGATTAATTGGTTTGGGGAGGGGTAAAATGCTCCCAGATCATTCTAAGCCTGGACAGGGTTGAGGGCTACTGCCTCTGGCCCCTACCTGAGAGAAGCCCTCCCTCTTCTACTCACACTTTCCACGCCTCTCACATTCCCCTTCCTCCCACCTCAGAATTCAGAAGAATGCATCAATCGGTAAGTTACTTAAGGGGAGGAGGCGTGTTCTGAGGTTTGAGCAGGAACTTCTTTCTGCGGCCATGTCGGGGACATAGTCACTAGTCAGCCAGCCTAGGTCTGCTCTTTCATTTAGAATATTTCATTCGTTATTTTTTCAAATAGAAATACATTAGAAAGCATATCGTTTTTAAGGTTTTTTTTATGTTGTGTTTTTTGTTTTTGTTTTTGTTTTGAGAGAGAGAGAGAGAGAGAGAACATGAGCTGGGGAGGAGCAGAGGCAGAGAGAATCTTAAGCAGGCTCCATGCCCCAGTGTAGAGCCTGACACAGGGCTGGAACTCATAACCGTGACACATGACCTGAGCTGAAATCAACAGTTGGATGCTTAACCAACTGAGACACACAAGCACCCCTGGAAAGAATATCTTTGAGTAGTTATTTCAGAGAAAGTATGTATAAGGTGAACTCTGTGAGACCTTTCATTCAACTGAATT
This sequence comes from Panthera uncia, assembly GCF_023721935.1. Lineage (NCBI taxonomy): Eukaryota > Metazoa > Chordata > Mammalia > Carnivora > Felidae > Panthera > Panthera uncia. The sequence goes on along the minus strand of NC_064807.1, from coordinate 59,775,716 downwards.
ATTTCCAATTGCTTCATGCATGAACATCTTGACTGAGTTTAACTCTTCGGTCACAGTATTTTTCTTTCAAGCTCTATATGAACAAACTCATTGTCATCTAGGAAAGTGTTTCCCAAGGGATGTTGGTAATAATATTGATCTTACATCATATTTTTGAGAAAATGGATCCAATGGTCCAAATGTTTGGGAAGTGCTTCATGCATAGTGCCAAAAATTCTAGTATTTGAACATTTGGCATGAACACAGAAAATCTGAGAACCACTGACCTAGGACATTACATCTAGGAAATCCTCACTTTGAGGAGCACATCACACCTGTACCACCAGTCTCTTTTCACCTGTACCTATGTCGTTCCCAGACTGCAATTCGATTCAGCAGGTTGAGAATCCAGAGAACTTCTGAGGACCACCCTGCAGGCCTTCTTTTGGAAATTCTGTTTCTCATTCCGAGTGATTCTACTCTGGAGAGTAGCGTGTTCCTTAGAAAATCATTGCAATATCTTTGTGGGAAGTGAAATTATGTCTGGAGTATAACACAATGAATAATAATTTGGCTTATATACTTGAATTTTCAATTTCAATGTATTCAATGTTTTAAATATATTTCATAAATAAATATCTCACTTTTTAAATTGGCACAGCTGATCCTTTTCTAGAATTTCAAAGATAAAACCAATGACAGTCAGTGAATCTCACAGAAAACAGAACTTTGTTATTCACATTAAATTTTTTGCAAAGCAAATAATCTGACGCTTCTACCCAATTTTCAAATAAAAAATTACTTTCTTGACAACAAGATGAAAATCCTTTCATAAATTGATTATCAGTAATGTCAACATATATCCTAAAAGCAGGTGAAATCTAAAATTTTTTCCCATTAAAAAAATCCAGGGGCGCCTGGGTGGCTCAGTCGGTTAAGTGTCCGACATCAGCTCAGGTCACGATCTCATGGTTTGTGCCTTTGAGCCCCACATCGGGCTCTGTGCTGACAGCTCGGAGCCTGGAGCCTGCTTCAGATTCCGTGTCTCCCTCTCTCTCTGCCCCTCCCCCACTCGTGATCTGTCTGTCTCTCTCTCTCTGTCTCTGTCTCAAAAATAAATAAACATTAAAAAAAATCCAGCATTGCTCGATGTCCATCAGGCACACTATAAGTATTTTTCCCCCAACTTAGTTCATTAACCTTAAATAACTTTGGCACAGCTTGACGGACACCCTCAACTTCAGTGATGATCTTCTTCAACACTTTTAAAAGTAGCACTTTTTTTTTTTTTCAACGTTTTTTAATTTATTTTTGGGACAGAGAGAGACATAGCATGAACGGGGGAGGGGCAGAGAGAGAGGGAGACACAGAATCGGAAACAGGCCTGAGTTTCCGGAAGTCAGCCCAGAGCCTGACGCGGGGCTCGAACTCACGGACCGTGAGATCGTGACCTGGCTGAAGTCGGACGCTTAACCGACTGCGCCACCCAGGCGCCCCAAAAGTAGCACTTTTGATTCAAATGTGTCTCTAACCATACCAGGCATAAAGAAATAACTGTACTCAATTCTTTTCCTCTGTGGATTCATTACAACTAAAAAACAAAATGAGTTATGATTGGCTTTTTTGCAAAATTTGAAGTTCGATATCTTCCACAATCACATTGACACTGGACTATGGAACTGAATAAGAAAAAAAAAAATTCCCAGTGTTCATCTGCAAGTAGTTTTTGGAAGTATTCCAAATGTAAGATTGAGGAGAGTGTCTCCATTGGGTGAATATTTTTAATATCACTCTTTGTGATTAAATGAGCTACTTTACATCACAATTTCACTTTTACACATTCCAGTCCAATATTATATGTTGCAGAAAAATCCAGTTTGCAGGAAAATCCACTGTCTCTGTAATTACATCAGTATGATTTTTTTAACTTTATTTTTTATTTTTAAAGTTTACATCCAAATTAGTTAGCATATAGTGAAGCAATGATTTCAGGAGTAGATTCCTTAATGCCCCTTCCCCATTTAGCCCATCCTCCCTCCCACAACCCCTCCAGCAACCCTCAGTTTGTTCTCCATGTTTATGAGCCTCTTCTGTTTTGTCCCCCTCTCTGTTTTTATATTATTTTTGTTTCCCTTCCCTTATGTTCATCTGTTTTGTCTCTTAAAGTCCTCATATGACTGAAGTCATAGGATTTTTGTCTTTCTCTGACTGACTAATTTCACTTAGCATAATACCCTCCAGTTCCATCCATGTAGTTGCAAATGGCAAGATTTCATTCTTTTTGATTGCTGAGTAATACTCCATTGTGTGCATATATATATATATATATATATATCACATTTTCCTTATCCATTCATCCATCGATGGACATTTGGGCTCTTTCCATACTTTGGTTATTGTTGATAATGCTGCTATAAGCATGGGGGTGCATGTGTCCCTTTGAAACAGCACACCTGTATCCCTTGGATAAATGCCTAGTAGTACAATTGCTGGGTTGTAGGGTAGTTCTATTTTTAGCTTTTTGAGGAACCTCCATACTGTTTTCCAGAGTGGCTGCACCAGCTTGCATTCCCACCAACAATACAAAAGAGATCCTCTTTCTCCACATCCTCGCCGACATCTGTTGTTGCCTGAGTTGTTAATGTTAGCCATTCTGACAGGTGTAAGGTGGTATCTCACTTGGTTTTGATTTGTATTTCCCTGATGATGAATGATGTTGAGCATTTTTTCATGTGTCGGTTTGGCCATCTGGATGTCTTCTTTGGAGAAGTGTCTATTCATGTCTTTTGCCCATTTCTTCACTGGATTATTTGTTTTTTGGGTGTTGAGTTTGATAAGTTCTTTGTAGATTTTGGATACTACCCCTTTATCTGATATGTCATTTGCAAATATCTTCTCCCATTCTGTCGGTTGCCTTTTAGTTTTGCTGATTGTTTCCTTCGCTGTGCAGAAGCTTTTTATTTTGATGAGGTCCCAGTAGTTCATTTTTGCTTTTGTTTCCCTTGCCACTGGAGACGTGTTGAGTAAGAAGTTGCTGTGGCCAAGATCAAAGAGGTTTTTGCCTGCTTTCTCCTCAAGGATTTTGATGGCTTCCTGTCTTACATTTAAGTCTTTCATCCATTTTGAGTTTATTTTTTGTGTATGGTGTAAGAAAGTGGTCCAGGTTCATTCTTCTGCATGTCGCTGTCCAGTTTTCCCAGCACCACTTGCTGAAGAGACTGTCTTTATTCCATTGGATATTCTTCCCTGCTTTGTCAAAGATTAGTTGGCCATACGTCTGTGGGTCCATTTCTGGGTTCTCTCTGCTGTTCCATTGATCTGAGTGTCTGTTCTTGTGCCAGTACCATACTGTCTTGATGATTACAGCTTTGTAGTATAGCTTGAAGCCTGGGATTGTGATGCCTCCTGCTTTGGTTTTCTTTTTCAAGATCGCTTTGGCTATTCGGGGTCTTTTCTGGTTCCATACAAATTTTAGGATTATTTGTTTTAGCTCTGTGAAGAATGCTGGTGTTACTTTGACAGGGATTGCATTGAATATGTAGATTGCTTTGGGTAGTGTCAACATTTTAACAATATTTGTTCTTCCTATCCAGGAGCATAGAATCTTTTTCCATTTCTTTGTGTCTTCTTCAATTTCTTTAATAAGCTTTCTATAGTTTTCAGTGCATAGGTTTTTTGCCTCTTTGGTTAGATTTATTCCTAGATATTTTATGAGTTTTGGTGCACTGTAAATGGGATCAATTCCTTGATTTCTCTTTCTGTCACTTCATTGTTGGTGTATAGGAATGCAACCGATTTCTGTGCATTGATTTTATATCCTGCAACTTTGCTGAATTCATGAATCAGTTCTAACAGTTTTTTGGTGGAATCTTTTGGGTTTTCCATATAAAGTATCATGTCATCTGTGAAGAGTGAAAGTTTGACCTCCTCCTGGCTGATTTGGATTCCTTTTATTTTTTTGTGTTGTCTGATTGCAGAGGCTAAGACTTCCAATACTATGTTGAATGCTCTTCAGTTTTAAACTACTGGGACTGTAAAGAAGCTGGACTTCTCCTTTGCAATATGTAAAAATCCGTATGTATTACTTATCTGTTGCTGCAAAGAACCTCAATTCTAATTCTTATTCTTATACATCTTTTGATCTTTTGTGCTTGGTGGCCTTTTTCTTTGTCTAAAGTCTAACAGTTAGGAGGTACCTGGATGGCTCAGTCAGTTAAGCATCAAACTTTGGTTCAGGTCATGATCTCACAGTTTGTGAGTTTGAGCCTCACATCAGGTTCTCTGCTGTCAGCCCAGAGCCCAGAGCCTACTTCTGATCCTCTGTTTCCCTCCCTCCCTGTCCCTCCCCTGCTTGTTCTCTCTCTCTCTCAAAAATAAATAAACATTTTTAAAAAAGTAAAGTCTAAGTCTAACAGTTATACTCGAATGTGTTATAGAGTTGACGTTTATGAGTAAATTTTCCCAGGTACCCAGTGGGCCCTATAAATGTATAGACCCTGATCTTTTATTTCTGTAAAGTCTTCTGGAATTATCCTCTTCAGTTACTACAATTATATATATGTTGTTTCTACTTGCCTGTCTGTCTACCATTTCAGCCATGTTTTCTTTGACCCTTTTTGCTTCTCATTTTATCTTGCTTTTGTTCTCTTGATCATTTCCCTGCCTTTCTTCAATTTCCCTAATTAAAATTTAATTTTAGTCTATTCTTTCTTGGGCACCTGTAAAGTGCCCAAGGACATTTGATCTTGGTTTCTGGTATGCTTTTGTCTTTTGCTTACATTTCTTTCCTGAAGTCAACCAATTCTGTTAGATTCCTAATTCAAGTGTTCTCTTTTGTGTCCATGTATCAAAGCATAATATCTTTAAAGATGGCTTTTATTCTTTAAGATAGGGGCAGAAATTTCGTGTCTTCCAATTTTGGCGTTCTCTCTTATTTGCAAGACTCTAAAATTTCTCCTTTGCTTCTTTTCACCATTGCCACTAAATTTCCAAAAAGCATCTCTCCCTACCCTTTCACATTCTTTTCCCTCAGAAGCAACATCTTTTGAAAACTGCTCCCTTAAATAGCATACAGTTTTACGTTCCTTTCTTATAGCAAATGCTCAGATACACAAGGACTCTTTTTCAGTATTTTCTGACTTAAGGTAGACTCTCCCTCTCTGGCAGTGATTTTAGATCAAGCATGGGTTTGTCAGTATCTACCCTCTTTACTTTCCATTTAGCATTTTGCCTACTATCCTTGTTCTTTGTGAATGCCAGTGGGCAAAGCATGAGAGCTGATTTGCTGCAAGTTGGTGTTTCTTTATCTACTTGTGGGTAAATTTGAAATGTATCCATTCTCTTTCTTCTAGTTACACCAAAGACATGGATTTTGTGCAGTTTTATTTATCCTTCTCGTTATTCTGTGTTGTTTTTGAGAGATTCAGATTTTTTGGCCATCATCTCAGCTACCCTTAAGGCTAATTTAGAACGCCTTAATTTAGAACACCGTATCTTTTGTGTGACCCTATCGACCATGAAGATTTCATCAAGCTTTACTCCCTGGAGTTTTCACTAAGAATCTGTTAGCTATTTTGTGTTTTCCTGACATAAAATTATGTGACAGTATGGAATATCCTTTTTCAAACTGCATGCCCCTCAACTCACAGATTTTAATATTTCCCTCCCTCACCCCAGAAGACATCCTCCACACAGTTATGGGCCTGAACTTAAAGTCTTTAGATATGAGGGTGAACAAATAAAGCATCCACTGGGACCTTGTCCCCACATTGTTACTATGTCTCCAGTCTCCTTGTTTGTGTCTCAAACAAATAGCTCTTGTCTTTTGACACCCTAGCCCAGAGCAGCATTGAAACGTTCTTCCTACTTGAGAGGTATAATTTATCATCTGACAGGGTCTAGTGCAAATTATTACTCACCAGCCTTAAATGACACAGAGTGGACTGATGAGGGCCAGTAGGGGATAATGAGAAGACAAAGCATAGGAAAGCAGAAGGCTGGGTCCTAGCCCCAACTCTGCCACTGGCTCACTGTTTAAGCTAGAGTAAGTCCCTGCCCTGATCTCTGAGCCTCAACTTTCCCATCTGAGCTGAATGCTATCTGGGGACCCTCATGGCTCTGAGTAACTCTGACCTCTCCTAAAAGGGATTTTGGTTTGGAGTTGGCCTCATGGACTCAAAGAGCTCTATAAGCTCCCCGGAGCAGTGGCTCCACAAGCAGGAGAAAGAGTGGTCCAAGAGAATGAAGAGCTGAACCCTCACCCTACCCTCAAGTGAGAGAAGATGAGTGAACACTCGCAGTCACCTAGGCATCTAGCCCCTATATCACTCATGCCAAGAGACCAACCAGTCTCTTCTTGGATAAAACCAACAATGGTGAGCTCACTTCCTTTCAAAGTAGCCCCTTTTGCTTTATACTTTTAATGTAGTAAAGATGGAGGGAAGTGGGCACTTCAAGAGATATTCACAGAAAAAAAGTGACAAGAGGGAGACGTCAAGGATAAAATCTAGTTACTGACTTGTGAAAACACATGGATTAGTGGTGCATTCACTTAGATGGGAACAGATTAGGGGTGGGTAAAGGAAGATCATGAGTTCAGTCTTGAGCACACAACTTTGAGGAACCATTGAGACATCCAAGCCAAAGCAAGTGGCCAGTTGGATATTCAGGTCCAGAGCTCAAAGGAGACATTCTGACTGGGGACAAATAAATTAAAGTGGCTTTTCTAAAGATTGGTAAATGTGATCACTGAGGAAGAGAATATGAAATGAAAAGGAGAAAAAGGCCCTCAGATGAGAAGTTGATGGATACCAACATTGAAAGGGTAGGGAGGTGAAGAATTGCTTGCCAGCCTGAGAGGTGAAGGAAGAGCCAAGAGAGTCCCACTTCAGAAGTCACTGGAGGAGGGGTTCAGGAAAGATGAAATGGTCACTAGTGTCGAGTGCTGCTGAGGAGTCGAGTAAGGACTGAAAATGTCCACTGGATGCAATGTAGTAGAGATGCTTGGAGACTTTACTAAGGATGTTTGTGGTAAACTGATGGGGTGGAAAAGTCAGAGTGGAGGAGTCGAGGGCCAAGTGGGAGGTAAGGAAATGGGGCAGCAAGTGTAGACAACTCTGTGGAGGCATTTAGCTGTAAAAGGAAAGGAAAGAGATGGGAAGTACTCATGTGGAATGTGGAACATTAGAAACTTTCTTAAATAGGAAAGGGTTTATCATGGCTACACATCAATGGGATGATCCAGTTGAGACAGAATCATTGAATATACAGAAGAGAAAATGTTACCTATGGTTCCTTAGAAGGCAGGAGGAGATGGACTCAACAGAGCAGAAGGAAGGGTTGTTTCACCAGTGTTTCAAAATTCTTAGGACTGAGTTTCTACCAAGGCTGCACAAGTAAATAACTGGGAGGTTTTGTTTTGTTTTGTTTTGTTTTAAGTGCCAAGTCAATTTTATAAAATTATGAGTTTCTAATAATCTGCATGTATATACTGTCTTCTTTTGCTCTCTTCACATCTCAAAATTATTCAATTACTATGAAACATGTTTAAAAATATAACCAGTGTACAAAAATTATGACACCTGAAAAAAAAGTATTATTCATTCAGGAAAATGAAATTTAAGTAGTTTAGAGAAAGAAAATCCAGAACACTGTGTTTTGGTATACTTTTCTATAATATTCTTTATCTTCTGAGTAACTAAAGGAAATCCAAATGGAAATAAGACTTCAGATGATGACCAGTCATCTTTTTCTTCAAAGCAGAACCACTGAGCTAACAGTGACCCAGACTGCCATGGTCCTCTATTATCACCCATGTGGCTGCCCCAACCATCTAACTCCTTACAAAGCCCCCAACTAGTGGTTTTTTACCTCTCATTCACTAGCAGCTTATAGAAACTCATATAAATTCAGAACCATACTCATCCCAACTCAAAAGAGGGAAAGGTCTCTCCATGAGGATCATCACTCAGAAGAATTATTCCCTCTTCAAGGTCAAGGACCACAAAGCCATTGAGAGTCTCACTACTACTAGGGACTGCCACTCATTTCTCCACAGCCCATTCATTTACAGATTCCTTCTCTATTCACATTTGCTGAGACCTTTAGGCAACTCACAGAGAAAAAGGCCACAGGAACAAGTGGATAATGAAAATGAATATAGCCCTTCACCAATAAGTCTTAGTTTCATATAATCTAAGAGAATTCTAAGGAACCATTGATTAGTGGGATCAACCAGGATAACCGCTCACCAATGGGGATTCCCCTTATCAGCTCCTCTAACAATGGCACTGCAGCCTCTATTTGAACCCCTCAAGTGACAGGGGGATTGTACACCATGGCACTGACACAGAGAACAGAAAACTGTCTTTGAGTTTCTAAAATGTTCTCCTTAGGAAGACAAGCCTGACTGCAAAAGACCTAGGATAGAACCACAAAGAAGCATATTTTCTCTTTACAGGAGAGAGAAGACCTTTAAAGAAAGGGCCGTCCAAACAGATCTCACAGACTAATGGTCATTTGGTCTCTCTCCTTCCTTCTGGTACAAAGAGTCCTCCTGGCTGGCCCACTTAGGATCCACTATCATTGTTGGAAAAGATCTTCTGGTGCAAAGCCCAAGATCTTCTGGGAGCTTTTACTGGTTTGTCCTTCTCTCATGGAGAAATAGTGACCATTCCATTCATTTCCTGGGGAAAAAACTTCAGAATTTGATAATAGGGTCATGTCCTACTTTAAACCCACTTAAAAAGGCAAAGGAGCCCAAAGTCCACCCAGCGGACTGGTAAAGGAAGAATGCTCAGGCAAGAGCCCTCCCCTGGCAGTAACTTGTGAAAAGCAGGGCATGATGGGAACTAGGGCTACCGCTCAGCTTTACCAGCAGTCCCAGCTCAGCCTCCATCAGCAGGGCCCCCACCCACCCAAGCGGAGGCATACAGCTGGATTGCAGGGTCCATAGTTTCATTTACATAAGTGGGATCAGATGTCACCTAAAGTCCTACAACCTGCTTCTTAAAGTAATGATTATGGACATTATTGGGGTTTTTTTAAATTATTATGCACATCTTTCCATATCTGTGTGTATAGATTGACCTCATTCATTTTACAAGCTGAGTAGTATTCCGTTAAGTAAATGCACATAATTTATTTACATTATCTGCTCTCATTAGACATCTGAGATATTTCCAAGTCCTTCCAAAACTGCAGTGATAATCTTCATGCATACACTTGTGTGCACTTCCATAAGTGTTCTCCACAATATGTGAATCCCTTTTCCTTCGCTTTTTTACTACAATAAGCAATTAGCACCTTTTGCACACATCTCTGTGCACATGTATAGTATTTCTGAGGCTATATCTCTTGAAGCTGAATTTGCGACACCAAGAAGGACGAACATTTTAAAAATTTACTGCCAAATTGCCCTCCTATAGACCTTACTCATTTATATCATCTCAACAGGAGGGGCTTAAGAGAGTGACTGCTTCACTCATGTCAACTTTGGTGATTTTTAACTTTTGATTTTTGCCAATTTGTTAGGTGGGAAGGGGACTTTTTTAAAAAAAGAATTACATTTCCCTGGTTATTGGTGAGATTGTGCATCTTTTCATATCTTTGTTGGTCATTTTTATTTCTGCCTCAGTAGTGTGCCTGTTCACAGCCTTTGTTGGTTTTTCTTTTGAGTTGTCTTTTTCATATTGACTTGGAGGAGCACTTTATACAATTAATGGTTTATTAATACTTGATCTGTTTTACACACTACAAACTTTTTTTCCTGGTCTGTCACTTATCTTTCAACGTTTCTTATCTTTGCCTATTTTTCTGTTGACTTAGTCATATTTTCCCACTGATTTGTAAAGTATTTTTCTATCTGAAGGATAATCTACTTTTGTCACAAATCTTGCAAATATGTTTGTGTTTGCCATTTTGTTTTGGACTGTATTGAGTTAGAAAAGATTTATGTTTATTTAGACACATAGATATGCCTTCGCACATCATAAGTCTTTAGAAAGTTTTTCCGCACTCTGAGATGAGATAGTCACCAATATCTTCTTCAGGTTTTGCTAGCTATGATTCTTTAATGCATCTGGAATTTATTTGTTGTGCGGTATGCCATAGGAATCTCTCTCTTTTTTTTTTTTCCAAAATAGTTGGTTACATTTCTCAATATCTTTCATCAAATTAGTCATCCTTTCCTCTGGTTTGTAATCCCGACTTACTCATATACTTTTTATTTGGACTTAAAAGAGATCGAAATGATTAATATCAACAATCTTGACTTCATTTACAAGGGAGAGAAGAATCATTATTTGTTTTGGATAGGAAAGGAGAGTGTTGGTGTGGGATAAAATCGGGGGAAGGCAGTTAAGATAGTCATGGAATTTGCTGTGAAAAAAGGAAAGTCTGAGGAGAAAATGGCAAAAGAGAAAACTACTGAGTCATAGAAGGAATGTGTTATCACAAAAATGATGGCCACAGGAAAAGAATATTTGGGACGGTCTTAAAAAGAAGATGATGCAAGCAGAATTAAGTTGGTGGCACTGAGCTCGCCGCTTAAGGGGAAAGGGTCATGGTCAGTGTTCTCGCCATAGAGCCAAAGTGGCTGTCACAAAGCCTGAAGTGCAGTGCATGTTAAGTCATGTGAAGTCATTAATTAACAAATATAAAAAACTAGTGTTGCGGATATATTAAATAGCTTTAAAGTAATACACGTTCATTATTAAAAAGAGAAAATAGAGGACACTAGGGTGATGCTAGCTACCTTTTATCAAGCACCTACTGTGGTCCAGCATTTTATTAGTTGCTCTACATATATTTTATTTTATAAAGAAGAAAATGAAAACCTGTAAACCCACCACCCGAGATCAACTACTAGTAACACTCTGCTATATTTCCTTCCAGTCTTGTTCTTCTGACAGGTTCTGTGACCATTGCTAACACTTACTGAACCCTCACTCCCATGCCCAGACTACTACAATATTTTAAGTCTTTTTATTTTTTTTTAATTTTTTTTTAACGTTTATTTATTTTTGAGACAGAGAGACAGAGCATGAACGGGGGAGGGGCAGAGAGAGGGAGACACAGAATCTGTAACAGGCTCCAGGCTCTGAGCCATCAGCCCAGAGCCCGACGTGGGGCTCGAACTCACAGACCGCAAGATCGTGACCTGAGCTGAAGTCGGACGCTTAACCGACTGAGCCACCCAGGCACCCCTAAGCTTTTTTAAAGAAATACTTTTGTAAGCCTTGTAACAATCCTAAGAGATAGGCGCCATTACTGTTTTAATTTTACAGATAAGGAAATTGGGAACAAAGAGGTTAAGTAATGTGCCCATTCTGTATACTCAGTTTTGTAGATTGCTTCTTACTATTTAAGCTGGTATCAGGAATGTTCTCCCACATCATTAACTCTCCCCCAGAAGAGATCATTTAATAGCTGCATAATATCTCATCACATGGGCATGTCATTTATTTAACCATTTCAGTATTTCTGTTCAATCGTTAGTGATTTTTTAACAGAATAAATACTGCTGTTACAAACACCTTTGTACTTAACCCTTGGTGCATATCCAAACACTCGAATTTTTTTACCAAATGACAGTGGAATTAACTGAGCCAACCTTCTTCCAGGCTTTTTCTACATATTGTCAAATTGCCTTCCAGAAAGGTTCTACCATTTTACACTCCCCCAGAAATAAATACAAGCACCAATTCTATGTTCTTGCCAACACTAAGTATTGTTGATTTTAAATCCTAACCAATTTAAAAGAGTAAAAGATATTATATATCATAATTTTAGTTCATTGTTATCATGAGGGAGAAACAAAAGAGACTGTGGTTCTTCCAAAAATTTTAATTAAGTCTCTCTCATATGCCAAGCACTCTTCCGGAGGCTAAGGATGAGACAGTGAGCGAGACTAACCAAACCCCGCCTTCTTGAGACTCTCAACCTAAGAGGTACATTCCACATGGAGCACATGAATTCCAACTGTAAGTTTCCTTAACAAGCCCGTAGTAGCACTCAGCGTTTATCAGCCCCTGGAAAATAAAGCACTAAGAACTCATTTAATCATCTCAACAACTCCCGTTTTACAGATGAGGAAATTGAGTCACCAAGAGGTCAAGTAACCTACAAAAGGTTATAGAAGGAAGCAGCAAGAACAAGAATCAAACCAGGAAAGCCGGCTTCAGTGTCTTTAATCAATGCCCCACCCTGCCTCCCTCGCTGAGGTGTGCTCAGAGTGTGCTAACTCACTGAAGGAGCAGAAAGAAGATTGAAGAAAATAGAAACATCTAAAGAAAATGGAACAAAATTGAACAAACAGGAAGAGCATCAGAAATAGAGGTTCATCTGGTCAAGACATATCATGAAACGCCGAATTGTATCTTTCCTCTCCTCTTGTCAGAGGAGTTGGTAAGGAGAGCATGCAGAAAAAAAGGAGCAGATAGTACATACGTTGGACAGTAAACCTGGAACAGTCCAAAGACAGAGGAAAGGAATGGTCTAAATTCCCCTGCTATGAGGCCGCAGAGGAGGGAAGTAGGGAGCGTCCTCAGCCTTCCTAGCCCTCAAGCAATGGGAATACAGAGGGTGCAGTCCTAGTAGGATTCAACACTGAGCAGATGGGGGCGGGGGGAGCGGTGAGGAATGGAAACTTGTACTTTTCCTGGGCTTCCGGCCCAGTGATCTCCCAGCTTGGCCTGAGGCTGTGGCCTCCACTGGCAGGACCTGCAGTTTTGCGGGACGCGGGGCACATTCCCGTGGGCTGCAGCGCCATCTAGCAGATGTGCTGGTGAAATGGCACCAGCAGGGCCATCCCAGAGTCCTTCAAAGACACATGTCCACTGTGCTTAGTGCTGAGGTCACCACAAACAAACAAGTCCTTGAGAAGTTCACTGTCCATCTGGGGAACAATCACAGGTTCTAGGACAGACACTTACACAAGCGTCTAGGGAACAGGGAGGAGCGGGGCTGACCTCCGCTGGGGTTCGGGAAAGGCCATGCAGAGAGAGCAATATTCAAACCAGGTCTCAGAAGATGTGTTCTTACTAGTCAAGCAGTAGAGATGAAAGAAACTTCCAGGCAAGGAGACTGAAGCCTTGAAGGCCCAGAAGTGTGAGAGTTTAGCGCATACTCAAGGAAGGCTGGAAAGTTCAAATCACAAGCCAATAGCAACTTTACAGACATCTAGTTTAACATCCTTGTTTTGCAGATCCCATTTTTGACATCCGGGCAAGGAGGGGACTTCATGCAGATTTACACCACACTGGAACTCTTATTTCCTGACACTCCATCCCCCACTCTTCTTCTGAACTATGGAAGGAAGAGGCCAGCAGCCAGCTCTCTGGAAAAGGTCACTGTTGCCTGCCAGGGCCCTAGAGTAAGGCTGTGCCCATGCAAGTTAGACCTTGAACACAAGAAGACATGCTTGGGTTCAAAACTCACTTCCATCCGTAGCTATAGAAACTTTATCAGACTAAGGTCTTTCTGAGTCTCACTTTCCTTATCTGTCAGGTGGGAATCATAGTAGTCCTTACTTCATATGGCTGTTTTCGAGGTAGAAAAAGTTGATCCCATGGGCACAAAGCCCAGCATATGCTAAGTGCTCAATCATTGAATAGTAAAGGCTATGACTTTAATATTGTCACTTTTTATTATAATATTATTGGTATTTTTCTTACTTGAAAGTATCCATTATCATTAATTGATTGTTTATGATTTATTATTTCTACTGTTAAAGTACTGACTACTTCCTGAGGGAACTGGAGGTATTCTATCTGGGTAAGAACAAACACAGAAGCCACAGTCCTATTATAAAACTTGAAGGGCCAATCTGGAACAGGAGAAGTGGTCTGAGGGACGCCAGAGGGCTGGGCCAACAATGGTCGAGAACTGCAGGATGGAAGATTTTACCTCCATGTACAGAAAAACTTCCTTACCCTCCAGGTGGCCTTGGGAGGAAGATATGCACCTGTTATTAGAAATGTTCCTTCCAAGACCAGATGACCATTTGTAGGGCCTGCACCTACCTTGCACGGGGCTAGAAATCATCTAGTCCATTTCACTTTCTGATCCCTTAAACGTCTAATTTAGCTCTGCTTTCTAGGGGAATATGATTCAGTAGGTCATCTGGGAAGACAGATGTCTATGTTTATAAATTTCAAAGTCATGAGCAATGCTCAAAGAAGTCAGGATCCAAAAAGCATAACCCTGTTTTTTCAGAGTAATTCATTAGATTTTAACTGGAAATGTTAAGAGGCTGAAATGTCCACGTAAGACTCGAGACAAGAGGAATAGGACAGAGGAACAGAAGGCAGCTCAGCCTTAGGCCCCAGGTGCTGCTTGGAGAATGAGTCTTCATTCTGAAAAGATGGAAAGGGCTTTTGCAGTCTTGATATCCATATAAAGTGTAGAAATACCATCTTAAAATCATTAAATAACAGAATACATTGAATGCTCACTGTTCAATCATTTATGCAGAGTCTGCTGTGTGCCAAGCACTTGGAATACTAAAGTACATCTAAAACTAGAGTCTAGATGAGGCTTGGAGGTGTAATGTCTCTGAGAAGATAATAAGACCTAGGCACAAAATAACTGTAATCCAAAAACAAAAGGCCTAATGTTATATGTCAGACATGTGAGGTTGCATGACTCTCTGTAAAAGGCATTGGAGGAAGGTTTTATGGAGGAAGTGATAGTTAGGCTGGACCCTTAGTAACACATAGGATTTGAACTCCAAATGATAGGAGGGAAGAACTTCTCATGCGAGACAGCAGTGTGGACAAAGCATCGAGGGTCTAAAGTATGGGCTAGGGGTGGGGGAGTAGAACCCCACTGTGGTCAGAGCATAGGGAGTGTGAAGGGGTGGGGAGGGATTAAGATCCAAGAAGTCATCCTTCAGCAATCCCACTCCCAGGTATATACCCAAGAAAATTGAAAACACGCCTCCACATAAAAATCTGTACACCAATGTTCATAGCAGCATTACTCATAATAGCCAAAAAGTGGGAACAACCCAAATAAATGTCCATCAACTGATGAATGGATAAATAAAATGTAGCATATCTATCTATACAATATTATTTAGCATTGGCAATCAAAAGCAATGAAGTTCAGATAAATGTGACAACATGGATGAACCTTGAAAACACATACTAAATGAAAGAAGCCAGAGACAAAAACCACATAGGAAAATCCATTAATATGAAAGGCCCAGAATAGGTAAATCTATAGAGACAGAAAGACTGATGGTTGCCTAGGGCTGGAGGGGATACATTATGGCATATTTCGAAGGTTACGCTTTAGTTTTCTGGCTCTTCCCACTGTTAGAGAATTCCTCTGCTTGCAGCTCCCTCCACGACTCTCCAGCCAGACTCGCCCTTGGGGTAAGCCTGGGCAGCAATTCTGAGTGCCCCCCGACATCCCAACTGAACACCCCCCCATCACCATAAATGTCCAAAAATGACTGAGCATGCCTTCACCGAGAACAGCACCGTCCCCAGACTTTCCTGCCTTTTATTAGCACCAAATATAAGTTAACAAGTACATCTTCTCTCTCTCTCTCTCGCTCACTCTATTGCTCTCTCTTTCTCTCTTTTTGGTGCACACCTCTCTCCCATTACAGAAAAGTCAGGAGGCTAAGACATACAGGACTTCTTGCCTCCAAGCAAAGCTGGCATAGCTGAAATGTAAAGAAAAAGCAAAGATTCAAATTCTTGGCTTTTGGAGTGGGCTTTGGAAAGTCACAGTAAAAACAGTCTTGAAAGCCAAGAGTGTGGTTTGGAAGAGCCAAGCTTTTTAATTTAAGATCAAATAAGGCTCTGAGTTCTAGAAGCATGGTTTGCGGCATGAGAGGCCTAGCTGAAGGAATTGGGACTTCAATTCCAGCTATTTGTGACATTTCCTTCCCTCCTTAAATATGTCCTCACCACACAGGCTCAACCGTTCCCATACCACCTTCCCTCCTGCCCTGCTCCAGACTGAACCCCCAACACTCCAGGCCTGGGCTCCACCTCGCGTTCCCCCTGCCCAACTTACACACCCGACCACCCTGATCTTTCTGAAATCCTACCTCAGACCCCTGCAATGTGTCCTCCTTGCCCACTGGAAATGCTTATTGAATATTTGTTAGATACTAGGCATTGTGCTAAATTGGGGTAAGCTGTGACCCCTGAGCCAAATCAGGTCTGCCACAGGTTTTTGTAAATAAAGTTTTATTGGAACACAGCCCCAATCACTCATTTACATATCATCTAAGGAAACTGTCATGCTATGAGGGCAGAGTCAGCAGTTGTGACAGAGGCAGTATGGCCCCCAAAGCCTCAAATATTTAGTCCCAGGCCCTTTACAGGAAAAAAAAAAAAAAAAAAAAAAAAAAAAAAAAAGACTTTACTGACCCATGTGTTAGATGCCAAGCTTACCACAGTGAGCAAAACAGGCATGGTCACCTGCCGCTTACAGACTAAGGCCTTCCACTTCCTGCCCTTTTCTTCCATTACCTTCTATTCATGAGTCCTCTGAGAGTACACTGGTTCCTAGATTTTTGGAATTCGTCCATCAGTAAAAATAATTTTCTTAATGACAGAGGATTGACATAGGTTATCAGGTAGGAATGTTTTTAAAAACCAACTACCATCTAATATCACTAACATTTTATAAGAAAGAAACATTTTAACATTAAAAAAGAGCAAGGTGGATGCACCTGGATGGCTCAGTCAGTTGAGCATCCAACTTCAGCTCAGGTCATGATCTCGTGGTCATAAGTTCGAGCCCTACATCGGACTCACCACTGTCAGCACAAAGCTCACTTCAGATCCTCTGTCTCCCTACCTGTGCCCCTCCTCGGTTTGTTCTCTCTCAAAAATAAATACACATTTTATTTAAAAAAGGAAGAAAGAAAAGAAGGAGCAAGGATATCTCTTAAAATGAAGAAAAATTCCTCAAGCTACACTAGTTTTGCAAAATTCATTCTATTGGCTTTATTTTCCCCATTTTGCTGTGAAGAATGAACGTTCTTCACAAATCATCACAGGTTTGTGATCATCTGCATAGGAACCTTTGATCTAGTCTATGCAAGCTGGTTTAATTTGTATTACCCAAATTTGCCATGAATCTTCCCACGCAATTTTGCATCCAGAAAGCTCTTCCTCCTTCTCTCCTGCTCACTGTTCAGAGCTCAGCTCCTCAGAGGCCGAAGGGTAGGGTTCCCTCCGGCAACAAGCTAAAAGCCCAGCTGCTCAAGCAAGCACCCAGGCTGCTGGCAGCACGGACGAGAGATATGGCTGTGGGTGTCTGTCAGCCACAGAGCAGGGTGACAGGACAGCCAGAAGGGCCACCTGGAGTGTGGCCCTTCCACTGGCACATGCAGGTGAACCCATTTGATACAGGCATGCTGACAGCTCCGTGGCAAAGGTTCCCACCCGAATGCTTGACGGATGAGCACCAGCTTTCTGATAAGTCTCTCACATGACCTGGGATGCCATGCGGCCACGGCCAGCTCCCAGTCAGCACATGGTGGTGGCCAGCACAGAGAGCTCACCTTACTGGCCAGCAGCCCCAGGATGCCGGATCCTCACTGCTCACATGAAGTTTCTGGAATCCCCTTAAACAATCTCGAAGTCTGTGGAAAAATAAGTTATGGCTCTTCCATGAAGAGAATCCCAGCATGGCCCCATACCAAGCACATTTTTCTACCTGACTTCCATTCAGAGACATTCTCCAAAAGCCCCTACTTACCTCCCCACTGGTGGGGGGGGGGGGCACCATAGCAACAGGGTGTCTTACCTTTTCTGCAAACAGAGTGGGGGCAGCAATTCTCCAACGGCCCTCCACAGTAGAGGTTAGAGGTTTCATTGTCCTGAGCTGGTCTCCAGCAAAATGTTTCATTTCTCAGACATTCCCATTAAACCCATTTGTGAGACAAAGTGGGAAAAAAGGTTGGATTTCCAAGGAGAAATTAGAGACCCTGAGACAAAACCGGAAAGAAACACTTCACACTACAAAGAGGGAAACTGAGGCCAGAAGGGGAAGAGAATTGCTCAAGACACCACCAGTAGAGCTGGAACTAGAAATTAGACCTTCTTGGTCAGTCTAGACCTCTTCAACTATACATTGAAACGTCCGGATTGTCATTTCCTATAATCCAACATGAAGGGACTTTTCCTTCTAGAAAATGGGAAAATAGGGACCAGCTGAGACATAGGACATGGTAAGGACAGGTGAGTCTGTGGTGAAGAGAGAGAATGTCCACTGCAGCACATAATTACACAGCATAGATTTACCCTTCAGAGTAACATTTCCATTAAAGGCAGAAGGAACAGGGTCCCCAAATTTTAAGTAAAGACACCACAAAACTTGTTCTCATAATACCTTCATATTCACCCCAGACGGGGAAGCAAGGCCCTGAAGAAGGGCAGGAACCAAGTGAAGGACAAACCCAGTCAGGTGGGAGGTGGCATTAGGGGCTCGGCCTCAGAGGGTCCAGTATAGCTCTCTTCTTGGCAGGGGTTCAGACCATCGCAATCCCCGTCCTGAGGCTACAGGCCAGTCTTGAACTGAGGACTTCATCTCAGCTTTCCCTGTAGAGTCAGCTGTTCTCTCAGGCCAGTCGGACCAGGCTGATATCGCATTCCCCTCCTTGGCCCCAGGGCAAGGGACACGCTTTCCCGCAGCCTGATCCCCTCCCCCACGGTGTGATGTCTGCCTAGTGTGGCCCAGGGAGCAGCTAGTTCAGGAGCTGGCGGGTCGAGGCTCTGAGTCAGGCCTGGCTAGCTCAGTGAGGATCACCTGCCCGCCAGGAGGGCTTGTTTTACTGCCCTCTGGCCATGTGTCACAGCAGGACATACTGAACTCTCCCCGTGATCTGAGGACATGGGTTGAGCTACCCAGGGCAGGTGGGGCAAGAACCGTGAAAGTAATCCAGGCAGCATTTCCCTGGGGGCGTCTTCAGGGCACTCAGCGGGGAGGCACCAGTCTCAGGTCCTGACCTCATGCAAGGGGAACTGACGTTGTTGGCCTCGGAACCCCTAGCTCTAGACCCGCCTCCAGCATGCCATCTTGTGAGGCCTGCCTAAGAAACCAGCAGAGCTCTCAGCAAAGGGTGGAGCGGAAAGAGATCTCTTTCCTTGGAGAGAATCAACAACATCAGAAAGTAACACCCTGCCCATTACCCAGATCACCCAGCTTCTATGGGCCAAAGGACCTCAAACAGCTTCTAGTCCAAGGCCTTGGTGGTCTAGAAAAGAAAACAGGCCCAGAGAGGGGAAGAAGCTTGCCCTAGGTCACACCGCCATTTAGAACCAGGACGAAAATCCAGTCGTGCTGTGCTGTCCAGTTCTCAGCCCACAAATGTTTTCAGAGCATGGTGGTGACAGACTTCACCCAGGCCCCTGAGCTGTGATGGAGAAACATCTCTAGGAGCCACCAGGTGCCTTCATAGGGCAAGTACTAGGTGCACCTGCTGTTCTTTGTGGTGTCAGGGGTTGCACAGAGCGACTCATGTATATCGCCTTTTTAAACATAGCCAGCAATCTTGTAAGGAAAGGGCGACTCTTATCACCACAAACAAGAGAGTAAACCTGGGGGTGCCTGGATGGCTCAGTCAATTAAGTGTCCAGCTCTTGATCTTGGTTTAGGTCATGATCTCATGGTTGGTGAGTTTAAGCCCCTCTCTCTCTGCCCCTCCTCCACTCACACTGTCTCTCTCTCTCTCTCTCTGTCAAAAAAGGAATAAACATTAAAAAATATTTTTTAAAGGAGGGAAATTCTGACACATACTATCACATGGATGAAACTTGAAGACGTTATGCTAAGTGAAACGTCAGTCTAAAAAGGACAAGTACTGTATGATTCCACCCCTATAAGGTGCGTAGAGTGGGCAAATTCGTAGAGACAGAAATAGAATGGCGGCTGCCAGGGGGCTGTAGGGGGAAGGGATGGGGAATCGTCGTTTAATGTGGACAGAGTTTCAGTTTTATAAGAGGAAGAGTTCAGGAGATGGATGGTGGTGATGGTTGCACAACAATGTGCATGTGCTTAATGCTAAAAAAAAGGCTAAAATGGTAAATTTTACGTTATGTATATTTTTTCCACAATTTTTTAAATAAGTCATTTTTAAAAATAAAAGAATGAGGAGAGAGTGTTCCAAGCAGTTCAGGTTAAGGACAAAATCCTAGACAAAAGAAATGGTTTGTACAAAAGCACAGAGGTCTGAAAGCAACTGGTGCTGTCTGCAAAGAGCAAAGGCGTCCCTCCATGTAAGACACAAGAGAGGCCACCGTGGGCTGGAGAATGCATTCCCTGAATGCCCCCTGAGGAGTTTGCATGCCACTCTGTGGGCTCATGGGGAGACATGGTCACAACCATAACTTAGAACAGTCAACCTGTGAGGAGCTTGGGGAGGGCGGACGGGATCCGGGACATGTATGAGGAGCAACCTCTAGATAGACGTTCAAAGGGAAACTTCTTTCTAGACAGTCCCAGCTCCTCAGCCCTGTGGTCACCCTCTGTGGTCACCTTCCCAGTGTTGCGGCGACAGTGACTCAAGGCATTTGCCCCATGAGGCCACCAGCTGATGGCAGGAAGGATTCCCCCGAAAGATGAAAGCAGGAGCAGACTAGGTGGGGGGGGGGGGGGGGGGGGGGGTATGCGAGAAGCTGCCTTCTGCCCTGTCACCACCCCTGCACTGTGCAATCCATCTGGGTGAAGGCTGAAGGGTGATGGGGGGGCTTGTCTCCCCACAGGTCCACTCTGTGGTTTCCACCAACTCACAGAGGCAGGTGAAGACACTCGAATGTGCATATTGGTGTGAGGAGTGGGAGGGGGCCTCTGTGAAGTCTTTGAGTCAAGAAATGTGGGAAAACCCAACTCTGCAACTTATAAATAGTGACCTTGGGCTGCCCCATGTCTCTGTGTGGGTCTCAGTTTGCCCACCTATGAAATGAAGTCAGACTCCATTGTTAGGCCCCCAACACGAGGAGGGGCAGGACATTGCCCAGCACGTGACAGTGATTAGGTCATCCAGTATGCACACACAGGGTCCAAGGGATGGGGCAAAATTGATTAGCCCATGAGGGAGATACACGTCACCACGTCTCACCTTCCGGGGCCTGGGCCTAAGTCACATGTCTACCACTTCCCTGAGCAGGCATGCTCTCCCTGGTGACAACTCTCTGGGAGGCCTACAGAGGAAGCTCTTAATCTTCAGCGGGGAGCCAAGCCATCTCTGTCACATAGGTGTTTCAGACACAAAGCTCTTCTCAAATGCTCAACATCCTACCCAGCTGTGTGTGGGCCTTTTCTTATACGTGGCTGTTCCTCTGTTTGGCAAACTTGTATTCTGCCCCTGCCTTAGACGTGGAACGTGTAAATGAGTGGACTTTCCCTTAAACATGGCCCTCGTGTAGTGTGTATTTGGCCCCAGCTTTGGTTTCTTCACCTGTATGGCCTCGGCCTCTGCCTCCAGCTCCTCTCTGCATCTGCCCTGGCATCTCCTTCAGCCCTGCCATTTCACAAATGGCTCCCTTTTCAACTCAGACTACGTCTTCACTCCTTAGTAAGACTTGTGCTGTCCACCTTGGAAGGTAAGGCTGGTAGAGCTCTAAGAACACCAACTGGGGGCAGAAAGCTTAGCTCTGGAGAGTGAGTAGTTCCACCTTTTGAGTTCTCTGTGGTAACAAAAGAAGAGGGAGTCCTTGCACTTTGAAGCCAGGAGAGCTGTCCTGATCCCTCTTTCCCCTCGCCGCAGAAACCTCTATAAACAGACCAACAAAGTACATCTCATTTAAAGACAGGGCACAAAAAAGAATAGGAGATTTCTGCTCCCAGCCAAGAGAAGCAACAGGGACCCATTTACCTCCTACCTAAAACAAGAAAAGAAGGAAAAAAAGAAAGAAAGGAAGGAAGGAAGGAAGAGAAAGAAAAAATACATAAAATAATGGTTTTCAGAGCACGGGTGGTCACACAGCAGAGGACAAACATACCTGAGACCCAAAGCACAGGGGATGAGCCCTGTGGTTGCCCCAACTTAGTATCTTATGATTGTCCTCCGGCCATAGCACAGGAAGGGAACTGGGGCAGAATTGGCCGACTCTCTGGGTTGAGCGGATGGAGCTGAGTCCAGGGGGGAACCAAAGCAGCAAGAGCTTATAATACAGAGGTCACTCAGAGATAGAACCTCAGAAATCTGCACAGGGCCCTTGGTGCACCCGCCAATTACACATGCATGAGGAGAAACTCCCTAAGATGGAAGAAGGAACCACCCGAAAGGATTAGAGGCGATAAAACCTAAAGCCCCACACAAGGCTGGAAGCAGGGCCCACAGCCAGCCATCAGACTGAAAAACTCATAATCCACAGGGCATGGGGCAAAGCACTCAGGAGGGTCTTGCCTCAGCAGTGGGCAAGCAGTCCTGGACTGCACAGCTCCAGACCTGACTAGCCAATCATAACAACAAGAACAGAAGGAACCCCCGGTTTCCCAAGTACTTAACTGCATCCAGAACAATACTTGTAATTTGCAAGAATACAAAATATCTAACATCAACAGTAAAATGTACAATGCCGATATCCCATCAAAGCTTACCAGACATGCAAAAACTCAGGAAAACATGACCAATAAGGAAGCCAATTGATCAACCAAAACCAACTCAGAACTGACACGTATGTGAGAATCGCCAGAAAAGGACCTTAAACAGGTGTTCAAAGAGTCAAGTAAACAGGGAGAATATATAAGAGACCCAAATCTGTCTTCTAGATATCAAAACTACAATGTCTAAGGTGAAAAACATGTGGATTGCATGAAGTGATGGGTGAAGAAAAAAAATCAGTGAACTTGAAAGTATAGAAATAGAACCTATTCCAAATGAAACACACAGAGAAAAAAGAACTTTTAAAAAATAAGAAGGATGTCAGTGAACTGTGGGGACAAGCCCAAGTGAGGATGTACCAGCTTCCAACCCTCCCCTTTCAGCCCCTCAAAGGCTGCTGGGTTACAGCTAAGGGTGGCTTTGTCCTCTCCGTGTTGCTCTTACTTGAAGTTTTTAGGGGGTCTGTATGTTTTGTATTAAAAGCATCTTGCAAAGAGAGTACAGAGGTTTATTGAATGCCTTCACCCAGGTTCCCCAGATGTTAACGTCTTACAGAACCGCAGTGCATTTGTCAAAATTAACACTGGAACATTACTATTAATGAAACTACCAACTTTATTCAGATTTCACCTGTTTTTCCCATTAATGCCCTTATTCTGCATTGTATTTAGCACTTACAGTTTTCAAGTTGAAACAGCAAGTATGTATATCATCGGTGTGCAGCTCACTTATTTTTTTTAAATATATTTTAAAGCTTTTGGTCTTGGAGTAATTTTAGATTTGCAGAAAAATTGCAATGCACATATCCATCAAGATCAGCTGCCTACGTATCTTCATTCAAGCTAATGAAACAGCTGGTATCTGGACCACAGCTCCTCTTATGGGGAAGAGGAAAAAGAAAGAACATGGCGTATCATGTGCTGGCTCTTAAAGATTCTGCCTGGAGGTGATTGATGTCACTTTCATTAATTACCTAAAGCACGACCAATGCTAAAGTTGGTGGTGAGGGGAAGGACAACCTTTCCCCAGAGAGGGGCAGCTAATACTTGAGAATAATAGTCAAGCTTAGGAATTGACAAACTTTTTCCATAAAGGGTTAGACGAGCTATTTTAAGCTTTGCGGACCATAGTCTCTGTCACCAGTATTCACCTCTATTCCTGAGGCAAGGAAGCAGCCATAAAAATATGTAAATGAATGAACACGGCTGTGTTCTGATAAACCTTTATTTGCACAAACAGGCAGTGGCTGCATTAGGCTGACAAGTCACCCCCTGATCTAAACTACCACAGTCGCCAATACTCACTTGAGAAAAAATGGAAAACTCAGCTCTTTTTGTAAGAAAGTAAGAACCTGAATGAAGAGTTTTTAAATCTCCCCCCCCCCCAAAGAAAGGATCCTCTAAACTTTCATGACAAACTGTTAGATGTACAAAGTGTGAAAAAACAAAATCCATGAGTTTGGATTATGACAAAGAAAGGAAGCCTTGAAACCATGGAAGCGTGAGTGGGACCCAGTGTGCCTTCTGGGTCATTCTGAAAAGCAAAATGTGTGCCCTGCTCCCAGAGGAAAGTAAATATTTCCCCAACTCTGCCTGCTCTTCCCGCCTCCTCATAAACTCATTTTCCTCTTGACCACTCTGGGTCATCATGCTGTTTTCACTTGCTCCCCCTCCAACGACTATCACCACGGTACCCCAATTTGAACAGAAAACTGATGATGGACTTCCCCTTGGGAGAAGGCAATCGTGGAATTCATATTAGACTGAGAAACGGAAACTGGCTTTTGTGACTTTCCTGCTGTGTGACCTTGAAAATCTCACATTCTTCATTCTCCAGATAACTCCTTGGTACAACAGGGATTAAGATTACTTTGCTGGGTGGTGATTAGGACGTAACCATTCACCAGTGAGACCGTGCTTGTAAAGGTTCACTCCAGCAGATGCTCCGGCCATCACAGGATAAACAGAACCTCTTGACAGAAGGCTCAGGAGGGGCGATGGGGTCCATCTGCTACAGGCAGGACGAGGTCTAAATCATTATTTTTTAACTTGAATAATGCACTGAACCTTTAAAAAAAAGTCTCAAACTGCAAGGACCAACTTCAGTGACTCTTATTATACTATTCCTGATACGTGAAGAAACGTGAAACTGGGTTTGGACTTCTGGTGCTTCCTTTATAACTCATAGTGAGAGCGTCTTTTGAAGAAGCCTGAGAACAATGGTGTTGAGGTGCTGTGAACCAGGTGGAGTAAAGGCCTGAGGAAGAGAGTGGAAATAGGGTCAGCGGCCCTTCGAAAGAGATCCTCCAACTTTGGCCTGCTTTCTCTTTCTGGCGTGGAGAACATGAACCAGCTGTCTTAAGATGAACACGACTGTCGTGGGCTGAAGTTGCTCCCCCCAATTCATATATCAAAGTCCTAACCCCCAGTCCCATGAGGGAGAATGTGACTGGATCTGGAAACGGGGCCTTTAAAGCAGGGTTTAAGGTAAAATGAGGCCACAGGCTCACAGTGTGGGCTCTAACTCACTCTGACCGGGGTCTTTATGAAGAAATCAGGACACAAAGTGGCACAGATGGGAACAGTGAGGAAAAGGAGGGACAACCTTGTGAGGACAGAAGTCAGCCATCGGCAAGCCGAGGAGAAAAGCTGCTGGAGATCCCAAACTTGCCAACACTTTCATCTTAGACTTCCAGTCTCCAAAACTGAGAAAATACATTTCTGTTGTCTAAGCGCCCCCCCCCCCGTCTGTGGTATTTCATTATAGTAGCTGGAGCTGACTGACACAATGACATGAAGTTCGTAGTTTCTTTTAAAAGACTTTCTGACGCCTGGATGGCTGTCAGTTAAGCACTGGACTTTTTACTTTTATTCAAAAAAATTTTTTTTAATATTTATGTATTTTTAAGAGAGAGAGAGAGAGAGCAAGCATGGGAGGGGTAGAGAGAGAGGAAGACACAGAATCTGAATGAAGCAGTCTCCAGGCTCTGAGCTGTGAGCTCAGAGCCCATCGCGGGGCTCAAACTCGTGGGAGTCAAACTCACGAACCTCGAGATCATGACCTGAGCTGAAGTCGGACTCTTGACTGACTGAGCCACCCAGGTGCCCCAAGTGTTGGGCTCTTGATTTTGGCTTGGGTCATAATCTCAGAATTGTGAAATCGAGCCCCACATGAGTGTGCTGGGTGTGGAGCCTGCTTAAGATTCTCTCTCTCTCTCTCTCTCTCTCTCTCTCTCTCCCTCTCTTTCTGCCTCTCTCCACTTCCTCACACTTTCTCTCCCTCTCGATGTCTCTTTAAAAAAAAAAACAAAAAAAGACTTTGTGCTTGCTTCTTTGGAAGAATACTCTGTCAGGCAGAAGCTATTGTTGTAAATAGTTACAATTTGCATATGTGAATATTTATGGTTAAGCTTCTCTGGACACAGGGTGGGGGTTGGGGGACTGGCAGCAGGATGGGAGACGTTTTGCTTGCTGCTGGATGACTGTCTGCTGACTGCCAGGCTTTGGTGCCAACATAAGGCCAAACTGATTACATTTAAAAATTTTCTCGCTGGTGTGGGCCGGGCCCACAGTGCTGTATTCATACAACCGAATATTCCACAGCAACTCGAATGAGCAAACCACCTTGCACAACGGGGCTAATCTCACAAACAGAACGGGAGAAAATGCAAGTCACAGGAGATGTGCGGGATGATCTCATTCATACAAAATTCACAAACAGGTGACTCAACCCTGCCCTACTGGGACAGAGACTTAGGTCATAAAACCAAAATGAAAAGCAAGAAATTGACTTTCCCGAAAGTGAGGTTAGTGATGACCTGCAATGGGGAGGGAGGCGTAGCTGTCCAGAGGAGACACGGGGTGCGTGCCATGCTCCACTTCTTGACAGGGGTGGTGGTTACACAGCGGTTTGCTTTATAATTGTGCGTTAAAATGTACAAGTTTTAAAAACTTATCTCTTTGTATAAATGACATGACAAAAAAAAAAGAAGGAAAGTTGAAGCAAATATGACTAAACGTTAATTGTTCTCAATCCTGGAAGTTCTACGTTATATTATCAATTCTACTTCTCTGTAAGTTGGGTTTGTGGCTTTTTCTTTCTTATTATTATGCTGAGTGAAAGAAGCCAGGCAAAAAAGAGCACATGTGTGGCATACATTTGCATGAAAGTTAAGAAAATGCAAAGTAATCTCTAACGACAGAAAGCAGACCAGGGATTCCTGGTGGGGTGGCAGGTGGCCAGGCAGGGGCATGAGGGAAGGAGATGAGGGAAGTTTTGGGAGTGATGGATTTGTTATGCTGATCATAGTGATGGTTTCATGGGGGTATACTTATGTCAAAATGTATCAGATTATACACTTTAAATATGTACAGTTTCCGGAACGCCTGGGTGGCTCCGTCAGTTAAGGGTCTGGCTTCGGCTCAGGTCATGATCTCACAGTTCGTGAGTTCAAGCCCCACATCAGGATGCTGTCAGCGCAGAGCTTGCTTTGGATCCTCTGTCCCCCACCCTCTCTCTGCCTCTCCCCTGCTCACTCATTCTCTCTAAAATAAAATAAATAGGGTAGATCTATTTTTAATTTTTTGAGGAACCTCCACACTGTTTTCCAGAGCGGCTGCACCAGTTTGCATTCCCACCAACAGTGCAAGAGGGTTCCCGTTTCTCCACATCCTCTCCAGCATCTATAGTCTCCTGATTTGTTCATTTTGGCCACTCTGACTGGTGTGAGGTGATATCTGGGTGTGGTTTTGATTTGTATTTCCCTGATAAGGAGCGACGTTGAGCATCTTTTCATGTGCCTGTTGGCCATCTGGATGTTTTCTTTAGAGAAGTGTCTATTCATGTTTTCTGCCCATTTCTTCACTGGGTTATTTGTTTTTCGGGTGTGGAGTTTGGTGAGCTCTTTATAGATTTTGGATACTAGCCCTTTGTCCGATATGTCATTTGCAAATATCCTTTCCCATTCCAGTTGCCTTTTAGAGGGGGAAGGAGGCAAGCCATAAGAGACTCTTAAAAGCTGAGAATAAACTGAGGGTTGATGGAGGGTGGGAGGGAGGGGAAAGTGGGTGATGGGCATTGAGAAGGGCACCTGTTGGGATGAGCATTGGGTGTTGTATGGAAACCAATTTGACAATAAATTTCATATTAAAAAAATAAAAAATAAAAAAATATAAGATTTTTCTCCCTCCTGAAAAAATAAATAAATAAATAAATATAAATTAGTTTTTAAAAATATGGACAGTTTCTGGTATGTTGATTATACATCAGTAAAGCAGTTTTTAAAAACACTTGTGCCTTTTCATATTGTTTCACATGGTCTTCAATATACGTATATTGCTTTGAAATGAGGGAGATATTTTTATTTTTATTTTTTTAATACGAAATTTATTGTCAACTTGGTTTCCATACAACACCCAGTGCTCATCCCAAAAGGTGCCCTCCTCAATGCCCATCACCCACCCTCCCCTCCCACCCATCCCCCATCAACCCTCAGTTTGTTCTCAGTTTTTAAGAGTCTCTTATGCTTTGGCTGGAGGGAGATATTTTTAAATAGTGAGAGACACTGGAATAAAGTCTGATGCCAGCTCCCAGGCCATCGTATGTACCTTTGGGTCACTCATGGACATCAATCTTATCAATACATATTTGTTCTGCCTTGGATGTTAAAAGAGCCTCTACTCTTCCCCCTTCCCTCTTCTCTCCCCTCTTCTCTCTCTCTCCCCACTGCCTCCGTCCTACCCCCTTGGACTCCTTTGCACTTCGGCTCTGGCTCTTGCTCTCTCAGAAAACCCTTTTCTTCAGCTGAGCGGGCAGCTTTAGCAGACGTGGTGACACTCAGAATAACGATCAACCATCATTTCTGTCACTGAATTGAATCTACAGGAGGTAACATGCTTTCTCATAGCTGACTTCCGGTTGTCAGGAGAATCCCTGGGTGACGCAGCAGGAAAATAAAGGCAACTGTAACTTCCGTTCCAAGCAGGGTGGTCAGTTTCATAAGGGGGTAGGGAGCTGAATAAAGAAATAAATTAATCTCTTCACTGCTCCTATCACTTTCAGAGATGGTTAGTGAAGACAGCAGATGAAAGATCCAACCAGTTCTTTCACTCCCTTCGGCAGCGTGATGGTCTCTTAGCTTTGATGTAATGAGTCATTGGCTATGCAAAGGGAGGTGCAGAACTGAGTTGGGCCGACATTGCTGGTTTGCCTACCCAAAATTTATTCCTCTCTTCTTACTTACACAGGGCCCTGATTTTGTTGGAGGTAGCAATGCTCCTGGCTGAAAAATTAGATTTCCCAACCTCCCTTCCAGGTAAGAGTGGCCATATGACCAACTCTGGTCCATGGAATAAAGGAATAAACTACAGATAAGACTGCTGGAAAAGCTTCCTGAAAATGGGGCTAAGTTGACAGGTTACTTGCTGATCTTTCGTCTTCTTCTACCTGAAACATGGATGTAATGACTGGTGCTGCAGCAGCCATTTTGCGGTCCTAAGGTGATCTCGATTGAAGATGGTTGGCTTGTGCTAAGGATAGCACAATAGAAAGACAAGAAGTTAGGACATTGATGAGATTATTACACTACCACACCAGCCCTAGGATGCCTATCCCCAAAGTTCTTTTACACAGGAGAAAATTTTAAACCATATTTAAGACATTGTTTCACAAGTCTGTGTTGAAGCAAAACATAATTCCTAAATGATAGAGAATTGATGAGCTAAGTTATTCTGTGTTTTGAGGTGAGAGGGAATTTCTGGGATGAACCCTACAGAAAGAAGAGTGCTGGAAAAAGAGGGGGGAATAAGCAATACGATGATGCAAACCTCTCTGTTTCTTCAAGCCTTCTGTAGAGTCTGCGACACATGTGTAGATGCCTTGTGCGCACAGGAGGGGAAAGGGGGTTGTGGTCCCTCATCAATGGGTGTGAGGAAGGGGCAGCACCTGTGAGATGGCAAGCTGATCCACCTGCCAGATTAATTCAACCTAAACAGGATCTCAGAGCCAGAGGACAAGGAGGCAGTAGTATTGCCCTTTTATACCAGAGACTGCTAAAGAGGCTCATCTCACTACACATGGGGTGAGTTTTAGACCAATACTGCTTGCATCCCGTGTGACAGATACTGCAGTTAGCATGGGGGCATGGGGGTCACAGGAGGAAGTAGCTCCATTTTCCACATGAAGGCCAGAGAGGTGAAGTGACAGTTGGCTCGAAGGCCAGCTGTTCTAATTCAGGGTTTGTCCACTTTTTTTATTCCACCGCAGCTATGCCTGGGATTCAAGAGGCGCAGGGAGCGGGGCAAGAGGACAGCCACGGAAACACCGGGTGGCCATGTGAATCCTGGCGGTCAGTGCTGACACACAGTGCAGCCAGATGCCCTGGTCGTAAACATCCTTATGGGTACACGTCACCTCCCTCCCGTGTGGGTATGTACGTGAGAGTCAGATAATTATCCATACAGTAAGGGATTCATGTTAATGTAGAAAGAGCACTCCATTTGAATGTTTGAAATCTAGGCTTCCTACCAGTGTGATTACAGGCAAATCCTTTAACCTCTCTGGGCCTCAGTTTTTTCATCTGTAACAGCAAGGATTGGCCAAATTAAATTCTAAGGCCCAATCCAAACCTTCTAGGAGCCTATACAAACTATATCATTAAAATAAGATTAAATCTATTAAGTGTTCAAGGAGAAGAAAGTCAGCTTTATGTAAACATATGCTACAGGGGCACCTGAGTGGTTAGTCAGTTAAGCGTCTGGCTTCGGTTCAGGTCACGATCTCCAGGTGCGTGAGTTCAAGCTCTGCGATGAGAGTGCGGAGCCTGCTTAGGATTCTCTTTCTCCCTCTCTCTCTCTCTCAAAATAAATAAATAAACTTGAAAAAATATATATGCTACATAACAATGCAAATCCACTGTTGCAGAAATCCTAAGTCTTAGGAGAACAGTATGGATATACAATTAAATGAGCCGTGAATGCGTTGTAGCTCCTTCCTTCCTATATTGTGCTCCTCTTAAATCATCTCCTGGGTGTCTTGATGCATAGGTATATAGGTATATTTACATGAGAAAACCCGCCTTACACTGCGAAAATCATTTCCTTTAAATAAAAATTAAATAGACACAATGGGAATTTAAAATACATTCTGGTCTGTCCCAATAGCACAAGAGTGTGTGACATGAAGCTGGTAACATCAGACGTGGAAGGATTTTATTAGACAAATCGGGTAGCTTATATTAAACACCCCTGAGCCTTCTCGTCATAAATGCAGCCAAGCGGTCCAGAGTAATAGGTATGGGGCCCCTTGTGGGCTCTATGCTCTTTATTCTGACATTTAATGAGCATGAATAACCAGGAATAGATCGTATCATTTATGAGCGCTTGTGAACCCAAGGAAAGGGTGATTTCTAAGATTCCTTGGGGATCTTTAAGACCTTGTCTATAAAATGTGTCTGGACAAGCTGTGCTCCTCCTTCAGTCCCAAACCTCTTCTTCAGCTGGACAAGAGTCCCAGGAACCAGCTAAGGGGAGAGTCTGGAGTCTGGAACCATCACCTGTGAGGATGTGATTGAGTTATTTGCTAAATTATCCTCCAAACAATCATTCGGTCCTGTCCTCTGGCCGCCTGCGTTATTGTTGGATAGGGAAGGGCATCTCGTTCCCTACAAGTGGAAAGCAGTTGAAACACATCAGACCTGTAAATACAGCTCCTACTTGGCATCTGCAGAATGGCCCGAAGAAGGCAGGGATTCTCAAAGAGCAGCAAGCTCCCCATCGCAGGAGGTATCCAAGCAGAGTCAGAGACTGAAGACAGGACTTTAGATTCAGATTGGAGATTTGAACTGGAATTCAAACTTTCTTTCCAGTTCTAAAAGTTGGGAATCCTACAACATATGACCAAATGCTCCTCACTGTGAACGTTACTACTTGTTATTGGAGGCTTATTACGTGCCAGGTGCTGTACTGAATGCTTTGCTTGAATTCTTTCATTTAACCCTGCCCTAAAAGAGAAGGCAGGCCTAGGCCCCTTTTACATGGTGTGATGTCCAAATATCTGTGGACAAGGGACCGAGGCTCGGGGTAGCTAAGCACCGAGATCACACAACGGCTAGGTGAGGCTCAGACGCTGGTCTGACCCCCCAGAGCCAGCACTTTCTACCTCTCAGGGGGCTCTACCCACAGGGGCAGGAGTTGTAGCTACTGGATCCACTGGAAGTCACCCCACCTGGAATATAGTCCAGTCTCCTCTGGCAATTGTTTTTCAAGATTTGCACACAAAGACAGAGGAGATTCAGGGGTAACAGAGAGGGCAAAAATAGAGTTTGAGGGCTGGGGGTGTCCCTGCAAGGTCAATGGGCTGCTGTACTGAGAACCTAAGGAAACAGTGAGAGACACAGGGCACCAGGGCCTTGGTGTCCTGAGAGGGACAGTCCAGAGAAGGGAAATTCTAGCCCATGGTGTTTCTGTTCCTTTGAGCTACATGACATTCCTCTGAGAGACTCTAGCTGGGTGGGCTGTTCGAGGCCAGAGTCGGCCCCCATTCCCCTTCTTCACCCTCCCAAACCCCTCCTGGCAGAGGGCCATCATTTCTTAAGTCTGGGCTGCCTCCCCCCAGAACCCCCGAACTGTTCATGGCCAGAGCCATGGGGCCTGGGGTTCTCTGCTTTCCGATCCTGAGATTAGAGTCAGTAGAAGGTGGAAGAAAAATGTAAGAGACTTCGCTTTCTCTCTCTCTCTCAAAAGGCAGCCCCCAGCAGTGTTTGTTCTCAGAGAAGCCCTGAGAAGAAGAGTGACCACTTTCCTTTCTCCAGGAGATAATTGAAGAGAAATAAGAAAGTGCCTGTGTTTGAGGGTGAAATGATGACAATTAATCTCTGAGCGGAGGCCCTCGCCATTAAATTCTTTGGAGAAACAACGCCAGGAGTTTCATGACAATCAAGAGAATGAAATTGAATTAAGAGAAATAGTAATTAAATCAGGAAAGAAGTTTTTGCAAAGGGGATTGTAAAGGAAATTAAAACCAGTAATGCTGAAAAATGTGGTGAGCAGAGCAGGGGTGAGGGGTGGAGGGAGGCTTGGTGGGGAAGAGGAAAGAGCAGACACAGCAAAGCAGGTTGTGAGGGCCCGTGTTTGGCACTAGGGAAAGGAATTTGGAAATTGTTCTCGAGAGGCCATGTGTCTGCTCTTCCAATTCAGGGCTCAGTATGCCCACCTCCTTTAGGAAAATAGAAGTCTCCAGTCAGATAAAGATAAAACAGCGGTAGACTTGAAGCAGGATGACCACCTGTCCTGGTTTGCCCTGGACCACCCCAACTTTAGTTCTCAAAGTGCCATGTCCCAGGAAACCCCTCCGTGGAAGGGATACTAGGACAGTTCATCACCCTAACGCAGAGGCAGCCACCTGGCTTCCCAGCTCTGCTACGTGGTCGGTGGCTCCGTGATTTTGGGTGAGGCACGCCATCTCTGTGGGCCTCGGTTTCCTCACCTGTAAGATGAATCATCGTGGGTACCTCCAAAGATCAAAGAAGTTGCTGTCTGCCAGTGTGTCTAGAATAGTGTGTGTGAAGGAAAAGCTTGACAAATGAGAGCTGAACTGAAGACTATTGATATTAGCAAACATAGTCCAACAGCGCATTAAAAAATAATACATCAGACTGTTTCAGGGGTCCCCAAGACCACCCACATGTTTGCAGGGTTTCTAGAATGACTTGCAGGATTCAGCATATAGTTGTACTCATGGCTAAGGTTTATTACGGTGAAAGGATACACTATAGGGTCATCAGAGGAAAAAGACACAGGTGTAGTCTAGAGAAATCCATGCACAGGCTTCCTATACTCTGTCCCTCCTGCAAAGGTCACGTCTAGCACGTTCCTTTCTCTAGCAGTGAAGGATGCAGGAATGTGTGCAATGCTTCTGTCCGGGAGACCCATTAAAAACTCAGTGCCAAGGACTTTATTGGCAGGGGTTTCATAGGCATCTTCTGCCTGGCAACTACCAAAAATTCTAGACTCTGGGAAGGAAAGCTGGTGTCCAGGCTAAACCACATTGTCAGCCTTACGAGTTAGGGAACGGCTCAAATGCCAAGTTTCCAGACCCTCAGTCAAGGGCCAACTCTGAAAATAGCAGGGTCTGGCCTGCTGTGCTAAGTCTTCTCATCGCAATGACCAAGTGGAACTCATTGCAGGAATGCAAGGAGACTATGCATAAGTGAAAACTTGAATCTAGATCCCGAGCTGGTTTGCATATCACCAAATCCCAGCTGGCAGTGCTAAGGCCTCCACTGGTCAGGGCTTTATGGCTGGTTGTAGGAATGTCATCCGCTCACCTAAACAAGATCTGCTCACTACCGAATTCCCTCCCAAGAACTTGTCACCAACCAAGTTTTCCTACTTGGTCTCTTGAGTCAGAACACTAGGTTTTTCTCAGTTCATCATGAGATGAGCAAGTCTCCAGACTGAACAAGCTGGATGGAAATAGTGCTCGCCTTGTGCATAAACAGAAGCCAGGTTTTTGTTGACACTGGGGGACATCATCACTGCTGGTGACCCAAAACAGTTGTGCTCCAGGTTTGGGGCACCACCTTCCTCCCTCATAGGTGGGGAGGGGAGCTCCCTAGCTGCTGCAGGTGTCACAGGACTAGGAAGACAAGAAGGGGGGTGTTTAAAAGCATGGCTGAGCTATGGATTGGCTGCCCCTTCAGTGTCCTTGTGTATTAGTTTGCTAGCACTGCCATGCAAAATAGCACAAGGTAGGGAGGCTTAAACAACAGAAACGGAGCGTCTCGAAGTCCTAGAGGCTGGAAGTGCAAAATCCAGGTGCTGGCAGGTTTGCTTCTTCTAAAGGCTTCGAGGGAAAGGGCTGGTCCAGGCCTGCCTTTGGCTTGTTCCTGTTGATGGATGTCTTCAAGTTCGCATGGCATTCCTCCTGCATGGCTGTGTGTGTCCAAATCTCCCCGTCTTAAAAGGACTAAGTCATATGGGATTAGGGCCTATGCTGATGGCCTCAGTTGAACTTGACTACCTCTGTAAATACCTTGTTTCCATATAAGGTCACATTCTGAGGTGCTAAGGGCAAGGACTTCAACATATACATTGAGGGGACACAATTCAACTCACAACTTGCAAAAGGATAGGTGAAAATCAGAATTATTTTTTAATAACTTCCACTGGAGGATTGTTGTTTCTTTGCATGCGATAGCCCAGGAATCTGAGTTGTGTAGAACAGAAGAGAGCAAGGGGAGGAGGATCGGGGAGGAAAAGGAGAAAGAAGAAAAGGAAAAGAAGGAGGAGGGTGAGGGGAAGGAGGAAGAGGAGGAGGAGGAGCAGTGAGCTGGGTCAGACTACCAAGCCTGAGGCAGGGTCAGAGGTTGGTGAGAATTAACTCCCCACTTACCAAAATTTAACTGTGGTTTCCTACAAAGCCCACCAACAAGCAGTGCCAAATGCACCAACAAGCAGTACAAAAGTAAGGCTGACAATGTGGTCATGGCATGAACACAAATGTTTCACGGCTCCCTGGCGTGTGCCACACAGGGGTACCCCAGGGGGAGATTCGGCAGCTCTCCCACAGCCAGGCAGGTGCGGGCCAAGGAGCACAGCACCGAGGCTCCCTGCCGATCACACCTCGGGGCTGGGAGAGCGGGATGCCACGCAGGTATCCGATGGCCCACCCAGCAGGAAATCCTCGCCCAGTGAGATCATCACGTTTCAGTGGTACTGCCTCCTGGAGCCGGCTGCAGGTTCCAGTGCAGTGAGCCTCCTGCAAAAGGAAGTCTGACAAGGGCCTGTTCTGTGCATTCGTGCAGCACGTCTGTAAAAAGAGGTGCTGCTATGAGAGAGAGTGAGGGAACTGAAGAAGGGGCAATCGGGACTCTGGGCCTTGCAGGGGCTCGCGGCAGCCAGCTGACCACGCACACCGCCCCGCGGCAAACATAACGAAATGCAAAATCCCACAAGGCAGGGTGAATTTCCCAGCACGGTGCAGACCGCAAAGCAAGTGGTACCATGGCTGAAGCTTCAAAGACAAGAAAGGGGAACAAAAATAGCACTCTTGTGTCGGTGACAGGCCTGGGCCCACCCTGAGCCCACACCGGGACTCCCAGGCTGCTGCCAGCCAGGTCTGCCACACGGCAGGAGCAGACTCCTGCCAGGCGATTCTGACACATGCCAACATTTGAGAACCACTTCAGTTCTACCACCCAAACCAGTTTAGAGGGGTTCTAGAACAAGCTGCCCTACAGGATCTATTATCTACTCTGCCTCCGACCAGAGTCAATGCGAAGAAAGACAAGCCTGTTTGCAGGACCAATTTAACCCACTCGTGTGTAATCAAGTTCTTCCCCTCATGTCCTTTGTTTTGAGATACAGAATTCTAGACCTTGCCCCCAAACGGAGCCATATAGACTGTGTATAACTAGTCTCAGACTATTCAGTTAATTTGCACATTTTACTTTATTGTAATGTCTCTGGCACGGGAAAGAGGGCTAGTTGCTAGGAATCGGATTTGGGCAGCGCAGCCTTTACCTGAGCCCTCTTCGGTCAGTCTCGCTGTGTGCTTGGCTCACCTACCATCTGTGGTCCCGAGAATGCAAACATGCCCTTCATTTGGCCGCTTCTCCCGATTGTCTCCCCATGAAGTCTTATGAACCTGCTGACTTTCTCCCAAATTTAGTGACTTATTCATTTTATTTCTACTGGCTAACCTTGCTGGCTTCACTCCTCCCCCTTTGACCAACACTGCCCGGTAACTCCAAAGCCCACCGCTGTTTAGTCCCAGAGCCTAGCCTCTAGAAAGAGGTCGCTGACTTATGCACAGGCCCAAAATAGGGTCACAATGCGGTTCTGAGGAGGAGCCCTGGTCTGGAATCGGGAAGCCTGGTCTCTGGCCTCTGCTCTATGAACTCGCGGTACAATCTTGCCTCCAGGCCCCAGGCGCTTCTATTAAACACTGGGAGGACGCAGTGAATTCTTAGTCTCTCCAGCTAGGGGACCCCGGCTCTCTGGTTTTCTTCTGTTGGACAAGTGACCATACAGTATAGATTTCCTGAAAGGCAGTGACAATTTTTCAATCCCCGGCACCACTGCCCATACACCACGAGCGTACTGATTCCGTGCTGGCTTCTGTCCACTTGGAAGTGGCTAGAATTATAGCCGATAGTGAAGGGGGGTTGAGAATTCCTTGGGTCAAGGTAAGCGTAACGCAGAAAAAGATCTGATTTGTTAGACTTTCAGAACTATGAATAGCTTACAGTCCCCTAGGGCTCAAGAAACAGCCTAGAAATCTCTATTTTGAAAGAAAGGAACACAAAAGGTGGTATATGCATTCAAATGGGAGTATCATCCAGCCTTAAAAAGGCTGACAGAGGCAATTCTGAGTACGCAATTCTGCTACAACACTGATGAATCTTGAAGACCTTATGCTGAGTTGAATAGGCCATCACAAAAGGACAAAATGCTGTATGATCCCACTCCTGTGAGGTACTTAGAGAATGAAATTCAGAGACAGAAAGTAGAATGGTGGTTGCCAAGGGCTGACGGGAGAAGAGGAGAGGGGAGTTTTTATTTGTAGGTTTAGAGTTTCAGTTTTGCAAGATGAAAAAGAATCCTATAGATGGACGGTGGCAATGGCTGCGTGTGAATGTGCCTAACACCACTGACCTACACTCTGAAAAATGGTGAAGATGGTACATTTTACAGTATGTGTACTTTACCCTAGTTTTTAAAAATGAAAAAGAAAAGAGAAAGGAACAGCTTGAACACTGAAATTCTCAGCTATGGTATTAGCATTGTATCATCAGAGCCAAAAGTAGCTACATAACATAATAGATGTCGTACATTTTTATGCCCAACCACCAATTTTCCTTCTGCTGAAAGAAACATCTCCCTGCTCTGCCACTGACAACTAGTATTTTCTTACAAATCACCAGCTCAGAAAATTCCGTGACTTTCAGCCACCAGTCCACTGGAGATCACTGAGGCAGGCAGGGCTAGCGGGCAGCATCTTGCAGCGAAGAGAACGTGCCCCCCGCAGCCAAACAGCTCCTCCAAGTGACTTCAGCTTCTCCCCCAGAGAAAAAGGGACCCTCTGGAGAGAGGAACAGATTTCTTTTGTAAATGAAATGCATAACTTTTAGCTGTTACTGGAACCATCAACCTGAATATCAGGGAAAAAAATCCATTACGGATAACATAATCTTTCGTTTCTTCCAAATGAAAATTGACTTTGTCTCCTGAATTTCAACATGAAGATAGCTATGCATTTTCATGCAATAAGCAGCGGCCAGGATGCAAAGGAACCAGTTTTTCCTCCTTTTCCCCCAATAATTGGCCATTTGTTTGGATTTACAAGAGCTCGCTCACCCATCTATTGCCTTAGGAAATCTTTTTACAAGATACATACTTTTTCCTTCATTTAAACTTGATACTCTGGACCTAAATTACTTTATAGCCAGGACTTAAGAAAGAAACTCGGGAAACTGCTTAAATGTTCTAAGAAGTTTTTCTTAAACAGACTTAAGAGGTTTTTAAAATCAGCTATTTTTTAAACTAATACACCTCTCCATTTTCTGATTGTACAGAACAACTAGGGCATTTCATATGGATCTCTCACTCTTTAGAAATTCTGGCTTAGAGTCCTAGACTCCTGGAATATGCACTGTGAGCTATTCTTGGTATTTCCTAGGGTCTACGAGAAACTGAATGCTTTTCCTAGAAAGACAACATAAGCTAAGTGAAACTTCAAACTTTTTTATTTTGAGTTGGAATTGTATCAGCTCAGTTTAGAAATGCTGGTATCTCACTGATTATTAAGGTCTTTAATTTTCAAAATGAAACAAATTTTGTTTTGATAAATCTAATGTACCAAATAAATTCTTTCAAAACAGATTTAGCAACCAGTGATAAATAAATGGACATCTCGGGTCTACACTCACAGAATTAAGAACTGAGAGAGAGAAGAGGCAAAAATATTATCTACAGTTTTAGAGACAAAGAACAGAATGAGGAATCATTTTATCCAAGATATCTGGTTTATGATCCCTATGGCTGTTCCCTTGGGTACCAGCTGCCTCTGAACACAGATCTGCCTGATGGGAGTCACAGACACACTCGTTAACAATCACAGCACACACAAAATGACAATCACCAGGACAGAAATACTTGGAAGAAAACAAGCCAAGGCCAGTTACAGTATCTTGGATTTGAGTGACTACATGGTCATATAAGGAACTGTGAATCCAACAAAGAAAACAATCTCCCCAAGACGTGTTTTCTGCATATTCACCTGTAAATCTGGAGAGACTAAGGGCCCTGGTAGTCAGGGATCAGCAACGAGACTTGGTATAAATTAATTAAAAAGTTTATTAGCCATAGAAAAAAATTGATTCCTTAAAACCAATTCTTGTTAAGTTCCCTGTAAAACAATAAGCTTACAGTATATTTCTTTCTCACAAACAGAAAATCACTATGCTTTTGGTCCAAGATATGTTGGGTTTCTTTCCTTCTTCTTCAGATGACAGACAGATGGATGTAGCCGAATCTATGAACGAGTGTACTTGCCCCAAATGTGCAACATAAATACAGAAGCGATGAACAGAAGACTCATAACCAATACTGGAACAGGGCCACTGGAAATAAGAAGAGAAGGCAGGCTTACTTTTAGTACTAATACATTATTTTATCTGTAACACTAAAGATTGCCTAGGGGAAAAGCAGGGGGCGTACCTGAGATTCATGCAAGAATATCATTACAACATTTAGTAATATTCCCCCAAATTATTATTATGGATATTTTGAGGGTGTGGAAATGGCATGATGCTTACTTAGAAAAGGAAAAATCCTTATCTTTTAGTAGACATACTAAAAGATACATAAATAAAATGATTTGATGTCTTGGAGACACAAGTCTCTGTAATTTCACGTACTTGATATTTTCCATAATAAAAAGTAGGACGAAAAATTTCCCAAACTCTCTATGTGCAAATAACCCAATTACCAAACTGTTATTTCAAGTTAATATTTATTTAAAGACAACCTTCATTGTCTAACTAGAATGTATCAGGCATAAAAAGACACATATCACATTCTAAGTTACAAGGTGTTTTCAAGTATGTAATTCCACTTGATCAACAAAACTCATGACCCAGAACAAATATTAATCTCATTTTATAAATAAGGAAAGCTGATGTTCAGAGACTAATTATTACTTGCATAACAGCACACAGCCAGAATAGGAAGGAAGAGATTTGAGCTCAGGTTTCCTAATTCCATACATAGTGCTCATCTTACTCTTTAAGGTTCCCATCTAGTTCAATTTAGGAGTTTATCATAAGAAGGAAACAGATTCTACCCATCAACGCTTCCCTAATCAAATGAGTTTTTCAAGTTGAGAATTGGTACATGGGTTTCTTAAAGGGAGAACCCTTTGATCTCACACAACCTGTGAATGCTAGCTGGTGAAATGAGCCCCCTCCCCACCCCGTTAAGATGTTGCTTCACACTGGGTGTTGTATGGAAACCAATTTGACAATAAATTTCATATATTGAAAAAAAAAAAAAAAGATGTTGCTTCACCTCCCAGATACAACTGGGGAGTGGATATTGGAAAAGACCCCAGAAATCTTTATCGCGAAGGCAGTGAGTGGAGTAACCCAGTGGAGCAGTGGAGTAAGAGTC
This sequence comes from Panthera uncia, assembly GCF_023721935.1. Classification (NCBI taxonomy): domain Eukaryota; kingdom Metazoa; phylum Chordata; class Mammalia; order Carnivora; family Felidae; genus Panthera; species Panthera uncia. The sequence goes on along the minus strand of NC_064807.1, from coordinate 59,735,492 downwards.
CATCAGTGGCCGATAAACAACACAGATCAAAGTCCTTGCTACACTATTCCGTTCTTCCAAAATCTGTACAATTACTGAAATAAACAAATTTAAAAATACATGGGAAGCAATCTTCATCGAGTTACACTTGATCATACCCTCTACTTTGGTGCAATGTTAGAGCAACACCAGACACAAAACATAAAGCTGAGAGCGCAGCTCCCAGAGAGCTGGAGTCTGGGACCCAACTCTGTCACTCATGAGCTGTGACCATGGCCCTGTTACTTACCTTCTCCGAGCCTTGTTTTCCTCATCTGTAAAATGGGGATAATCCTGGCGCCTCTCCCATAGGGTTGTTGAGGTGTTAAATAAATAATATGAACACAATGCAGGCTTACACTAAGCTCCAGGAAATGCAATTATTATCAGCCTGAAAACAATTCTGAACTCCTAAGAAGAACCAGCAACAAGATCCAAGATGTGAATCTGTGGATATAAATTCCCAACTGCATCCTTTCATCAAAAATATCGCTCTCGTCCTGAGGATGAAACTGTGGTTTACGACACTTCAAGGAACAGCTTCTATCCTGGGAGGACTCAAGCACTAAGCAGCAGCAAGCAAGCCTGGCGGTTCAACAACACAAAGCCCAGAGCAAGCACAAGCCAGACGCCTACGAAGAGGTTTTACCACCTTCTTGACAAGAGTATACAATTAAGTCCTCTGGATACCATGAAGAGCAAGAGGCTTCAAAATTTCTCTCTGAAATACTCATGAAGATTACCTCGAACAAAGACCAAAAGGTTTTTAATACCAACTCACACATCCCAACCCCAAGAATTATTTCCTAAATATGTTCTCACCTTATAAATCTTCACGACAACAGTAAAAATTCAAGTAAAACCAAATCTCAAGAATTCCAAGGAACTCTTAGGAAGTCTTCCTCAACTACATTTGCAATCCGAGTCAAGCTACTAGTCAAGTTGATTAAGCTAATCCAAGTAAATGTAATTTTGTCTTTTTCTAGCAGACAAGCCATGTGGAAAGAGCATGGGACTGCACAGTCAGAAGGTGTATTCCAGCTCCTGCCCGGCTGCTGGGAGTGCAAACTGGTGCAGACGCTCCGGAACACAGTGTGGAGGCTCCTCAAAACATTAAAAATAGAACTACCTTATGACCAGCAATAGCACTACTGGGAATTTATCCAAAGGATGCAGGAATGCTGATGCATAGGGGCACATGTACCCCAATGTTTATAGCAGCGCTTTCAACAGTAGCCAAATTATGGAAAAAGCCTAAATGTCCATCAGCGGATGAATGGATAAAGAAAATGTGGTTTATATATCCAATGGAATACTACTTGGCAATGAGAAAGAATGAAATCTGGCCATTTGCAGCAACGTGGATGGAACTGGGGGGTACTATGCTAAGTGAAATAAGTTAAGGACAGACACTGTATGTTCTCACTCATATGTAGATCTTGAGAAACTTACCAGAAGACGATGGGGAGGGGAAGGGGAAAAAAAAAAGTTACAAACAGGGAGGGAGGGAGGCAAAGCATAAGAGACTCTTAAATAGTGAGAACAAACTGAGAGTTTATGGGGGTGGGGGAGAGCGAAAAGCGGGTGATGAGCACTGGGCGTTGTATGGAAGCCAATGTAACAATAAATTGTAATAAAAATAAATAAATAAGTAAGTGAGGGGGAAAAAAAAAAGATGTAGTTCCAGCTCCTGCTGTCTTTGCCTTGTAAGTGCCTCTGTGAGCAAACGAGCGCATCAGTATTCCAGTTCCTCAGCTGCCGGGTGTAAGCAGGAAACAGCTGTAAGCAGTGGTGTTCTGGAGCCTCACACTCAGAGACCTGCGGATCAGGTCTGGCACACAGTACCAGAAACTGCAAGGTGAGCGAGGCCTAGGGACCCTGGACGCCCACTTCCCATCACCTAATGAGCACTGCCGGACCTACGAACTCAGAAAGTGACATGTTCACTCTCCAGGGTCTACTCACCGCCCAGCAAACGCAAGGAGGCCAAAGAACGTCTGGTAACACAGCCTGACGGAGAAACTCCCATTAGGCTGTAACAGTATCAGCCTGTTCCTCCAGGAAAGCTTTGCAAACTCACCCGACGCCAATTCAAGCGGTCACTCCTATTACTCAGGGTGGGACAAGAACACCAAACGAAGAGCAATTTCACCTCATTAAGCAGCTTTCCCTCCAGCTCTCTCTGTTCCCATTCATTTCTTCTGACACAGCCACGTGAAGATTCTCCCTTGCTGCCACTCAATCCAAGGAGAGATGTTATTCCAGGCCCTAAGCTGACTGACTGATACACAGACAAACCAAACCCAGCCCGCCTGGCACGAATGCAGCCGTTGTGCACTGTAAATCTCATCAAAGCAAACCCCGCTGGTGGCAGAGACAGCACTGCCGACGGCCATGCGACACTGGACAGAAATGCAAGGTCGGCTCCCAAAACTTACACCTTGAGCCCAGGGGAGTCTTCGGTGTAGAATCGCCACATGCCCCCTGTGCCTGCTGAGGTTGTGCGACCCGCACTCCTTGTTCCACAGCTAGCATTTTTTCTGGAAAGAAAAGAAATATTACAAACGGCTACTTCTCTGATGCCCTTACACCAGCATTATAGCATTTGCGACCACTACGTTGTTAAAGACCAAACAAACAACAAAAAAAAACCCACAAAAAAACCAAAAAACTTCTCTTCCCTTGAACCCCCCAAATTCTTGCTTTTACTCTATTATCAGGATAACCACTTAGGACTGAGTACTGCCATATCCCAAGGAATACAACAACCCCAGTAAGTAGTCACCATTTCCATTTTATAAATGAGGGAAACAGGCTCATAAAAGGTTAAGTAAAGGGCCTAGGACCACACAGCCAGCAAGCAGCCAACCTAGGCAGTGGACCCAGTTCTGACTCGAGCCCATCCACTTGCCCACATACCATGGGTGCCTCATTTGGACAATGCACTTCAGTTTCTCTTCAAAAGTGTTTTTGTGAAGTCAAGTAATAAACCCCTGCTTAAAAGCCCTGCATCCATTTAATCAGATTTTAAAATGACTACTTTAAAATGTTTTTAAGTTACTGTACTTGCTACCAAAAAAACCAAAACAATTAAGCTCTTACTGTAATCCAGGTCCTAAAATGGAGTATAGAGTTTAGAAAAAATTATTTTGTAATCCGTTTTCTCTATTTGGATATACTATCTATAGATCTTGGGCAGAGAGGTAAGATATGAAAACCGCAGACAACATCCAGCCAGAACGTCCCTCACAAGGGGATCAAGGGTTGGCAAACGAGCTGTGTGGTACAGGCAGCCCTAGAACACAGAAGTAGCCAAATAGCACTTTGCCACCGACCAGGGTACACAGGGAAAAGCCAGAAGTGAAAACCCTGCTGCCCCTATCTCTTCTCGCTGCCCTTCCAGCTCTGCTCCTAATCCCCTTGCCATGGGGCCTTTACCCCAGACTCTCACCTTGCCATGGCCTTTACCCCAGACTCTAGTGCAGACACATTGATTATAGGCTATACGGTAGCCTGCGGACTTAGAAGTCCATGTATATGGCTGTTTCTATGAGAAAGCTGATTGTAAATAGCAAACATAATCATACAGGGATTGGAACAGCCTTTACACACAAGGATATACATCGTTTAAGCTGTGGGGTAGGTACCTGAAATTTTCCTCCTTGTTCATAAAAAGGAACTTGAACTAGATAGTAAATCCAGTATGGACAGGATAAGTCACCAGTTGAGCCAGGACTAGGACCCACGCACTTCCCACTATTCCCACAACCTCCCAACTGCAGTGCTTATTCTCAAAGTCTCCCGGAATTACAGGAGATCCAAAGAAATCAGTCTAGGCTCTTTACAGATTTTTTATATCTACTGGCACATGGGACAATGCAGAGGACTTGATAATCAGGGTACCTGGAAATACCAAATGTACTCAAAACACTACCCATCTCTCCACTGGAAAGCCAGGTAGAAGTTGACAGAGCCCATTTTAATCCCTTAAATTTCTATTAGGGGTCTATTTTACCCTTCCTTTCTGGTCACAGTATAACTGCCTCCCACTTCCTATGCCCTATGGTTCCTTCAAAAATCCCAAGACTACAGGATGGCTATATTCCTTCATTCATTCATCATTTATTATGCCAGGTCTTATAGTAGGACAGAGATGATGGGCCATTTCTGAAAAAGCGTAACAAAACAGATGAATACAAAAATATAAATGCTACTATAACCACATGAACAAAATGCTTTGGGAGCAAAAGAGAAGACTCATAGCTACTGCTGCTTTCCAAGTCAGGAAAGGCCTCAAGAGGAAATAACCCCTGAACTTGGTCTTGCAGAATAAATATAAATGGGTGAAGGGGCTGCCTAGTGAGTCCTGTTGTACTAAGCTCACTGCTGCTAGATCACAAAAGAGGAGAAGAGGCAAGTAGGCTGAAAAAAAATACCAAAAGCATTGGTATCCACCCCCACCCATTTTCCTTTAAAGGTTCAGCAAAAAGAAGTGAGACAGAAACTAAGAAGATGTGTGACAGAATCAGAGGGCAGTACAGATTGGAGTGGAAGTGATCTGGAGACAAGACTTTGGTAGAAAACGCAAACGTCTAGAGGAGAGAAGTTGGGCTAAACTAGAACAGTGAAAATAAAAAAGAAAAGGACGGATGAGAAGCTTTCTGTGTCCCATTCGGTCTCACAAATGACTAAATAGAGACAGAGCATAAGAAAAATCCAACACCACCCTGAAGTTTTGGCTTTGGGAAACAAGTGTTTAGTAACAGTGCCATATGGAAGTAAAGGGAAATATAACTGGGGCAGAAGCTAGGATGAAAGGAGACTGAGTTTTGTTATCAGACAAGTCCTGTTAGACTGAGTGTGATGGGACCTCCAAATAAAAATGAGACGGGAAAGCTCAGGACCAAAGACCAGTTTAATAACATCAGTTTTCTCAAAGTTGTCTCTGATCCAACTCGTGTGTTAACTTTACTCTTTTAACAGCGGTGTCCCAAACTGAACAATTGGAAGAAAACATTGCCTCCCTCTCGAGACACAAAAGACCTACAGCCACGTCGCCTGAGGCTCATTTTGCCCTGGTGATTCATTCCGGGGTCTCCTCCGGACCAGCGAATTCTTGGGCCCCATCTCTCTGACACCACAGCCAGAGGGTCGCGGGAATCCTTACCTCTGCCGGACCGTGGATCCGGCCGCCCGGGCAGCCACCGCTTTGCTGGGAGAGCGCCCTGACGAGCCCACATTAGTACCACTGGGAGTCGGACCAGGCTACAGAGAGAGACGAAACGAGAGTGTGAGCGCCGCCGGCACGCCCCCAGACCCCAGGCCCTGGCGGCCAAGACCAGCACCCGCACAGCAGGCTGGGGACAGCGAGGCTGCCACAAGAGGAGGGCAAGGCAGACAGGAAGAGACGGGGCGCCAGGGAGAGGAGGAGTCAAACAGGGAAGACTGGGGCCGCCATACCATGCTGGAGACTGGAAGGAGTTGGAGGCAGAAACTGACGGCCAAGGATCGGTGAAGACCTCAAAGGCCCAGCGGCAGGAGAGGCTGGCTCAGACCCCGCCCCCAGGCCCCTGGCAGGGTCCTCGGTGGCTCCAGGGACGCCTGGGTTGTCCCACCATATGCCTGCATAAATTTTGTTACAGGAGACTTGATCAGTCGCTGCGTGGGAAGTGCAGACCTTCCGCCTGCTTCCTTTGGATCGCAGCGTCCTCCATAGCGTCCTACCAAAGGGAGGATACAGACACGGTCAGACGAGAAATTCCCTCTGGCAGACACAGGGCGCCCACAGATTTGCGCTGATGTGGCCTAACCGACGCAGGCGCCGCGAGGCGTGGTCGGCCCCGCAGAGGCCCGCTGGGAGCCGGAGAGGAGCATGCGCGGAACCCCGCAGGGGCGCGGGGCGCTGGCGCGACATCCCGGCCATGGCGGAGGAGCGGGGCCGAGACGAAGACCCTGGTCCCAACCCGTCGGTGCTGTTCCTGCACCCGGACCTGGGCGTGGGCGGCGCCGAGCGGCTGGTACTGGACGCGGCGCTGGCGCTGCAGGCGCGCGGATGTAGCGTGAAGGTCTGGACCGCGCACTACGATCCGGGCCACAGCTTCGCGGATAGTCGCGAGCTGCAGGTGCGCTGCGTAGGCGACTGGCTCCCGCGCAGCCTGGGCTGGGGCGGCCGCGGCGCGGCCGTCTGCGCCTACGTGCGCATGATCTTCCTGGCGCTGTACGTGCTGTTTCTCGGCGACGAGGAGTTCGACGTGGTCGTGTGCGACCAGGTGAGGCGGCAGTGAGTTCGACCACGCCCGACCCCGCCTCGCCTCCTATTCCCAGTAGGAAGGGCGCACTGCATGGCATCTGCTGAGCTCTCCCGGTCTGCGGTTCGGAAAGATCCGAACTGATCTGGAGAGATGAGAATTGGGAGTGAGATTAGTTCTCGAACTTTAGTGTGGACACATTAAAGTTGCACGTTGTCACAGGGCCCCATTCTCAGAAGCTTTCATCCTGGAGCCCTGAGGTGGGGCCCAGAAAGCTGCATTTTCGCAGGATCATCGGCGATTCTGAAATAGATGGGCCTTGGGGCTTGCTTTAAGAAGCAGAAGCGTTAGAAGTCAGCCTTCAGCCACCTTTCACTTCTGAGTAACTTGCACGTCTTCTCTCTTTGCATTATTTTTGTTGACACTTCCAGGCCACATGCATCCCACTGCCTGTAGCTTTTGAGGCCAAGCCACCCCATTCGTCCTCAGTGTAGTGTTAAAAACACCAAGCTAAGCATGTCATGCCCCTGTTAAAACTTTAACATGGCTCCCTATTAGGCTTGGGAGAAGTCAGAGTTCTTTATAAATAATGTCTACTTGGATCTGGGCTCTAGCTATTTTGGACTCTACGCCTTTTTCTTTTCTTCTTCTTTTTTTTTCCCCTCAATTTATTTTAGAAAGTAACGTTTATTCAGAACAAAAATTCAAATAGTATAAATGTCCCATCCCAGTTCCACTCCGTAAAAGTAGCCACTGTTAGCAGTTTCTCCTGGATTCTTCCCGAAATTGCCTGTGGCTGCTCTAGCATATGTGTCTGTTCTCAGATGCATCTTAATTGTAATAATGAGGATTGTGGCACACCTACTATATGATAACTTAACCTTTTTTTCACCCCAAATTTCTGTTTGAGACATCCGTATATATCAATATTAGAGATTCACTTCATGCTTCATAATGGTTGCTGGAAAATCTGCTTTTGTTTGAAAGTAATATAATTTATACATTATTCTGTTAAAGGATGCTCATTGTGACCAGTTTTTTGCAAATAGATCAGTGTTGTAGTGGGCATCCTTGTATCCTTTTTCTTTGTACTTCTGTCCGCATGTCCTTTGAGTAAATTCCTAGAAACAAAGTTGGTGTCCAAGAGGGGTTTTTTTAAATTATTTTTTAAATACTTATTTATTTTTGAGAGACAGAGAGAGACAGAACACGAGCAGGGGATGGGAAGAGAGAGAGGGAGACCCAGAACCTGAAGCGGGCTCCAGGCTCTGAGCTGTCAACACAGAGCCCAACGTGGGGCTTGAACCCACAGACTATGAGGTCATGACCTGAACCGAAGTTCCAAAGTCGGGTGATTATACTCAGCCACCCAAGGGCCCCTCCAAGAGTTTATTTTATTTTATTTAAAAAAAAAATTTTAATGTTTATTTATTTTCAAGAGAGAGAATGGGGGAGGGACAGAGAGAGAGAGACAGAATCCCAAGCAGGCTCCAGGGTCTGAGTTGTCAGCACAGAGCCTGACATGGGGCTTGAACCCATGAACCTCGAGATCATGACCTGAGATGAAGTCAGACACTTAACCGATTGAGCCACCCAGGTACCCCCAAAGAGTTTATTTTAAATATCAATAGCTATTACCAAATTAAGCTTTCAAAGAGGTCGTGTCACTTTGCTCTCCCACAGTGTTATTCCTTTTATTCCATGTTCTTCCTGTTCATGTTATTCCTGTTATTCCATGCTCTTGTGCACATTGGGTGTTATCAACCATTTTAATCTTTGCCAAACTGATAAGTGGAAAAGGTTTCACATTTGTAATTGTGTGTTCCTTTAATTATTATTCCTGAATTACTTTGGTCATCCTTGCTTGTATAGAAGCTGTTTCTTTTTTAAGAAATGTGGACATTTCCAAATATCCTGCATGTGTAACTAGTTATTAAGCATGAGGCAGCTGAGGGGCGCCTGGGTGGCTCAGTCAGTTGAGCATCCGACTTCGGCTCAAGGCATGATCTTGCAGTCTGTGAGTTCGAGCCCTGCGTCGGGCTCTGTGCTGACAGCTCAGAGCCTGGAGATGTTTCGGATTCTGTGTCTCCCTTTCTCTCTGCCCCTCCCTCGTTCATGCTCTGTCTCTCTCTCTCTCTCTCTCTCTCTCTCTCTCTCTCTCTCTGTCAAAAATAAATAAACATTTAAAAAAAATTTTTTTAAGTAACTGAAGAGTCATCCCAAGATCATCTGTTTCGTCCTAAAATTTAATTAAAAAAAAAAAAAAAAAAAAACCATGAGGCAGCTGAGACTAGTGAATAGGGGAAAAAAAAACAGCTTGGAAGTAGGAGACCTGGATTTGGTTCCATATCTGCTACTTTCTAACTAAGAAGCTTTGGATAAACCTCGCAGTATTCTTCAGGTGATAAGTGAGCTAGAGATCAAGTAACTTATACAGATTACCCAACAGGAAGGTCTCTAGGAATGCCAGCATATAGTTCATGCTTAGTAATGATTATGGTTAACATTTATTGAGCACATACTGTGTGCTAAATTCTTAAGCATTTTACACACACCTGTGCGTTTAATCACAAAAACCATACAAGGGTTTTTGGAACTGCAGCTGTTGCCATGTTACAGAAGAGAAAACTGAGGCACAAAGAGAGGTAGATTACTTGCTCGTGATCACACAGCTGGCAATCTTGATTCCAGAGCCTATACTATAAACTACTATAGTTCATCTAGTTCCTTAGGAGGAGAAACACTAGATAGAGCTGCTGTGTCCATTGTGGTAGCCACTAGACACACGTGGCTCTTAAGCACTTGAAGTGTGGCTAGTCTGAACTGAGATGTGGTGTAAGTGTAAAATATACATCTGATTTTAAAGGTTTAATAAAAATCAAATGTAAAGTGTCTTTTATGATAATTGATTACATTTTGGAATAATAAGAATTTGATATTCTTTAAATTTCACCCTTAAAAAATTTGTAGTATGGTTACTAGATTTTTACTTCTGTCGAACAGCGCTGTTCTAGAGGAAACATTTGGATCTGCAGCTCTAAGTACTTAGCACACAGCCAGCAGGTGTCTGTGAGCCTTCTATACACCAGCCATTGTACTGGATGAGAGTCTAGGGGAACACAAGCAGAATCAGACATTGCCCACAATGAGCCCACAGACTAGCAGGCAGGGTGGATGGGTATGCTTTTGACTGGTTGAAGTTGAGTTGACCAGTCTATATCTGCTGTTGATTTTTGCTTTGGCTAGGTGTCTGCCTGTATCCCAGTGCTCAAGCTGGCCAGACGGCGTAAGAAGATCCTGTTTTATTGTCATTTCCCAGATCTGCTGCTCACCAGGAGAGATTCGTTGCTTAAACGCTTATACAGGGCTCCGATCGACTGGATAGAGGAATATACCACAGGCATGGCAGACTGCATCTTGGTCAACAGCCGGTTTACAGCTGCCATTTTCAAGGAAACATTCAAGTCCCTATCTCACGTAGACCCTGATATCCTCTACCCATCTCTGAATGTCACCAGCTTTGACTCAGCTGTTTCTGAAAAGCTTGATGACCTCATCCCCAAGGGGAAGAAATTCCTGTTCCTCTCCATCAACAGATACGAAAGGAAGAAAAATCTGACTTTGGCGCTGGAAGCCCTCATAAAACTGCGTGGAAGATTGACATCCCAAGATTGGGACAAGGTTCACCTAATCATGGCAGGTGGGTATGATGAAAGAGTCCTGGAGAATGTGGAACACTATCAGGAATTGAAGAAAATGGTCCAGCAGTCCGACCTTGCACAGTATGTGACCTTCCTGCGGTCTTTCTCAGACAAACAGAAAATCTCACTCCTCTGCGGCTGTACCTGTGTGCTTTACACACCAAGCAATGAACACTTTGGCATCGTCCCTTTGGAGGCCATGTACATGCAGTGCCCAGTCATTGCTGTTAATTCGGGTGGACCCTTGGAGTCCATCGTCCACGGTGTCACAGGGTTTCTGTGTGAGCCTGACCCTGTGCACTTCTCAGAAGCAATGGAAAAGTTCATCCATGAACCTTCCTTAAAAGCCACAATGGGACTGGCCGGGAGAGCCAGGGTGAAGGAAAAGTTTTCCTCTGAAGCTTTTACGGAACAGCTCTACCAGTATGTCGCCAAACTGCTGGTATAATCAGAATTTTTTAAAGGCCTTTATGCTGTATTCATAATTTCATTTTCTGTAGCTTGTAGACTCACTTTTGAAACCAAGAAAGAAACCTAGAATCTATTGCAGACAAGATTAAAAGAAAAATATACTTGAATCTTGAATCTGAGCCACTTTCCTATACACCACACCTTCCCATCTACTTTTTCAGAAAAAGAAGGTATGTTTTATGCTATGATTATTCCACGTCTTACCAGTATTGATTAAGATATAAAAATGATACAGTTCTGCATTCAGCAGAGTATTTTAATTATATTTTCTCTGGATTTTTGTTGCTCTGCCTATGAATTTTGAGTCATAGTGTGCCTTACTTGGTTTTGATAGTCTAAGTACGTCATCATTAAAGTCGATTAATTTGGGTTCATAGCATAATGAAAACAGGGTCACCGTAGTTCCCAAAATCAATGCACCTAAGCCTTCACTGTCCTCCGTTAGGAAATTTTTGTTAGTCATACCTTTTGCCTGGATCCATAGCAAGAATGTTCTGTACTTTTTTACAAAGATGATTTATTATATTTTTGCACACTGAGACATTACATTAATAGATGTTTATCATAGGAAAAGAAAATAACATTAGATTTGGACCTCTTGATCTGTGTGGTATTGTTAGGAACATAGACAACCAGGTCTGAAGTCCAAAACTAGAGTAAACTAGATGTTGAAGTGAGGGGACAGTGTCACTCATGAGTGTGCCTCTTCCGTATGGTTGGCATCTTCATGTCCTCAGAATCCTCAGCTTTGTTAATGTTGGTGTTTTGTTAAGTGAGCTCCTACCAAGTGTAAGCCACAATTGCTTTGTATCCTTCAAGGCCTGCCTTAGGTGCCATGGCTGTGAGGCTTAACCCTCCTCCCTCCTCCCAGCCTGCACGTGGTGTTTGCCTTCCATGTACTCTAGCCCTTTCGGGGCACTGACCAGTCTTACAGTTCCTTACTTAGCTGTTGGTCTAAGGACAAATAAACATTAAAGCACTTTTCAACGTATCTTTACAGATAAACTTCTTTATTTTTTTATTCCCTCCCAGCGTGGGGCCTGAACTCACAACCCTAAGATCAAGAGTCCCATGTTCTACCAACTGATCCAGTCAAGCACCCCAAAGGCTAAATTCAATTTTTTTTTAGTTTATTTATTTTGAGAGAGAGCGCATGTGCGCATGTGAGCCGTGGAGGGGCAGAGAGAGAGGGAGGGAGAGAATCCCAAGCAGGCTCCGCATCGTCAGCACAGAGCCCGACACAGGGCTCAATCCCACAAACCGTGAGATCATGACGTGAGCCGAAATCTAGAGTCAGACAGACACTCAACTGACTGAGACACCCAGATACCCCAAATTCATTTTTAAAAAAGAGCAGTGATCGCTAGCCAAAGGCTCCACGTTCATCAATTCTCAGAGCACAGACCTGAGAGCCTAACAGCCTGTGTCAGTGACTGGGCAAATTACTTAATTTTTGTGCCTCAACTTCTTCATCAGCTGTAATATTCTATGTTCTTCACAGAATAGTTATGATAGATTACCATACTATATGTAAAGTACTTAAAACAGTACTTGGCACGTGGGATGGGCTACATAAATGTTAGCTATTTTGTAATGTGGGGATATTGAAAACTGCAGAAGTTCCATGTGGGTTCATGCTGCGCTTTGGGGGTTCTTTACAGAATGAACTTTCAGGTTGTAATTTATCACCTTAGTCTGTATCACAGGAATATTTTAATATTTAATATGCAATAAAATGACTGTACCAAAAAAGGAGTTCTCTAAAATGAGAGTCAAATATATGAAGTCTTTTGTGGAATGAAAAGTTGAGTTTGCTTTTCTTTGTCATTGTGAACGCTTACAGTCCAATAAAGTTGGTCATCCCCATTTTGTGGGTTTTGTGTTTTGTGGCCTGGTGCACGTGTTCCTCCAAGGAACCACAGGCTTTGCAGAAAGGCCTGGTGGCTCAGACCACTGAGTTTAGGACAGAGTCATGCATGCTCTGATCCATAACTGGTGTTTACCCCTTCAGAGCACTACAACTTTTGCCTATTTGGCCATTTTTACGCAGATCCTAGCAAAATGGACTACAGGACTTCACGGGCCTTAAGTTTAATTTCCCTTCCTTGTCTACCCCGGCAGGTGACAATAAGACCAAAGATGGGGGGTGAAGGATGCAGAACTCTGTGTGCCGTGAGCTTCTAGCCCCTGATGGATTCGCTCCTGGCTCCTAGACCTAGGATGGAGCTTTGCCCATAAGACGTATTCACAGCTTCCAAAACTAAGCTGGAGCTAGGGAAAATAGAAGCATGGCACACTGAAGTGAGTTGTCTAGGACCCTATCAATAGTAATTCTTCTAGCAATCACTGTGTGCTGGGCATGACAATTCATAGCAGACAACTGATCTATCCTAACGGTTCTATGAGGCGTGTGGGTTCTTGCCTTTATAGGTGAGTGTGGTTAAGCAGCTTGCCTGTGTCACACAGCCCGGAGGGATGAACAGTCTCCAGGCTCTCCGGTTCCACAGTCCAACCACTCTACCATTCCGTTTGCCTTCCCCCTAACCAAACTCATTGTGTGGCCCTTCTTCCGTGAAACCCTCTACAGCACTGCAGGCGGGCCTGTTGAGGTCCTCAGGGTTAGAAAGGTTTTGCCAGTCGTTTTCCCTTTTCAGCCTCAGAGCCATCTCGTGAGATGCCTCTGGTTATCCCCCATTTTATCCCCCAGGGAGCTCAGGGAGATGAAAGGCTTGCTCAAGGGCACACAGCTAAAAAGGGAATGAGCCAGGATTCACCACAGCTACCCAATCCATCCAGGACTGCACATACCAGGAAATCTTAGCCCGTCCCCCCTCGGTAAATACCGCAAACTTCAGAGTTTGCAAAGGTCTTTCCAGGTTGTCTCATTTGCTCTTCACAGGGTCGCTGCAGATAGTTCTTGTAGCTGTGTTGACAGTGGAAAAGCTGCAGCTTGCAGCTAGGAAGCCCTGGGGCTGTAACGAACCCAGCTGTCTGATGCCAGATCGGCAAGGTCCAACAGATGCCTCTCCAGTAAATGCTTCGCCACCTCTACCCTGCCCAGTCCCCAGCCCCACGTGTGCTACCTGGCTCCACCTCTCCTAACGTAAGGAGAATGAGGCACCTACGCGCACGCTTCACCGACCTGCTGTCTGTTCGCCTCTGTCAGTGGCGCCAACTGCCCTGTGACCGCCTTTCTTTGCGTTTCCAACTCCCACTATCAAATCCACTCAGCTGAATAGGACCCCAGAGGTCACCCAGCCTAATTTGTTCTTGCACAGGTGGGAAAACTGAGGCCTCAAAAGAAAAAAGGACCTGCCTGAGGTCACACAGTGTCATCGTAACTCTCCTCTAACTTCTTAATGAAGCCCCTCACATCCCCTCCACTTTTATCAAAAACCTCATCTCCTGCCACTTCCTTTGAACCCCTCAGTTTTTTATCCCTAACCTGAGCCTCTGCAACTCCATCCCCAGCAGCCTATGAGGATGCCACGATCCAGACACCAGTGCCATGCCTACTAGCTGGGGGATGGGAGCTTTCCAAATGCCAGACTCCATTTCCGACCTGTCCTCTGATCAAACAGTAACACTTGGGAGGGAGGAAAGAGAGGGATTTTACCATACTGATTCCTGAGCCAAGGGGCTGCTGGAGCCAGCACTCTGGCCTTGTCAGAAGGATCGGAGGATTGCGTGGGGCTCACAATAAGGGTGAATTGTTGTGACCCAGAGATGTGAACATGAGCAAAACTATCACTAGGCCAGCTACTGATGTCATTTCAGACAAACATAGAAGAGTGAGTGTGTGTGTGTGTGTGTGTGTTGGGGGCGGAGGGGTACAGGCGTAGATGGGGCTTACCTTTGTGACCTGCCACTCACCCAAGATGTTGGCAGGCACAATTAGAACAGACTGCTAAAACGATTAAATCAGATTGGCCTTTGTTTTTCTGGATTACTTCTAGAATTCCAGGGTTCCACAACTATTGAGAAGGTGTCTTGATGCCAATAATCCTGAAGTCTACGTTTCCTTATCCATAAAGTGGTATGATCAGAACTAAGTAGCCTGCCCCACGGGGCGGTTGTGGAGAAGGACAGATAAGAGCGAGTTGGAGGGGCTGAATCAGTATGTAAATGAGTGAGCCAGAGGATGTGAAGCTGATTTGTAAATTACAGCGTGTCATGAGCTTGTTAGGGATGAAGGCAGTGTTTCACAGGCTGGATGAATTGCCCTTAAGAGTAGCGTTGGGAGTCTGCCTGTGCCAGGGCAAGTCACACCATGGGGCAATTGACAGGTGGTTTAAACCACCCCAAAAGGAGTAGTTCCCTGTCAATTTGTGCACTGCTTAACTCAACATTGGGAGGTTTCCCAACAGTCAAGACAGTGTGGTACCAAAGTGAGGACAGACGACGAATAGATCAATCCAACAGAACTGAGTCCTAAAATACATCTGCACATATGCAGTCAATTGATTTTTGCCAAAGGTGCTGAGAAACTCAACGGGGAAAAGATTTGTCTATTCAAGAAATGGCGTGGAACAATTGGATACCTGTATGGGGGAGAAAAAAAACCTCAACCTTTACCACACACGATACACAAAAATGAACTTGAAGGGGATTCTAGGCCTAAATATAAAAGCTAGACTGCAGAACTTAGAAAAGAAAACAGAAGAAAATCTCCATAACCTTGGGGTAGGGAAAGATGTCCTAGATAGGACACAAAAAGCACAAAGCCTAAAGGGAAAGATTGATAAGTCAAGTCTCATCAAAATTAAAAACTGCTGCTCTTCAAAGGACACTGTGTTTTAAAAAAATGAAAAGGCAAGACACAGACTGAGAGAAAATATTCATAGTTAATTTATCTGATAAAGACCTGCAGCCAGGATATGTAAAGAATTCTTAACAACTCAAAAGGACAAATAACCCACATTTTTTAAAGAGCAGAAGATTCAAAAGGCCACTTTGCAGAAAGTATGCACATAGCCCATAAGCACATGAGAAGATGCTCAACATCATAGGTCATCAAGAAAATGCAAATTTAAACCACAATGAGACACCAGTACACGCCCATAGAATGAAAGACTCTCAGTAAGAATGTTAACATATGGAACACCTAGACTCTCACCCATTGCTGGTGGAAATATTAAAAAGTACGCTTTGGAAAGCACTTTGACAGTTCCTTACAAAATTAAACATGACACCAGCCGTCCAAACCAACAATTCCCCTTCTAGGTATTTTGCTTAAAATAAGTGAACACATATATCTGAACAAAGACTTATTCGCATATTCATAGCTGTTTAATGTATTAATAGTCAAAAGCTGAAAACAATCCAAGTGCCCATCAATAGGTGAATGATAATAGATCAACAAAATGTGGTTGTATTATACAATGGAACACTTCTCGGCAATAAAAAGGAGTGAACTAGCAGTAAACACAATGACACGGATGAATCTCAAAAGCCTGCTGCTGAGTGAAAGAGGCCAGGCACAAAAGAATTCATACTGTTAGTAGGAAACTTCAGAGAAAAAAATCCAATCTACAGTGACAGAAAGCGGGTCACTATTTTCTTGCAGCCCAGGGTGAGGCCGACACCAGCTAGGTAAGGGCATAAAGAAACTTTGTGAGGATGAAAGTGTTTTATGTATTTATTATGATGCTGGTTATAAAGATGTATGAATTTATCAGAACTAATAAAATATGGGCTTAAAATAAAGGTATGTTATTGTATGGAAATTAAACCTCAAAGTTGTTTTAAAGCACATGTGCTACAGTTTCATTTTTATGGGAAATGAAAGATGTTGTAAGTGAATAAATGTGAAAGGACAGGAGCATAGGTAATTATAAAAGTTTCTACTAGAATATACACCAATGTGATGACTTTGGTTGCCCCCAGGTAAGTGTGACTATCAAAATGCATTAAATTCTTCTTCTGTGTGTATTTTCTGATGTGGCATAAGTTGCCTTTCTCATAAGAAAATAAAAGAAAATTGAACATAAAAGTATAAAAGAATCTTAATGGTCAGTTATGTTTTTACAACATATTTTTAGATATTTGTGTTTCTGACGATGGCCCTACTGGGGATGTACAGTTTGTTCTATATTAATCTGTATTATTATGTATCAAAATTAGTCCAACTTTTTACAGTTATGAGCAGCCTCAAGGAGAAATAACTTGAATTTCTAAAAGCAAATATTTAAACTTTTAAGAAGGAAATTTCAAAAGGAGAAGCATAAAAAAATAGACACATGAGAAGGTTGCCAAACTGCCTACCAATACACACACACAAAAATAGCAATTGTCAAAAACAAAAATCACTAACTGGTAATGTTTCTTTTCAACCCAAATCACCATGTTGACCAGCTTGCTTTCAGCCAAATGTGAGGCCTCTGTTGTGTTGTGGGACCAGGAAACCTAACTCAACACTCCAGTTCACTAGAGCAGTACAATATCCTGTGTCAGGACGTATGTACCACTCTTTAACATTCTTCACAATTAGGACTCTTGGTTGCAAGTGACAGAAACCCAATACTAGCTTAGGCAGGCAAGGGAATTTTGGGGAATCTGCAGGGATGGATCATGTTATCACAAGGAAAAGTTGCACACCGGAACCAGGAGAAGTGCAGGGGTGTGTCTGGCTTGAGGATCAAATAAAACTAGAAATTCAGATGCCACCAGAATACCATTTCTGTGTAGCAGACTTCGTTGTCATTCACTGTAGACCAGTTTCTTCCTCGTGGCAGGAAACACAGTCACCAATAGCAGCAGAGACCTCCCTCTTACTCCCTCTTGCATCGTCCAGGTGGATCAGGTCCTCTTTTTCAGAGTTTGGAGAAACATCAGTGAAGGACGGAGACAGACCCTTCTCTTAATGCAGCAAGTCAGGGGCAAGTTTCTACGGTTTGCTAGGCGCAGGTTGACTCCCACAGACTGTGGCCAGGATCCAGAATCCAGGATCCCACAGCAGCAGGACTCATACAGCTAGGAGAAGGAAGCCCAGGGCAGAGGAAGGAGGCAGAGGTCAGTGAGTCAGGCAGACAAAGCAGGTGTCCTCTCCAGTACTTAAAATGGAGATCCTTTAAAATAGTCCACTCAATGTCCCTGGCAAACAAACCATCCCTTCCCACATACATTTTGCCAATTGCTTCCACTTTTACAATAAACCTACTATCTGTTTAGGACCCACCTTGTGCAAGGGACTGGAATAAAGAAATGAAATTGCTAACATGTAATACTCTCTAACTAGAATTCTGCCTTGTTTGATATTAATATTCCCAAACCTGATTTTCTTGATCACATTTGAGTAATCATATTTTACCCATATTTTAACTTAGAATATTTTATTTTTTGGTTTAATAAGAGGAGAAACCTTGGATTTAGGGGGTTTTTTCCCCCTTCATATCTAAGAGTATTGGCCTTTGATTTTTAAAAAAAATTTTTTTTAATGTTTACTTATTTTTGAGAGAGTATGAATGGCGGAGGGTCAGAGAGAGGGAGACAAAATCTGAAGCAGGCTCCACGCTCTGTCAGCACAGAGCCTGACATGAGGCTTGAAATCATGGACTGTGAGATCATGAGCTGAGCCGAAGTCAGACACTTAAGTGACTCAGCCATCTAGGTGCCCCAGCCTTTAATGTTTAATGAACAATTACCAGAATTGCTTTTATTACACCTTTAGATAGGTAGGAAGGTAGGTAGGTAGGTAGATAGATAGATGATAGATAGATGATAATCTGTTCTACCTTCTTCTTTTTTTTTTTTTTCTTAAAAAAAATTACCTGCTTTCTGGGGCTTCTGGGTAGCTCAGTCGGTTAAGAGTCCAACTCTTAGTTTCAGCTTGCGTCATGATCTCACAGTGTGTGAGTTCAAACCTCTCATCAGGCTGTGTGCTGACAGCACAGGGCCTGCTTGGGATTCTCTCTCTCTCCCTCTCTCTCTGGCCCTCCCCCACTCCCTCTCTCTCCCTCTCTCTCTCTCTCTCTCAAAAATAAATAATAAAACTTAAAAAAAATTTTTTAAATCACCTGCTTTCTCTTTCCCATTCTTCATTCTTTTGATCTGCATTGTTATATGCTGTTATCCCATTATTTTAATGTACATAATTTCTTTCAAGGTATTTTAATCTTTTGATGTCTATTTAACAAGATATTCGCTATGATTGCTTAGACTTATTTCAGTGCAATCCACTGGTCTCACTGCGTTCCTACAAGCTCTTAGCTGCCATCCTTGTGTTCCCTCCGTGTGGAATACTACCTTTGAATGACATATTTTTCAGAGAGAATATATGCATTTGCATAATTAATTCCTACTGCTTTCACATATAAGTAGCTTGATTATATATACACTCTTGAATCCCATGTTTTTCTTTGAAAGCTTTGCAAATGTGTTATATTCTAGGCAGCTTTTCCTATAGTATGTTCTGGGGGAATAAGCTGTAAGAGATGCTTCAGGTAAAAGGACTCTGTGATCATATAAATACGGGAAATGTCCCATACACCTGGAGTTGTGCCAGATAAAGCAGCATAGTGAAGGCCAGGAGACATCCTGACGTAATGAACATGGTTTAACTTTATTTTCAGTGTATCCAATCTACTTGGCCACAGTAACATTGAGAAAAAGCAAATGACCAATAATGTGGTAATTGTTAACATTTGTTGAGCACATGCTTAAGCCAGGCGCTGTTCTAGGACTTATTCTATGTACTTCAACTCATTGGATTCTCATAGCAGCTCTATATGGTTGATAGAATTTTTCAGCCATATTTTAACAGGCAAAATGAGCTTAAACAAATAAGCTAGAAAATGGCGAATTCAAACCCAACCAGTCAGCTCTGCATTACTCACAGCCTCAAGTGTTGGTAGGTGAGGGCACGATAAAGTCAACTTCTATACATTTTCCAAGTCTGAAACACACAACAAAACATCTCATTGCACCAAAAAGGAAAGGGAACTTTCCACCAACCAGTCTCTAACAGAATTTGCTGCTAAAGTACCGCAAAGGTACTTTGCAGGGTAATCTGATTATCGTCAGCACAAGTTCTCAAACTGCTGTTGGCCAACGTCCAGGACCCATCACTGAATACTCATCACCTCATCCATTCAGCCTCTTCGACTGACGGGCAAAACAACATCCAAATATTCATTGCACATCTGTGCCGGGCAGATTATACATTAGCAATTCAAATCTGGCCAGCGCACCGGCCATCCCTGCACATGCGTCTGTTTGGGTGAGATGCCTTGTTGTCTGGGACGGATAATAAGGCAACTCGGTCTAATCTTGAAGAACAATCAACCCATCTTGCGAAGGTGACTGACTGTGTGTGTTCTTGCCCTGGCAGCGTTGGAACAATGGCCCCATAATGCACTCGACTCAGCTGGCGATGAAGTCCCATCCTGATTAGTAGCCGTGGCTGGTGTCAATCACCACGGGATGCACCATTGTCCTCTGGTCCCAACACCGTTTATTTACAGGAAAACAAAGGCTTCAGGGGGCTATGGCTGCTTCCCAGAGATTGCAAAATAGATTGAGCTGTCAAACACACAAAGTAGATGAAGATTAATGAGTCGTGTGGACAATAAATGTGAAGAGATGACCATGAATATGCTAATGGGCATTATCCAGATACACCGTAATTGCTACCAAAATTAAAAGGTGGCATGAAGAAGATGGGTCACAAGGTGACAGGGAGATAATCTTGGATGCTTGAGACACTCACCCCAGATAAGACCCTCTACAGGTTTCCTTTCCCCGATTAAACCATCCCGGAGCATCATTGTTCTCAAGCTGTCTGAATAGCCTCCTTTTAAACAGGGACAGAAGGGGTGGGGTGAGGGGTAAAGCTGGAAAAGTTACTTCAGGGGAAGGTGCAATTCGTATAAGGAAGGTGCTTATCAAAGGCAAGAAACGATGGGCTGTCAGGCTCCCTCCGCACCCCCGGGGACAGAATGAGGGACGCCACTTCAAACTTGGGGACCCCCAGGCCAGAGCCGCAGAGATTATGACAGGCACCAGACTGTTGTTAGATCACCTTTCAGGCAGGAGTGGGTCAGTTTTCAAAGTATTCCAATACACTGGCGATTTTTTTTAACTAGACATAACAGAGAAAATTGAAGAACATAATGTTTAAAAGCGAATGAAATTTTGTTTCCATGAACGATTTGATTGGGGAGAATCCTTACCCTGTGGATCTGTGGCGTGAGTGACTCTCACCCAACCCTGCAGCCAGTCCACACAGTCTTCCACGTGGCGGGACACTGTTCCCTGTTCCCATTCACCCCTGTCTTCCTTTCCATCCTCATGTCTGTGGATGGTGGCTAAGTTTGAGAAACAATATATTGGAAGTAACTCTCCGAGAGACCATGAACACTAAGAAGAGAAAATGGTTCTTGTTTTCTAGTTTCTATCCTCTGGGGGATCTGGGACCTTGGACCTCATCCCCCGGAGGTCTATGGAGCATCACTCCTTGATGGGAAGAACTCTCCTCTGCTCCTTCAGGTTCGAGACCGAGCTCATATTCCCCGGCCCACCCCAGGGAAAGGGCTAGCAGGTTTCAGGAAGACGACAGAGGATAGAAAAGAGGAAGGATGGTCAGGAGAAAGACGGGGTCCTAGGGACTGTCTGAGGCTGACTCCGTCTGGGCTGAGATCTGCATAACGGGAGAAAAAAGGGATTTTGCACAAAAGTCAAACAGCCTTACTGAAAGGGGTGGAGCAGAAGGTGCTGCCTGAGGTAACTTTGCTAGTTAGTGGTGTCTGCAAAATTAAAGGCAAAAGCGGGGCCCCTGGGTGGCTCAGTCGGTTAAGCGCTGGACTTCGGCTCAGGTCATGATTTCACAGTTCGTGGGTTTGAGCCCCGCGTCGGGCTCTGTGCTGACAGCTCGGAGCCTGGATTCTGTCTCCTTCTCTCTCTGCCCCTCCCCACTTGTGCTCTGTCTCTCTGTCTCTCAAAAATAAATAAATGTTAAAAAAATTTTTGAAAAAAACAACTAAAGGCAAAAGGAATGACACATAAACCTCTTCTACTGTAGTTGACAAAGTTGTTTCCCATCGGGGTGAGGGTTAATTCTGAACCTACTTTGTGGGTACACTGGAATTGGACACTGACGTAAATGGATGGCAGATGGGGGAGAGGTTTCTCATTGTGGGCGTGGGAGGTTCGCAGGTGCTGAGTGCGCAATGGATGGGAGCTGGGGATAAGACTATGAGTTCCTACGCAACTTAATATAAACACAGACAGTCGCACATAGAGTACATATAGGCGTGCATATACACACAGGTTAGTGTACCCATGTACATCTTGTCTTCTCAGCTGAGAGGCTTAGGAAATGGCCAGAACCATTCAGTAGCTACAAGCATACCTAGCACCCAAACCGTGGTTTCAAATACCATTCTCCAGTGAAAGGAATTGACACTCCTTAGAGAAACGGCCCACCCCAGCATGGTGCAGGAAATAGGCAAGATGAGCCTTGAACACCTTACAATGCCAAAGGAAGAAAGTGCTAACAAAACAAATTTTAAAGCCCATATTGATGGAGGGTATGCTAATGGGATATGGAAGCAACAAAATAAATAAAATAGTGCTGGATTATAATCCAAAATATAAAATAAATACCCATGAGCCCATACTGATCTGAATAAGTACTAAATACCTACATATGGAAGGAAGGAAGGGAGGAAGGAAGGAAGGAAGGAAAAGAAATTTTTGTGCAGAAGCTATCCCACCCACAAGGAAGTGAATCATAACTTCCTCTGTTAGTTGGGGAGCTATGCATGGCTCCTTCCTTCCAAAGACTACACAATGGAAAGAAAGAACAAAAGTGACTTGATAGAGGGGCCTGTGTGGCTCGGTCGGTTGAGTGTCCCGCTCTTGATTTTGGCTCAGATCATGATGTCATTCATGCGTTCATGGGATCAAGCCCCACATTGGGTTCTGCACTGAGTGTGAAACCTGCTTGAGATTCTCTCTCTCTCTCTCTCTCTCTCCCTGTGCCCCTCTTTCCCCACTCATGCTGTCTCTCTCTAAAAAAAAAAAAAAGTCACTTGATAGTCAGGAAATATAACAAATACAACCTGGGCCAGCTGACCAAGGTCAACATCAACAGTGATCAGTCATGTTGATGGGATGTATCCTTGATATGATATGATGAGAAGGGCAACTTACCTCTGTGGTCTTCCTACCCCCAAACCCATAACCCCAGTCTAATCATGAGAAAAATATCGGAAAAGTCCCAATAGAAAGACATTCTATGAAACGTCCAATGAGTACTCCTCAGAACTAATCATCAAACACGAGGGAAGTCTGAGAAACTGTCATGGCCAAGAGGAGACTAAGGAGACATGACAACTAAATCCGGGATGGGGTCCTGGTACAGAAAATGGACATTGAGTATAATAGGTAAAAACAAAGAAATCTAAATAATGTTTGGACTTTAGTTAACAATAATGTATCAGTAACAGTTTATTAACTGTGACAACTGTAACATACTAAAGTAAGATATTAATAATAGAGGAAACTAGGGCGCCTGGGTGGCTCAGTTGGTTGAGCGTCCGACTCTTGATTTCGGCTCAGGTCACAATCTCACAGTCATGAGATCGAGCCCCATGTGGGGTTCTTCATTGAGTATGGAGCCTGTTTAAGATTCTCTCTCCCTCCCCCTCTGCCCCTCCCCCATCCTCTCCCTCTCCAAAAAAAAAAAAATAATAGAGGAAACTGGTTGTAAAGTATATGAGAATACTCTGTACCACCTTTGCAATTTTTCTGTGTGTTTAAAATTATTCCAAGAGAAAGAGTATATTTGGAAAGAAAATGAAGTTTGCAGCATCCATTGTGCTTAGCTAATAGATAAGACGATTCCTTTTAGTAATGGATCGTGCCTGCACGGCCTTCAGAGGTGGTGAGGTAGCAGCCAGAGTTCTTCATTGCAAGTGGCAGAAATCTACTCAGTAATTCACACCGACAAGGACTTTGCCGTAGGACGCTGAATAGCACACAGAACATACGAGAGGGCCTCAGAAGCCACGCAGCTGGGACAGTGTTGGAAACCATGTTCATCACTGGCCCAATGGAGACCCCACTGCTGCTGCCCCACTGAGGCAGCCGCCAGATCTGCCACCTCGGGAAACTGGCTGCCGTTGCTCCCGACGCCTTGCCGGAGGGGCTTCTGCAGGATCCCTCCTCCGCTTCAGCAGGCCACACTTCAAATCACGGGCACGAGTCTGATTTGGCTAAGCCCTGGTCATGGTCCTGCTTGGTGCAAAGGAGACAGGGCAGTGAATATTTGGCATTTTCAGTTTCTACAGTGGGAGGGTGTGAGGAGAAGACTATAGGAAGAAACTGAGGGCTGAGCTGGGTTTTTCTCCAGGATGTGATCAGTTGGCATTTCCTTTTGCTGGGTCAATGGGTAAAGCCAGGGGAACCTCGCTTAAGCAGGGGGAATGGTCAGGATTGAAAAGAAGCATCTAGGCTAGGCAGACCACCATCTACACTGTGCTAAACCCAACTTAGATGCAACCAAAATATTTGCTTTTCAGTAAAAACAATGAAGGGGCATGATGGATTGCATTGTGTTTCCCAAAATCCACATGCCGAAGCCCTAAGCTATAACTATATTTGGAGACAGGGCCTTGAAGGAAGAAACTGAGGTTAAATGAGATAACAGTCGGGCCCTAATCCAATAAGGACTGTGTCCTTATAAGAGACACAAGAAAGCTCCGTCTGTCTCTGAGTGAGCACAGAGGAAAGGGCACGTGAGGACACGGCAAGAGGCAGGTGTCTATAAGCCAGAAAGAAAGGCCTCACAGAAACCAACATTGATGGCACCTTGACCTTGGCCTTGTAGCCACCAGAACTGTGAGAAGGTAGAGAGCTGCTGTCTGAGCCTCCCCGGTCTTCAGCATCTTGTTATGGCAGCCTGAGCTAAGTCAACAGGTTGTCAGGGGAGTCATTCTGGAGAAGGCAATGCTCTTGTTTCCTTGAAGCTCTTGCCATGGTTTCTGTGGCATACTGTGAGGGGAATCACCATTGGACAGTAATCGCCTCCACTGAGCTGGGTCCGCTTCCTACTTAGGTGTCAGAGTTATTCACTCCAGTGGTTCCTGCACGTGGGAGAAGGGGAGGCAGGGGGGATGGGGGGGACGAGCAGAGCTCCATCTTTGTTTTCTTTTTAAACAAATTTTTAATATTCATTTATTTTTGAGGCAGGGTAGGGGCAGAGAGAGAGGGAGACACAGAATCCGAAGCAGGCTCCAGGCTCTGAGCTGCCAGCACAGGGCCCCATGCGGGGCTCCAACCCATGAACTGTGAGATCAAGACCTGAGCCGGGGGGACGCTCAACCAACCGAACCACCCGGGAGCCCCTAGAGCTCTAGCTTTGTAATTACACAACTCAGTTCAGAGTCTCTCTGCTCTGCCACTTTCTAGGTGGTGACATCAGGCAAGGTGTGTATCTGAGCCTTTGCTCTGGGATGAGAGCGTAAGCTCTTCCTGGGTAGCGTTGGAAAGGGGAGTCAAAAGGGACCAGTTTCTCTTATGAGACATGATATTTGTTGTCACACAAGGGGAAGGTGCAAGGCAGCCCTGCTGAGCCCATGACTTTCTTTCCAACAGGACTCTGCTGTGCAAGCGGGTGCTAGGGGATGAACACAGTGCCATTGGCTACACGGAGCAAAGGTCATTTTTACTCCAGCCAATTCAAAACACAGCATCGGTGTCGATGACAACAAAACAGCTGAAAAGAGAGAGTACGAGAGAGTCGTTTGAATATAGACTTAGATATTACAGAATTTGTAATGATTTTTCTTAGTAATAATAGCATATGGTGATACAGGACTATGTTCTTATCTTTAAGAGGTTTATGCTGAAATCCGTGGGGGGTAAAGAGTCACGTTGTCTGGAAATTACTTTCAAATGGCTTTGCAAAATAATTTTAAAAGAAATTGCAAAATAAAGCAAATATGGGGAAATGTTAAAGTAGGTAATAAAGCTCATGGAAATTGGAGCCCTTGATTTATCCATTTTTCCTCATCCACTCGCCCAAATCCACTCTCCAGTCTACCCGGCATATGGTGGACACTCGATATGTTTGGTGAATTAAAATTAGAAATAAAATTCGTTTTACCTGCTAACATTTGCATAGCTAAGCAAAGATGCGGTTTCAAGCCATTTGCAAAGAAATACCCACAACTAATGACTTTCTTAAGTAAACATAATCTCCTTAAAACCACAATTGAACATTGATTTTTTTTTTCCTCCTGGAGTCCAGTATCAAGCAACAGCCCGCTTGCCCCCTGTCCCAAG
Source organism: Panthera uncia (assembly GCF_023721935.1). NCBI lineage: Eukaryota > Metazoa > Chordata > Mammalia > Carnivora > Felidae > Panthera > Panthera uncia. The sequence continues at coordinate 59,709,769 of NC_064807.1, read as the reverse complement.
ATGCTCCCATCCAACCCTGCATCCTCAGAAGACCCGGCTTCCTGCACCCCACACACTTCTCCCAGGGCCGCGTGCCCTGCTAGGGTCCCTTCCCCCGCAAGGTCTTGGGAAAAAACCACGTGGGCAAAAGCAGTCTGTTGTGCTTTTTTAAAAAATGGTTTAAAAGAACTGGCATTGGAAAGCATTTATTTGCAACTAGCTTGTAAAAATTAAAGTAAATGGGAACATTACCCAAGAGGCAACAAACTCCATCTAGCTCATTGTTTGAGAACAAATCAGACATATAAAAAGCTCTAAACATTTTCAGATTCTTTCGTTGTTTCAATTCACCTGGTATTGTTTTTTCTCGTATTCCAAAGGAAATTTTGTCCATGATAGAAAAATCAGAAAACGAGGACAAAAATAAAGTCATCCTCACCCCAAGATGACTGTCACATTGCTGTAGGTCCTTTTGTATAATATAATAATAATAATAGATATTTCTGTTTAGTGGGTGCTCACTGTATAGCAGGCACATTTCAGTTCCCACAACAACAATATAAGATTTACCGATGCAGGAATTGAGGCTGGGAGAGGGTAAGTCACTTGCCCAGGATCACACAGCTGGGAAGCGTGGAACCAGAGGAAGACCTCCAGATCTGTTTACGTCCAAAGGCCGAACTTGTGACCACAGCTCTATACTCCCTCCCATAAATCTCTGTCATTTTTTTCTTTACAAAAACAAGATTATATCAGACAATCCCCTGCTGCTGGAGAGTAGCAACAGGCTTCCAGCTTGCAGTCGTTTTCTGTTGCTGCCGTGGCTTAAAACAACATGTATCTATTCTCTACTGCTATGTGTTCATACTATAAGGGCAGCCTGTGCTGGGGTCTTCCCTGGGGACCCCCAGTGGCTGGTCCTTGTCTGATCTGGGCATGTCAGGCTGATAACTGGAGACCTTGTGCAACCTGAGATCCCAAGGGCCTGTGCTTTGTGGTGCCCCTGTGCTAATCTCTCATCTATATAAACCAGAGAGCTCCCCCCAGACATTCGTCACCCCCTACCGGACATGTGGGAATTCCTAGATCTCTGTCCCAGCATCGAATATGAAGCCAGGGCACTACCTCTGCCCATTTCTGGAAGGTGCTGCCTCCCCACGCACCACTATCAGACATGGCATCGCACCGAAGGTGGACTCCTCTGAGAGGCTTAGAGCACCAGCCCCAATATTTTTTAACTCCTCCGAAATTAGCAGATGGTTTCCTCTACATGCACTTCCTCTCTGAGCTCCGGCCCCAAGGTGAAATGGTGCATCAGTCGGCTGTTGACACAGTATTGCTGCATAACAAACCACTTCAAAACTCATCTATTTTTTTCACTCACGTGTCTGTGCTTTGGTGAAGGCAGCTCTGCTCCAGGCTGAGGGCAGCTGGGCTTGGCTCCAGACAAGGGCTGGATTCAGATTGGCTCCAGGTGACTCCATATTCTCCTTGGGAGAACAGCTGTCAGAGACACATTCTTCCCACGGAAAATCAAAGAAGCACTAGAGAACACGAAAACACATGGCCTCTTAAGGCCTTGGCTCTTCTGTTCACATCACACTGGTTTAATCAAGCCCCTTGGCCAAGTCCAAGACCAGTAAGGCAGGGATGTAGGTTCTGTCATTCTGTGTACAGGGAGGTCCGCAAGACAGAGGGAGAGCGCGATGTTCAGGGTTTACCAGAAACTCAAAGGAAGGAGAAACCACCTCTCCCCAGGAGCCATTGAGAAGGCTTGAGAGACAAGAAGACCGTCGTGCTGTTTTTAAAAAATAGCAATTTGTGTACCAAATGGCTCAAAGAGGAAGGATATTCTGGGAAGAAGCTGCAGGTTAAGGGACCAAGAAGTGGAGAGTACGTACTGAGTCCCGAAAGCCTGGTGTGATGGGAAATGATCCTGGAGAAAGGAGCAGAGTCAAGTCACAGAGGATTTTATGACCCAGGCTAGAGCTTCTGAGGGTTCGACTTTGTTCGAGAAGCTATGAGGAGTCCGTGATGGATTGTAAACAAAGAAGAGGCCTGCCTAACCTCCCAGAGAGCTACTGAGTGAGAGGGCACACGTGGGTCTCCTCACCCCCAAATCAATTCTCTTCCCAGGAGGACCCCCTACTTCCAGTCACCCGAGGCCCCAGACGCTGACACAGCTTTCTCTCCAACACCCCAACCTTGAGCATCTCACAGCGGGGGCCTCACCTGAGTGATGGTGCAACAGGGCTGAGGGGGGATCTTTCAATGACCCTAGGAACAAGAACCTCCCTGTTTCACATGACCTACTTACAAAACTTGGATGGCTGTAGACCGTTGATATAAATTCTTAGTCTCTATCATATTTATTTTAGTGGGTGGCTAGGAATGTTTGAACAGCATACAAATTTACGGTCAGAAAATATTAGCTCCTAAACACTGCAACCCTGCACCCCAAATCACCTCTTTAAATTCAGATCGTTTCCCCATTTCCATCATCTGCAATCAGAGTTTTCATCTTGGACAGATTTTTACAGGTCAGCCCTACACCAGGGATTTATTTGTGCCCATAAACAAAACCCCGATATTAATCGCAAACTATTTCTGATTCTCAGTTAACGTTCTTAAACATCTTGTGTCCCAGGGGACTCTTTGCCCTGTCCTATGAAGATGATGTTTCAAGATTTATATTTCCCCAAGGAAGCGAGTAGATCATAAAACCTAATGTATTCCGTGGTTTGGAATGATAATTTCGCAAAGAGGTGAGGGAATATTTCACTGTGGATCATTACAACATCCATGTAAGTTGTTAATATAGTACTTACTACTTCCCTTTAAATATTCATCCAGCTCCTGTTTATGGAATAGCTCCTGTGCCCGTGGTGTTGGCTGTGGGTGGGTCATGCACTGGGGACAGGGACTAGAAAGGACAAAGCTGTGGACAGCTCCCTCACTTGGGAGGATGGAGGGCTGTGGATGGAGACAGAAGAAGCCCCTGAAGACAAAATGACCCGTCGTAGACAGCACACTGGAGACCCAGAGGGGAGAGAGCTTTGGCAAGGAGAAAGAAGGGCGGGGAGCTCAGGATCCAGAACTGACACTTGTATGTGCCCCAGAGTGTCTGTCCCTGGAGACCTGGCCAGGTTGGGCAGAGGCACGTTTGTTTGTTTAATGGAATCAGAATCAGGAAATTTTAGCACCAATATGAACTCTGTGTGCATTTACTGAGACAGGGTGAAGAGACAATGGTTAGAGATCACCTAGTCTAACCTGCCCATTCCACAGATAAGAAAATCGAGGCTCAAAGGAAGAGGGAAACTCCCATCTCCAGGTGCATGGGGGCTATTCTTCATCCCCTCCCTCCAACTCCCACAGCAGTGATCTTTCTCTCTCAAAACAGCTCAGAGGACCGCAGGCTGGGAGATACTGCAATGGCAGAGCTGGGAGGGCGCTGGGAGGTCCAGAGGCACAGATGGTCACACGTGAGGTCACACTGTGAGGCGGTGTCAGAACCAGGGCCAGAGCCGTCACCCTGTGAACTACCACCTACCCTGTCCCAGCTTCCCTGCCTCCCTCCTGCCCTCGGAAGTAGGGACACAGTCACCTTCCGGGACACCCGAGGTCATGGTGGGCGGGCTCCTTGGCCTCCCCATCCTTCTCCGTGACCAGCAGGATACTGCCACTGACACCAGGAGGAGAAACAGCTTTGATCAAAACTTCTTCGTCATGCATCGTGTCCTTCAGAGCCCCTTCACTTCCCTCCTGTCATGGAAACCATCCCATTTTACAGAGGAGACAGTTCAGGCTGGGGAGGGTCAGAGCCCGAGTCTGAACCAGTCGTCTAGACTCCCCGGATCTGGTATCCTGGTACCTAAGGTGCTATCCTAAACTAGGCTGCTCCCTGGGATTGGAATACGCCGCTTTGAAGACGTTTAAAAGATGGGGGGGGGGGGAGAGAAGTCCCCACGAAATTTCAGTGACAAAGTCCTCTTCCACAGCCTCCCAGATGTCCCAGGCGGATGCCCCAGGATGCAGCAATAGCCGATGTGTGGGCGACTGTCGCCCTCTGGTGGCCAAAGGACGAAGTGCTTCATAGCCAACTGAGAGAACAAAGACGCGTGTCTCCAGGTCTCCTCCACCCGCCACGGCAAAGTGTCCGTCTGGGGACAGCTTTTTATCCCGGGGGCCCTGTCCTTGGCTGCCGTGGCTCTACTGATGGAGGAGATGGGCGTCAGCTCAGGAGGGAGCTGCCGGGGCCTGGTTGACGGGCTGAGTCTGAGGACTGAGGTGAGGATGGGGCTTGCCTGTTGCCAGGCAGGCACTTGCCTGTGGGTGCTCGCTGCTCGCCAGGCGTCGGTCGCCCTCAGAAGCCCCCAGAAGCCCCCAGAAGCCACCCGCCTGCCCCTCGGCTGCCGCTGAAACCCGACCTCAAGGCCCAGCTCTCGCCCCCTGCAGGAAGCCTGGCTGGCTCCCGCCGGCTCTCCCAGAGCAGGTGACAGCTGGGTGACACCTCCGCTTCCTCCTCCGCCCCGGGGTCAGGGTGAGTGGGGACTGTTGGCTGATGTCTGCTCCACTTTCAAATCTCCGAAGGCAGGGGCTGGTCTCGTTCAGCTGCTGGAATGAGGCCAGGCCCAGCCTGGAGTGAGTGAGCGTGTTTGTTCAACGGGAGAAAATTTCAGCCCAGCCCCACTTTGCTGCAGGTTTGCGGAGGAGGCCACAGAAGGAATTTCTGGGTAGTGGGGAGGGTGGGGAGGACTGAACACGTGACCTGTGGTGCTAGTCTCTCCACCCCCGCTGCCCTGGGGAGTCCTCAGGGCCCCGGCTGTTTGGCAGGTGTCCTCCAGGCCAGCCTGGGGACGGAGTCAGCAGGAGCTGGGGTGGATTCGGGGGGGAGGGGGAATATCGGTGCCTCTATCTTGTCATCTGTACAACAGGTGCAGCTAATCCCGATTGACAGCTCCCAAACATTCAGTAAGACAACTGATAAAAACCCGTTAACACCACGCACAGTCTTGCTGGTAATTTCTGGGTTCTGAGCCCTGGATAGGCCTTTCCGACCAAATTGCTCACTCCGTCACAGCTGTAGCCACACAGGGTGGTGGTCCAGAGTCCAGTGAGGGAACCAGGCAGGTTGCCTGAGTTTGAGTGTCTGCTCTGACTTTTTTCAGCGCTGGCACCTCGCGCAGGCTATCCAATTTCTCTGTGCCTCTGACAGCCCGTCCAGAAGAGGGCGCTGAAGCAGCCAGCGCTCACGTCATGGGAGAGTTCTAAGCATCCCAAGAGTGAACGCCTCTAAAGAGGTAAGAACAGTAGCTAGCACTCAGGAAAGGTTCAGAAAAGCGAGCTCTCACCGCATTACTACGTACAAGCTGATTGTTGTGAGCCTGGCTCAGCCCAGAATGGTGTGGCTCAAAGATGGAGCTGAGCTGCCTTTTACAGAAAAATTGATCTTTCTAACGCACGCACTTGGGATAAGCTTCTTCACCCTGTGGCCCACACGCCATTGGAGTGAGAGGAAAATCATAGCATGCCTTGAAGACGTTTTGTTGCTCTAATGTTTATTGAATTGATTCATTAGGTAGTTCTATTTTCCTCTACCTAGATTTACCCTGTACGTGTGGACTTGTAAAGGAGGCAAAAACCTTCAACCGAAACGCTGGCTGCGATGTCCAACCTATCACGGCACCGAGAAGAGACCAGTGGCAGTTATAGGAGCCATACATCTGCAGAGAGGCCTGAAGACCGTTGTGTTAACCCAGCACCATTTAATATTTTCATTAATGACTTGAAGGATGGAATCGAGACCCAGCTAATCAGATGTCGGCATGATACAAAGCTGGAAGGGATCTTAGCTACTCGGGAGGACAAGATTAAAATACAATCCAAGCTTGACGAATTGCAGAGGTGGACCTAAATCAATAAAGAGAACGGCAATAAAGATAAATGCAGGCTGCCGTGCACAGCGCCTAGGAAATTATCCGGGTACCAAATGGCGATGAGCGAAATGAGTTTTGAGGGGGCCAGCAGGAGCTCACCTGGAGGTGAATTCATCAAGTCATAGTATTTGTAAAGTGGAGGCTCGGCTCTGTCGTCTAGCGGACCTCAAACGCCAGTGAGTTTTGAGAATTACCAAGAGAGCTTGGGAAAATGCAGATTTTCAGGCCATGGACCCAACATTACATTTAGTAGGCCCGCAGTGAGGCTAGGATGATTTTGATGCAGGCAGTGCTCTGAGAAAGCTAGAGCCTGGCAGGTAAGGAGGCAGCCTCTGACCACATCGCTGTGTCCCAAATGTTTACTCTAGAACCCTCGTCCCACGGCATGCTCTGCAAGAAGTGATTTCCATGATCAAATAAGCTTGGAAATGCTCCCTTTTAGAAAGGAAAACAAAAAATCATAAGGTATGTGAGCATGTTTATGACTCCAATTTTTTTTTTTTATTTAAATAAACAGCACTTAACTTGTTTTAGTCCAGAGTTTCCCAGCCTTTTGGCCAAGGAGCCATTTCTTCGTGTAACACAGAGTGACGTCTTGTGGAACGCACTTCAGAAAATGGGATTCCTGTTCAAGTCCCTCCCTCATCACATTCTCTGGATTTCTGAGTCCTTTTCAGCACCCTGCACTGAAACTTATCCGGGGAGCTGGAACTTGAAATCATTTTAAATGCTGCTCTGTCACACTTCCCTGGGTCTGAACTTCCCTTTAACGTTTAAAGAGAGAGTGGAAGAAAATTTGCTAGAGGCTTTTATTGCCTGTTAATAGTGCACCACGTACTCCAGACTAAGAAGGGGAGGGAGGGAACTTTCCCTTCTTTGTTCACTGTCTTCCTTGAGCTTGTGTCCAAAACTGCTAGTTGCCTCCCCATGGCCCATTCTCTTCGCTCTCTTAGTAATCAGAATCTCCAGAGTGTTGAATGCGGCCATGTGTCTCGCTTTAAAACCACATTTCTCATCCTCCTTTGCAAATGAGGTGGTCAGTCAGATGTATGCAGAAGTCACTGGGGAGATTTCTGGGGAATTACTTTAAAAGGAACTTGCACATTCAGAAGGCACCCTTTTTGCTCTCCCTCACTTCCTTCTTCTTCCTGCCTGGAACACCAATATAGTAGGAGCGCTGGCAGCCCTCTTGGGCCATGAGGTAAACTTGCAAATGGAAGCCCCTCACTAAGTAAGGATGGTAGAGTAGCAAGCAGATTTTGATGGCATATGGTGAAGCCCCCAGAGCGACCCTGTGCTAAGAGAGAAAAAAAAATGCAGCCCTGTTTGGTTTAAACCATTGTTTTTCAGGTCCTTGAAAATGCAGTTAAATGCAACTTTGAATTCACAGAGAGTAGAACCATCAAAACCTTTCTGTCATTTTCCACACATCTTAGTCATGCTGGGCTACTATCCTGACCCTATCCCTACGTGTCCTTGCTGTGTGTGTGTGTGTGTGTGTGTGTTCTCGTCCCATCTTTGGCACAAAGCAGTTATGTTGCTTGGATCCAGCAGTTTCCAGTGCGGCCATGCCTGTGTCTTTGGCTACCTCTCTCTTTTCTCCTTTATGGGAATTAAGCGCAGAATGGAATCCACTTAGAATGACATTTTTGAGAGCTTCACATCATTGTTCACATCATGGGGAACAGGAGAGAGAGAGAGAGACACAGAATCCGAAGCAGGCTCCAGGCTCTGAACGGTCAGCGTGGAGCCAGACACTGGGCTCGAACTCTCGAACCACGAGATCATGACCCGAGCCCAAGTCGGGCACTTAACCGACCGAGTCACCCAGGTGCCCCGTGCATAATCAAGAGTCAAGATACACATGCTTCACTCCAGGAATGGATGAGACAGCAGAAGGGTCCCCTCCGCAGCCTATGTCCTCTGTCTCACTTGGCTGCCTCCCAGGGCCAGGAGGCACCAGATCTGCTGGTCTGGGCTGCTCAGCTTTATAAGAGGCCCTCCCCTGCTTCCCTCTACACCCCCCCCTCACCGGCTTCCCCCCTCTCCCCCCGGAGCAAGGCTGTGTTTTGCTGTGTAGGTGCCTCTGCCAAAAGGAAAAGGGAGATCCCCGGGAGTTCCCCTTTGCTTCTGGCCATGTGGCCTCCAGAGCAACACGAAAGTCTTTGAGCTTTTCCCGTCCGTCCCTTGACTGGGACATCCATTTGGAAGGGGCTGTTTTCCAGGATCAGGCCTAGTGAGGCTGTTGCATTTTCTGAGAGACTCACATGGGAGACTCCTGCGAGAAGGGACTCACATCCAGTGAATGCCTGGTGGCCCACCGGTGCACGTGTCACCTGTCACCTTCACTCCAGCCTTGTTCTCATCCTCTTATTGATCCCTGGAACCAGCCTCACTAACTTTGCCACAAGGCCTCTTAGATTTTCACATTGCAACCCCGATGTACATACCAAACCCACACACGGTCTATTATTTTCTCCCAACATACAGGCAACCTGTCAGCACCTTGAGATGTGCAGGAGCTTTGCGTCGTGGATCCTACATCCCCAGTGCCTCTGGGTGATTGAATAAAGGAACGGACAAATGAGTGAATGCTGAATAAATACCGAACACATTAAATATTTATAAACATGCATAAACTGTGTCCCTGCCATAAGGGAAAAAGGTGAAAGTGAGTCTCACAAGGTTTTACTCAAGGATAATCAGACTCTCATCCCTGATAGTCAACACAAAAGCCACCCCGCTCTTTCCTACCCTGGGTCCAGATTATGGCTTCTCCTTGTAAATAAAACTGTTCCCCCTACAACGTCATGAAACACAAGAGGTAGGCATCTAATATATCAAGTCATTTTTTCCAACCTACTCCCTGGATTGCGTATCAGATGTCCTGGGTTTTGTTTTCGGCATCCTTTGGCCAAATAAACCAGTCAGGGCTCAATTCTCCAATTGACTGGATGTCTCAAGGAACAAACCCTCAAATCTGATTACAGGAAAATTCATTACTTTAAGTCTTCCCTCAGGGTTCAGAGCTCATAAAAGAAACCTCCAGAGGCCCCGGCTTAAGGGAAGAGAGGTCCCTGTGCTGTGAATCTACAGATCGGCAATAATTAACCTGAACTAATTATGGTCAAGCCCCCGGTCAGTCCCCCCAGATCAACGCTGTCCCCTGACACGCTGGTGTCCAGAGCAAGAACTTTTCCCTCAAACACAAAAGGAACATTCAGTAGATCTTGGTATAAAAGAGCATGACCTGAATAGGATCCTCTACCAGGCAAAGCTGGGGCCCTGGAGGCTCCCCAGCAGAGCCACAGTTCCAGCCCCTGGAAGGGAACCGGGAAGGATGCTTCCCTGGACTCTACTGCCAGATCCGGAAGGGTTTTACCACAAACACAACCACAGATATCGACACAGAAAGACAGACAGCAAACCGGGATAGACGTGCACATTTTATTTAATATGTTAAAAGATGAAATGAAAAAAAAAAAAAAAAGGAATGCTCCAAAAGAAAAAAATAGTTATAAGGAAAGATAGTTTGCCAAGAAACAACAGCCAGTCAACACAATCAACGTGTTTTTTTAAAGGTCCAACCTCACCCTAGAAATAAACACACGAAAAAAAAAATCAAACAAACACGGAACGAACGTTTTCTTTTGAGATCAGTAAAGTGGTTTTTTATGTTAAGGCACATATTCACAAGGGGGATGAATGGGGCACCGCCCTCCACTGTTGGTGGGAATAGATCCTGTACCTTTTGGAAGGCAATTTGGCAACAGGTAACAGAAGTCTTCAAATATGCGTATCCTTTAACCTTGTCACTTAACAACTTTATCCTGGAGGCAGTGGTCCTCAAGCAGGGGCAATTTTGCCACCCAGGGGACACTTGGCGATCAACAGATATTGATCGTCAGGATATCGGCGGGGGGGGGGGGGGGGTGGGGAGCAGTCTGCTAGTGGCATCTAGTGAGTAGAGGCCGAGGATGCTTTAAGCATTCTACAAGGCACAGGTCAGCGCCCAGAACAAGAATTATCGGTCCGAACATCAGAAGTGTCACTGTAAAGAAGCCTCCTTGCCTTAGCGGAGAAACTCAGGGGAGTCCACAGGGATATATATATATATATAATACTAAAATACTAAAATACTAAAAACAGTCCACGTCAGTAGAAGACTAGTTAAATAAATCATACTTCGTGCATATGCTAGAATACCATAAAGCCACTAAAAATTAAATAAATCTGTGTTTACTGACATGGAAATACATTCATCCTATGGTGCCAAATGAGGATATCTGGTTTCAAAATCAATGCCTGGTGTGATAATACTTTTTCTGTACGTATATGTATAGAAAAAAATCAGAATGCTTTTAACCACCATGTCCCATGTTCGATGGTGATTTTCTCTAGGTGGAAACATGATACGTGATTTTAATTGTTTCTTGTAGCTTATCGGTGTTTCCTATTTTTCTTCCAAGAGCACAGCCAGTGAGGACCTTGTAATACAATGCTCGAGACCAAGGGTTTTAGAGTCAGACGCTGACAGTGTGGCTGGGTCCTTTCTCAGCCATATGCAAACCTGAAAGATCCGGTGCCAGTGAGCTTGTATTCCCAATTGCCAACAAGCAACTGGGCTGCTCCCCGTAGACAGATGCACCCCAGTCCCCATAAAGTCATCTCAGGGCAGGTCCATATTTTCCTTTTCTTTTCCTGGAAATCACCCAAAGCACCAAGTTTTTATTAAGCATGGAGACATTTAAGATTCCAGAAGCAACCTTGTAGGTACGGGCAGCGCAGAGCAGGGACATAAAGCAGGAGGCTGAACAGGAGAAACATGAGGAAGCGGGGAGAAAGCCACCAAACACAATTCTGAAAACTCGAGACAGCCCGACATGCAAGACTGGAGGAGCGTATTTAGAGCGGTGGGAAAGCAGGGGTTATCGGCTAGCCAAAGGACACTTTATGGACACTGTTTGGTTTGAAGAAACAGAGGAGGCAGGCTAAATGAGAGGTCACCCAGACTGAAACAGTTGAGGAGAATGCATCTGCGTGGCAAGAACAAACACTGCTTCCCTCCACGAAAGAAAAACAAATAAAAACCAGCTTCTTACCTCCATTGGCTTCAGAGCAATAAAGCCTAAACAAACTCATGTACGATACCTCGCATTATTTTTTATAAAAAAAAATCATTGCCCTGGGGACATAGTGGTGAAGCAATCAGACGTGCTTCCTACCTCTGCAGACCTCCCAGTCTGGTGGGGGAGCCAGAGGTTAGTCAAATAATTCCACAAACTCCAAATACAATACAGGGGGTAAGAGCTTGGGCTTTAGAGGTAGACAAACCCAGAATCTACCCCCTACTCCTCCATGAAATCTCTGAGACTCTTTGCTTACATGCCAAATGGGGAAATACAACAGCACCTCCCTCATAGGATCGTTGTGGGGTTTACCAAAGGTAATGCATATAGGTCAGCAGAGAGTCCAGCACATGGCGGGTGCTTGCCACTGTCAGTGTTAACTGACAATATCAGTAGCCGCAATAAGCAGCAGCAGCAGTAAGAGTACTATGAAGGGAAAACGGAAGTTGTAAGAGCTTCACAGCAGAGTGGGAGCAGGTCTCTTTTAGATGGTAAGTCCCGAAAGCCAGAGGAAGCAAAAAGAACATGAGTCCCCGGGAATTTACAAAAATCTGGGGGATGATTTGGATTCCGCCAGTGCACGGCACCAGCATTCTAGCTGAGCTTAGCTGGATCTCAGGGGCCAGGAGACCCAGGCTGACATCTGTGCCTATTATAAAGCAGAGGGCCCCGACCCCCGCCCCCACCCCATTCTGCCTCTCCTGTCAGCAGGTGTGAGCAGCCTGGCAGGGGCTAATGAAATGTTTACTGAAAAGATTAGCTTGTCAGTGGAGCCTGGACAGATGGCTATTGATCCTCTGCTCATCTGTCATCCCTATCCCATCTGAGACTAGGTGTGGGAGCAGGTTCTCTGTGACCCAAAATTCAGGGTGGGGGCTCAGGTCCCAGGTACAGTGGCACACGGGAAAAGGTGTTTGCAATGTGAGAAGGTCTCTTAGATCTATGGCATGGTCAGAGTGGTCTCTGAGTCCCTGGAAGCCCCCTCCTCTTGGGTCACGGAAAGAACATAGGAAATAACAGACGGGTGTTCAAATTGATTATTTTGTGACCTCGGACTCTGTGAGACTCGATTATTCTCATCCATAAAATGGGAAAAATAGCACCTACCTCATGGAGGTGTTTCAAGACCTAAATCAGGAGGTAGCTATCAAAGTCCTAAGAACTGACATTGTTGAAAGGATGTTTGATTTTTAGAAATGAGAAAAAGGAGCCCACAGTGAGAACTCTTGCCTTAGTCCATGAATTTCTCCAATGTGGAACGCCATCTGGTGGTCTTGAGGAGTCTGGCTTGTAGGATGTTCTAAAGAGCTTGCCCAGTGACCCGAGGGTGGTGCTGAGCCACTGAGGGGAGTGGCTTGATACACTATGGGTTTAGGAAGATCACTGTGGCTGTAGGGGGACAAGACTGGAATTTGTCACAGCTAAAGAAATGGCAGTAGGAACACAGAGGCCCCTTGGAGACTGAATGTATAGGCCTTGACGATTAACTGGCTGATTGAACATGAGAGATGGAGGCATGGACGACCCTCAAGTGCACGGTGACCCTGTCACCCTGTCACCCTGTCAACGAGTGGAGTCGGGAGGCCCCAGGGAGAAGCAGGCAAGGGGAAGACAATGAGCTTGTTTTGAACACAGGGAGCATGAGATGCCTGTAAAACTCCCAAGTAAGATGTCTCCAGGGTGGTTGGCTATGAGCCTGAGGCTCAGGAGTCAGATCTGGATTCCATACAATTCAGGAGTCCTCCTCCTCCTCCTTCTCATGGTCATCATCACCATCATTTGGTTGGTAATGGAAGCCACCATCAAGGACGGTGCTCCCAGGAGGATGCCTGATGGGGAGAGAAGGGGCCTGAGGGGACAGGCAGGAAGAGATGCTTGTAAAGGCAAGAGAGGTTTCATGGAAGCCAGGAAAGAGTGAGTTTCAGGAAGGGGGGGGGTGGTGGGGGTAGGCAGTGATCAACTAGAAAATTCTACAGAAAGGTCATATTTTTTTTTAAACTCTAAAATATGTCTTCTGAATTTAGGAACAAGGAGGTCGTTTTCAACTTAGGAAAGAACGTTTCTGTGGGGCAAGTGAGAGTGGATGGGAGGTGAGACTATGCAATGAGGGGTAGATGGCTCGACAGCCAAGGAGAGGAGAGAGGGGGGCTGCTGGCTACAGGGCGCTCAAGAGAGCAGGCTACTCCAGGACTAGGACCGGGTCACTGGGGACTATTGCAAAGTGAGGGAAGAATCCAGGACAGAGAGAGGGTTGAGACAGGGGAAAGGAACAAGACCCCAGAGGGGCACAGACTCAGGGCCCCCAAAGGGGCCTCAGGGAGCCTCTACAACTAAAAAGCAGCCCCAGGACAGCTGAGCCCCACCATAGAGGAAAGGACCCTAAGCAGAACCCCACCCTCACCTCCCTTCCCCTCCTCATCCTCCCTTCCCCTCAAACACCCTATCTTCTTGGAGCAGGAGGTGAGTCTGTCTGACAAGGACATGGAGGGATGAGGTAGGGACTTAAAGCGAGTAAGGAACTTGTAAACAGTCTCTATGGGGCTGGAAGAGGGAGTGCAGACTGGGGCTCAGGAAAGGGAGGAGGGGCCAGTGGAGGCCCCCTGGGATGGAGGCTTCAGAGGAGAGCAGGAAAAGAAGAGCTAGGCTGAGCAAAGATTCAGAGCAATGATTCCTGGCGGGACCTGAGACCAGACAGCGGGAATTGAGGGGAGGAGGGTCTGCGAGGACCCCCAGATTGCCCGGCTGGAGGAGGAGGGTGCCAGTGCACCCAAAGGTGCACACGGGGACAGGCAGTGAGAGCAGGCTGCCTGGGGACACCGCTGCCACTGTCTACAGCAGCCTCTTGCTCTGCAGCGACATGAACGGTGACACGCCCTGGCACCCAGAAGCAGAGGGGACTCTGCTCAGCATTTCAAGGCGGAGCGGAGGGAGGAGCAGGCGGGGGAGCAGCCCGCCGCTGACGGGGGGGGGGGGCGGGGGGGGGCGGGGGGGGGGGGGGGGGGGGGGGACTCCAGGCAGTGCTCTTCCTTTTCCTCAGCCTCAGTTTCCCCGTCTAGACAATAAGAAGAGCGCTTCCAGGAACCTCTTCGGACCCCCCTCCCCCACCCCGGTCAGTGGGGACATTCTGCAGAGGGGAAGTTTTATTCCAGTGTGTGTTTTACAGCCTGGGGCGCTGGCGGGTTGGGCGGGCGCAGAGCAGAGCCGGGAAACCCAAGCGTAGGACTCGACCAGATCTGAATGTGCGATGTGTCCCATTCATTAATGGCTCCTTTCAAGGTTATTAAGTTAGACTAGGTGGGTGTGTGGCCTTTCTTTCTATTGCCCTTCCAATTAACTGGCACTTTGCTTGGGAAATGTTAATTTGGAGGGTGAAGGAAGCCAGGCCAGGGTAACAATGCTCCTCTAACACAGGTTAATTGCTGGTAAGCTTTACAACGTTACAAGGGCAGCTCTGGTTCCCAATGATTAATGGCTGAAAACCTGGAGGGTCAGCAGAAGCTTAACCCCTCGGTGACCTAGATAAGGGCAGAGAAAAATCCCAGTGGGTCGTCCTGGGTTTGTAAGTCTGGAGGTGTGTCCCTCGTGGGTGAGACGAGCCATTTGGACCCCTTCCATTGGTTGGTCCTGAGAGTCAGGCATCCATCAAGAGAATGTTGGCAAAAATGCTTCCTGCCACCATAGCCTCCGCTAGCACCTCTAGTCCCTCACAATTACCGTTTCTTTTGTGCTGTAAGAACAGTTAAGATTTACTCTCATAGTAACCTTCAAGTATGTAGTACAGTATTACTAGCTATAAGCACCTTGCTCTACATTAGAGCCTCCAAACTTGTTAACCTCATAATCAGAAGTTATAAGACCAATATCTTCCTTTGACCAGTATCTTCCCATTCCCAACCCCCCCCCCACTACCATTCTTTGTTTCTATGAATTTGGCTTTTTAAAATTCCACATATACATGATTTACATATGAAACACATATGCAGAATCAGTCTTTCTCTGTCCAGCTTATTTCACTTAGCATAATGCCCTTGAGTTTCATCCAAGTTGTTGTGGATGGCAGGATTTCCTCACGTCTCATAGCTAAATGATATATCTTATTTATCTTATATACATGTACTATAGAAAATAAAAAATGATATAGTAAAAAAATAATATATATAGTAAAATAAATAAATGAGATATATCATTTGCCGTGTGTGTGTGTGTGTGTGTGTGTATCACATCTTCTTTATCCATTCCTCTGTTGAAGGACATTGGTTGTCACAACATTCGGTTGTGTCCACATCTTGGCCACTGTTAATAACGCTGCAGTGAATATGGGAGTGCAGGTATCTCTTTTTAGATGCTGTTTTCATTTCCTTCTGATATAGATCCAGAAGCGGGATTGCTGGATCATATGGCAATTCTAGTTTTAATTTTCTGAGGAAACTCCATGCCATTTTCCATAATGGCTGTACCATTTGTGGATTCTTTCAGTGCATTACCTATCAATAAATAAGGTTTTTCAAAGGATATCGGTTCCACAAGCAGCTCCTCCACACCCTTGTGAGTGGAGCGTGTAGTTTTGAGCTGGGCAGGGTTCAGATAGGCAGGAGGGGTGAGAAAAGTCAGGAAGACACAGGTGTGACAATACCGTGCTGGCCCAGGCTGCACAGGAAGCGGCCCTAATAGATTGTCTCTCTGTTCTGAGACTGATCCCACCCACCTCTCCCTCCAACACACAGACCTTTTCCGTTTCCCACCAAGCTTGGTAGATTCCTGGCTTCTCCCTTCTTTTCAGAAAGGGTAGAAATAGAAAGTTCAGGATAGATGCCGTCCCGTTTCCAGTGCTTTCTCTCACAAGATCAATTCAGGGCACTGGAACCCAGCACGGGAGTGGCAGTGGGCGGGGGGAAGATGGGCAGAGAGAACAGACCTTACAAGGAGGCCTTGAAGAGTCAGCTCATTGTTGAGCTGAAACGTCTGCGTTTGGAGCTTGTGGAAGCAGCACCAGGGCTGAGATAACAGGGTGCCCGCTGGGCATCCCCCAGAGCATAGCTTCTATCGTGCAGACCCCTGGAGATGCAGGATGGAGGGGGAAATGAATTTGCTGGAACTTCTCACAATGATTATTCTGTGTGGTTACAACATTTCAATAAATGTCCTTTTTTAGAAGGGGGAGGAGTAATGAGTCATCTGGGGGACGTATTTGGGTAAGAAGCTGTCTCAGAGTAGAGAGGGTTTGGTTTCACTAGGGGGGCAGTGTGCACCTTTGGAGGCAGAGATCAGTCTGTCAGCACAGAAGAGAAGCTGGAACAATCCTCCTTTTCAGAGCTCAGTCTCTTCAAAAAATAGCTGCTTGGTTTAATATCATTTATGTGGAAAGGGACAGGGGGCTATATATATGTCTGTGTGTATGTGTGTGCATATACGCATGCATGTGTGGATATATATGTTAGTCCCTGCATGAAAGGTTTCTGGAAGGATCCAGCGGTATGTTCACACTGGTTGCCTCCAGGGAGGACCGAGTAGCCCAGAAATTCTTCCAGCTAGGAGATAGGATAGGCTGCTGTAAGAAGTGACCCCAGGATACAAGGCTGAAACAAGAGAGCATCTCATTTCTCTCCCACATACGAGGCTGGCATAATGGCAATGAAGTGTCAGGAACTCCCAGGCCCCTTTCCATTCTGTTGTTCTTCCATTCCTACGGCGTTGCCCTCCTCTGCATGGACAAGGATGGCTCCCCACCAAATCTGCATTCCGGCCAATAGGAAAGGGGGAAGCAAGGAATTGGCAGGCACATCCATGTCTTTCAGAGGAGCCCAGGAATGTTCAGCACACAGTTTCTGCTCCCCTACCATTGTCCAGAACCCAATCACTTGGCCACACCTAGGAGGTACCCTCCTTAGTTGAGTAGTCATGAGATGAGCCCCGCTAAAATCTGGGGCTTTATTTCTAGTGGAAGAAGGAAAGAACAGGCAGAAGGGGGCAACTAGTGGTCTTTATCTGCAACAGGATGAAAAGGGCATTTTCACTTTATATATCCATCTTATACCTTTGGGACCATGTGCATCAAGACAAAATTTGAAGTTTGAACAATACATTGCATTGGAAGTCACAAACCGAGCACATGTGTCCACCTCTCCACTAAGCCGTGGGCTCATTAGAATAAGTATAGGGTAGTTTTTAAAGAATTAAGTCATATTGCTGCTAGAAAACAAGAGAGGGTGGCAGCAGATCGGAAAGTCTGAGAAAATGCAAGAAGCTGGAAGTAAATGGGAATGGAGTCACTGAGAGAGAGCAAAGATAATCCATAGCGCCAAACTCCAGGACCAAGAACTTTCCTTCTCAAGTGAGTTCCAGAGAAACTCTCAACTCAGACCCAAGAACTCCAAAACAGAAACACAGGACATCACCAGAATAACGGAGCAAAGGACTACATTCAGTACGTGGGCCGGTAGGGACCCCCCACCTTTCCCCCTCCCCTACTCCCAACCCATAAGGAGAAATTGTGTCTCTTGGGTCCCTAGGACTCAAAAATTACTCTCCAAAAACTGTGGGTGATCAATCTGGGAAGGGATCCTAATATGGGTGTCAAAACTCAGCAGAAAAGTAGAATAGAGCTTAAAGTCTCCCTAGACATTCACAAGGGACATTTATGTCAGGGGAGGAGGGTTTTGCTCTACCCAAGAGGAAAACATGCTCATTACTGAAAACTCTTCTTACGGTGGAAAGTGTGGGCATCCCCAGCTTGCAATCTAGAGGTAAGCACATGGACAACACAGCCCAATCACTCTTAGGCGCCTGCAGCCAGGCCTCTCAAGCCTGGGAAATGGGCCTTACCAGCCACTTAGGCAGATTAGTCTAGTCCTTCATTTACGAAAGTGAATGAACAGCCAGGGGTCACCAACTTGAGGAAAACCAACAGCAGGAAAGCTAAACAAAGATGAATAAACAAAAGGAACCACCACAGACAAAACAAGATGCAGTAGGGAATGTTCAAAAGGAAACTCGAAGTATCTTTGGAGAGATTTGAGAGAATGTTAAATCTCTGAAATAAGAGCTAGCTGCCATTAAGAAGGGAGCCATCAGAAGAACAAGAAATCATTTCTGTACATTTAAAAAGGTCATCAAGGGGTGCCTGTGTGGCTCAGTCAGTTAAGCGTCGGACTTTGGCTCAGGTCATGATCTCACGGTTCAGTTAGGTAGTTGGAGCCCTGCGTCAGGCTCTGCACTGACCGCTCAGAGCCTGGAACCTGCTTCGGATCCTCTGTTTCCCTCTCTCTCTGCTCCTGCCCCCCATCCATGGCCCTTAAAAATAAAAATAAACATTACAAAAAATAAAAATAAATGAAAGGATTGTCAAAATTTTAAAATACAGAAAACTGAAGGAATAATGTGGCCAAGACTGAAAACGAGGCTGGTTATCTGGAAGTCAATGAAATCTACAACGCAGGAAAAAGCACAAGGCATTGAAAAATGAAAGAATACAAAAAGCATACAGAGGGAAGATCCAGGAATTCCACATTCATTCATTCAATAGGAGTTTGAACAGAAGAAGAGAAAGGAAGGGAGGAAGGGAGAAAAGAGAAAAAGGAAGGGGGGAAATCAAAGACATAACAGAAAAGTTTTCTTAGCTAGGGGAAAACATAAATCTTCAGATTGAAAGGGCCCACCAGGTACCAAACAGGATAAATAAAAATAGATACTTATAGAAATTTCAGAACCCCAAGAACAACGATAAAGTCTCAAAGGCGTCCAGAAAGAAAGAAAAAAAAAAAAATAGGTCAGTCACAGAGGAGTGTGAATCTAACATCAGACTTCCCATCAGAAATACTTTTAAACTATGCCTTTAGGGGCGCCTGGTGGCTCAGTCGATTAAGCACCCGACTTCAGCTCAGGTCACGATTTCATGGTTTGTGGGTTCAAGCCCCACATCAGGCTCTCTATGCTGACAGTTCAGAGCCTGGAACCTGCTTCAGATTCTGTGTCTCCCTCGCTCTCTGCCCCTCCCCCACTTGTGCTCGCTCGTGCTCACACTCTCTCTGTCTCAAAAATAAGTAAACATAAAACAAAATTTAAACTACGCCTTTAAAATTCGTGGACTATGAATTTAAAGCTAAATTATATTTCCGGCCGAACCAGCAATCAGCTGTGCTGGGAAACCTTATGATGGCAGCACTCAAATGCACACACTACTCAAGGAGATACTGGAGCAGAGCAAAAGGAATGCAAGAATGAGATTTAAGAAACATGAGATGAAAACAAACTAATAAAGAAGAGTGGTAGCTGAGTAAAAGTGAGGAAAGGAAAAATGAAATTAAAAGGCAGCTTTGACACAGGGAATATAATCAATGACATTGTAAACAACTCTGTATGGTGATGGTAAATTGCACTGATCACTTCATCGTGTATACAGATATTGAATCACTGTGGGGTATAACTGAAATGATGAACAGGGTATTGTATGTCAATTACAATTTGATTACATTAATTTTTAAAATAAAATAATAAAGGGGGAAATTCCATTAAAAAAGAAGAGACAGCTTTGAACCTTAACAATTTCATGGTAGGGGATAAACTCATGGGTTTTCTTTATTTTGCTGTAGATCTGATTTCATTTTGTTCTGCTGTGATTAATATTTACATAACCACAGTATGGTAAATGCTATTTTTATTGGGTTTAAGTATTCAGAAGTTCAGGCCTGGAAGACTTGACTACAGTTCCGGAACAGAATGTAAATGTTATAAGCCACGAAAGTGGGAAGAACGTAGATTGTATGTACTGACGTGGAGGAATGCATACGCTGTGAGGAAGCTAATGTAAGGTGCAGAGTAATATAAATAGTATGGCCCCATTTATATATACATATATTGTCGTATACATACTTTGCATGCCCAGTAAAACACCTGGAAAACCTTCACTCACTTTTACTTCCTACACTTCTGTATCTTTTGAATTTTTACAAGCACGCATAACTTTTGCAATTAAATTTTTTTTTAAATAGGATACTAGTTTGAGGACTTACTTAATTCTTAACCTGCCTAGGGGACTTATGGTTTTTGGTAAGGACCAAACAAAAAAGACACTGAGTAAAAAGAACTACATTTTGTGGAACCTGCAATCTAAATAAAGCAAGGCAGAAACGTTGACTGTTCTAAATTTGTGAAAATCAAACAAAAAAACACCCTCCACAGACCAAAAACTAACCCCCCAAAAAACCCACAAAAAACAACAACAAAAAAACCAAACGAAACAAAAAAAATGAAAGATCAACACTGCCATCTGCTGAGGACTCTTTGGAGGAGTGGGGAAGGCTTTGAGTGGGAAAGGCTTTCTGTTTTGTTTTTATAAATAACTACCTTCTGAGACTAGCAGAGACCTGAAATCTGGTTTATCTTCTACCAGGGGCATGGATTCCTAGCAATATAAGTAAGAAGTCAGAATCATACAGAGAGATGTGTGGGAAGGCCTGGGCAACAGTTTAAGAAATAGGGTTTGTTCAACCCAGCAAAGAGCTGGCCCAAGGGAGAACATGGTCTCGAATTTCTGACACCGCTGCCCTGGGGCAAAGGCTTGGTGTGTGGGACCAATGAAGAGGAATGAGAGCATACCAGAAGGGACCTTTTAATAAGTATTCCTTCCAAAAATAACTTATACTGTCCTGTGAAACAGTGAATGCCTCTCTGGTCACTAAAAACGAGTAAACAGAGAGGCAGGGGTAACCCTCTATCCTACAGTCACAGAAAGAAGGGCTGCCTGCATTTCTGAGACGTTACATTACCTGACCTGGCGTGCAGGCATTCAACAAATACCTATTGGGTACCTACTATATGTCAAGCACTGTGCAAGTCCCCTTACACCCAGAGACACAGATCCACAGACTGGCTTTTGGAATAACTCCAACATAGCCAAGGCACCAAAGAGTCCAGGAGGAATCAAATTATATCTGGTCAGCCATGCTGCCAGACCCAACCTGTGTTTAGCAAGCACGGGATTTCCAGATCACACTCATCCACGCTCAGGATACATTCCTTAAAAGCTCAGGCCGTACAATCTAATGAACCAAACTCTTGTTCCTAAGTTCAAAAATATCGAGCTCCCAATAAGATCAAAGCAGATTTCATTCACTTCTTACTTTAAAAAAGAAACATAAGGGAAAAACTATATTAGGATCAGAAAATATTAGAACTGGAAAGACTTCCAAAATCATCTGGTTCACCAAGCTTACAAGCTGGGCTGAGGTCTGGAATGCTGTAAGAATTCTGATAGTGATTTAATCTGAAAGAACAGTACAAGAAAATAGACGTGAATGATAATGTATAGAATTTGTTATATCGTCAATGCTCAATAAACAGTTATTGAGAATGTAAAAATATTCTTTCATTTTAAATAATTTAAATCAAAAAGCCCCAAACTTACTCTTACCAAAAAGGTGCTGGGGGGCACCTGGCTGGCTCAGTTGAGTGTCTGACTTCAGCTCAGGTCGTGATCTCACAGTTCGTGGGTTCAAGCCCGTGTGGGGCTCTGTGCTGACAGTTTGGAGACTTAAGCCTGCTTCCGATTGTGTGTCTCCCTCTCTCTCTGCCCACCACCCCCCCACCCCACCCCCGCTCATGCTCTGTGTGTGTCTCTCTCTCAAAAATAAACAAACATTTTAAAAAAGAGCTGCTGGGTTCTAAGGAGAGCCCACTGGTTTAGAAAAAAAAAAATCAAGTGTGAGAAAACTACAGAGAGAAGGACAATGGAAGTAGCTGATGGAAGAAGTAAACAGAACAGCAAGAGGGAAGCCAGGGATGGGTGGGGCCATGAGGAAGGACAAAGAAAAAAGTCTTCTCTAAGAAAGCCTGAAGGGAAGCTGGAGGCTGGAATGCCTGTATAAAAAGCTTGCAGGCCCTCCATTTGGGGAGCCCGTGGGTGAAAGACTTCGCTTCTATAAAGTAAGTATCCAGCTCCATAGTTACATTCTGTCACATCAAATCCATTCAGGATTCCTTAAACGGGATGCTCATTCATCCACAAGCTCTTCGTGGGGTCTGCTCCGAACCAAACCCCCGGCTAGGCAACAGGGTCACAGTGAACGCCCCTGGCCCCTGTTGTGGGGATGCTCATTTCTAACTGCAGAGGCCAGCCTTGGAGCCAGTCAAGGACAAGGGCTTAGAAGGAAGCGTGTGCATGCTGTGACGTGGGCTTCAGAAACAGCGTGGCGGGGAGCGCTGCAGAGAAGATAGCCTGAAGAAGTGGAGGTGTGCTTCTGACAGGGCACCCCCATCACGCCATGCTCCCTGAGAGGTCAAGGGCCCCGCAGAGTTAGCATCCGAATAATCCGGATCCAATTTTGTTAGTCCTCAGGCGCTAGACAAGGGAAAGGTAGGAAAGCCCTCTTCTTCCTTCAAGGCGAGGAGGGAGACGAAGTCCTGAAAATCCTACTGGGGCTAAAATGGGAATGAGGGGCAATTAGAGGCTGTACCAAGTGATTTGGAAATGCTGCAGGGGATCAGTGATGTACCACCAGGCAGGATGAGCAAACGTGGAGGAAGTGACATTTGAGCAGAGGCTAGGGGAAGACCTGGCAGGCCAGAGAAGGAAAGCCACACCAAGAGGCTTTGAGGAGCAGGGTGTGCAGGGCATTGAGAGGGCGATTCAGTAGGACTAGCGATAAAGCACGGGGTGGCAAGACTGGCAGAAGTTCTTTAACAGATGATTGAGGTATGATTTACACCCACCACATTGTGTGCATGGGTACAATGAATGATGCGTAGCGACTTTTAGGGTTGTATATCCATCACCAAAATCCAGTTTTAGAACATTTCTATCATCCAAAAAGTTCCCTCATGCCTGTTACAGGTTTGTCATCGTACTTATTAAACTTGGCCAATGGTTTTGACATTCATCCATGTTGCAGTATGTACCAGTAGTCCATTCCTTTTTTTTTTTTCAACATTTGTTTAGTTTTGAGAGAGGGGGAGGAGCCAAGATGGTGGAACAGCATGGAAGTTTTTTGTGCATCTCGGGTCCATGAAATACAGTCAGACCAATACTAAACCACCCTGCACACCTAGAAAACTGATCTGAGGATTGACACAACAATCTGCACAACCTGAACCACAGAATTCAGCAGGTACGCAGCACGGAGAGGTGAACTGGGGGAGAGAGAAGCTGCGGAGGCTAGGGAACTGCTTTTGCGTGTGGAGAGAGGACAGAGATGGGGTGGGGGATGGAATTCGGGAAAAGCACTCCCCCCAAAAGCAGCTGGAAAGAAAGTGGAAAAGTGGAAACAGCCACAGGGACTGAACTAAAAAGGGAGAAAGGAGAAAGGAGGGGGTTTAAATTCCATTAAGACTGTAAACAGGGGGAGTGCAGAGTCTGAAACTCCGCAACTCAATACCTGGTGGTGCTCTGGTGGGAAGGGCGAATCCCCAGGAGCAGAGTGGAGTCTGGGGTTCTTCAGGCCACACCGGGAGAGGCAGTTCCTCTGCTGGGAGGACACCTGGTAGAGCCTGTGTGGGTCCCCCAAAGGCCAGGCCCCAGTGGACCCAGGAGAACAACCACATTCGCTGGTGCTGGAACAAGGTCGTTAAGGGTGAAACCTGGTGCTAGATGTGTGTTGTGATTTGCCATAATTCCTGAAATGCTGCTGCTACACTATCTCACGAACTTTTGCTGGGGTGGGCTGACACCTGGCTGCAGTCTCTGGGCATCAGCAGCAGCACAGTCCTGTGAACGTTCCTGGGTGTGGCTGGCACCTGACCATTACTCGGTGAGACCCTCCTGCAAAAGGGCAGAACGGGTCAAAGCCACAGACCTTCAGAAGTAAGGGGTCGGGAAAAACAGCTGCACCTGAGACAAAACTCAGGAGGGAGGTGCTGCCTGGAGCTTTGGTCACAGACTGTGTAAAAGTGGGGAGTGGATGGAAGCCGAAGACAAAGGACAGGTGTGCGATTGCTGATCTGGGAGAACAGAGTCCCGATACTAGAGACTGGGTAGCTGGGTGACACCATTTTCACCGCTCCCGCGCATGTGCATTCACACCTACAAGCACCACAACAAGCCACCCCAGTAGGCTAGTAGCGCCATCTAGTGGAGAACGGAGTTGTTACACTAAGCCCCGCCCAACTGGGCCAACCTCCCTCTTCAAGAACAGAAGTCTCACCGCCTGCTTAGTTTATGGACTATAAAGCACTTCGTAGTTTGATTTCTAGGGGAAAGTGAAGTAATTTCAGTCGTATTTCAGTCTGTTTGCCGGTCCATCTATTCAATTTTCTTTCTTTTTTTTTTTCCTTTTTCCTTTTTTCTCTTTTTTTGTTTCTCTTTCTTGAATACAGAAAGAGAAAAAATTCATTGCTATTTTCAATTTTTATTAAAAATATTTTTATTTAATTTTTTTCTACTATATTTTTTACTTTTGTGTAAATTTTTTCAAATTATAGTTTACTTCCATCATTTCATTTTAGTCTACTTCAGTGTATTCATCTTTTCAAATTTTCAAATGATTTCCTTTTTTTTTTTTCCTTTTTCCCCCCTTTTTTCTCTAATCTATCAAGCCCCTTTCAACACTCAGACCAAAACACACTTAGGACCTAGCATCATTTATTCGATTGTGTGTGTGTGTGTGTGTGTGTGTGTGTGTGTGTTTGGTTTTAATTTTTTATTTCTAATTTTTTTTTATTTTATTTTTTTTAACCCATTAATTCCTTTTCTCTCTTCAAAATAATGAAATGAAGGAATTCACCCCAAGTGAAAGAGCAGGAAGAAATGACAGCCGGGACTTAACCAACACAGATACAAGCAAGATGTCTGAACCAGAATTTAGAATCATGATAATAAAAATACTAGCTGGAGTCAAAAATAGATTAGAATCCCTTTCTGTGGAGATAAAAGAAGTAAAGCTAGTCAGGATGAAATAAAAAATGCTATAACTGAGCTGCAATCTCGAATGGATGCCATGGCAGCAAGGATGGATGAGGCAGAACAGAGAATTGGCGATATAGAGGACAAACTTATGGAGAATAATGACGCAGAATAAAAGAGGGAGATTAAGGCAAAAGAGCATGATTTAAGAATTAGAGAAATCAGTGACTCATTAAAAAGGAACAACATCAGAATCATAAGGGTCCCAGAAGAGGAAGAGAGAGAAATAGAGGTAAAAGGATTATGTGAGCAAATCATAGCAGAAAACTTTCCTAACCTGGGGAAAGACACAGACATCAAAGGTCAGGAAGCACAGAGGACTCCCATTAGATTCAACAAAAACCAACCATCATCAAGGCATATAGTAGTCAAATTCACAAAATACTCAGGCAAGGAGAGGATCATGAAAGTAGCAAGAGAAAAAAAAGTCCTTAACCTACAAGGGAAGACAGATCAGGTTTGCAGCAGACCTATCCACAGAAACTTGGCAGGCCAGAAAGTAGTGGCAGGATATATTCAATGTGCTGAATCAGAAAAATATGCAGCCAAGAATTCTTTATCCAGCAAGGCTGTCATTCAAAATAGAAGGAAAGATAAAAAGTTTCCCAGACAAACAAAAATTAAAGGAGTTTGTGACCACTAAACCAGCCCTGCAAGAAATTTTAAGGGGGACTCTCTGAGGGGAGAAAAAATGAAAAAGAAAAAAACAAATAAATAAAGACCAAAAGCAACAAAGACTAGAAAGGACCAGAGGACCCTACCAGAAACTCCAATTCTACATGCAACATAATGGCAATAAATTCATATCTTTCAGTACTCACTCTAAAATGTCAATGGACTAAATGCTCCAATCAAAAGACATAGGGTAACAGAATGGATAAGAAAACAAGATCCATCTATATGCTGTTTACAGGAGACCCACTTTAGACCTAAAGACACCTTCAGATTGAAAGTAAGGAGATGGAGAACCATCTATCATGCTAATGGTCAACAAAAGAAAGCTGGAGTAGCCATACTTATATCAGACAATCTAGACTTTAAAATAAAGACTGTATCAAGAGATGAAGAAGGGCATTATATCATAACTAAGGGGTCTATCCACCAAAAAGACCTAACAATTATAAACATTTATGCTCCAAATGTGAGAACACCCAAATATATAAATCAATCACAAACATAAAGAAACTCATTGATAGTAATACCATAATACTAGGGGACTTCAACAGCCCACTCACAGCAATGGACAGATAATAAAAAAATCAACAAGGAAACAATGGCTTTGAATGACACGCTGGACCAGATGGACTTAACATTCAGAACATTTCATTCTAAAGCAGTGGAATATACATTCTTCCCCAGTGCACATGGAACATTCTCCAGAATAGACCACATATTTATTTTTGAGAGAGATAGAGCATGAGCGGGGTAGGAGCAGAGAGAGGGGAAGACACAATCCAAAGCAGGCTCCAGGCTCTGTGCTATAAGCACAGAGCCTGATGTGGAGCTCAAACTCACAAACCGTGAGATCATGACCTGAGCTGAAGTCGGACATTTAACCGACTGAGCCACCCAGGCGTCCCTCAGTTTGTCAATTTCTAAACAAACAATCCTGCTGGAATATTGACAGGGATTGAGTTGAACCTATGGAATAATTTGGGTAGAATTGACATTATAATAGTACTGAATCCTCTAACCCACAAACATGGAATGTTTCTCCATTTATTTACATCCTTAATTTCTCAGAAACTTTTGTAAATTTCAGTGAAATAAATCTATTTCTGTATTCTTTTTGTGCTATTGTGGGTGGATTTTTTTTGTTGGGGGGTATTGTTTGTTAATAGAGAGGATTTCAATAGATCTTTTTTTTTTTTTTTTTTTTTTGGTATATTGAACTTGTATTCTACAGCCATATTAAATTTACTTTCTAGTAGTTTTGTGTGTGGTGTGTGTGTGTGTGTGTGTGTGTGTGTGGATTCCTTCAAACCTTACAGGATCATGTCATTTGTGAATAAAGATAGTTTTCTTTTTTTCTTTTTCCACTTTGAATGACTTTATCTTTTTTGGGAGAGGAAGAGAGGGAACTGGATAGAACCTCCATTACAGTGTTTAATAGAAATAATGAGAGTGGATATTGTTGACTTGTTCCTGATTTCAGGAGAAAAGCACTCCCCCCTCCCATTAAGTATGTTAGCTGTGGTTTTTCATAAATTGAAAAGTACTTAATTAGGTTGAGAAAGTTGCCTTCTATTCCTACTTTATTAAGTATTTATCATGAATGGGTGTTGAATTCTGTCTAATGTTTTTCCTGTGTCCATTTATAAAAAGAAGGGTTTTATCCCTTTTTATAAATATGGTGTAAAAGATTGATTTTTGGATGGTAAATCAAGATTGAGGCCCTTGAATACACCCTATTTGGTCCTGCTGTATAAATCTTTTTATTTATTATTGGATTCAGTTTGCCAATATTGTGTTAAGGATTTTGCATCAATCTTCATGGGATTTAAATACCTTTTTAAATATAGGTATTTAGAACTATAAAATTCCCTCTCAGCACTGTTTTAGCTTCATACACTAAATTGACATCTCATTTTCATTCAGTTAAAATTATTTTCTAATTTCCCTTGTGATTTCCTCAATTACATGAGTTATTTAGAAAGTGTGTTAATTTCCATATATTTGGGGATTTCTTTTTGTTGGTGACTTCTAATTTAATTTCAACATAGTGGGAGAAGATACTTTCTATGATTTAGAATTTCTTGTTGAGACTTGTTTTACGGCACAGCATATGGTCTTCCCTGGAGAATGTTCCATGTGGACTTGAAAAAAGTGTGGTCTGCTGCTGGTGGGTGGTGTTCTACAAATGTCAGGACAAGTTGACCAGCAGCATTCTTTTTTTTAAGTATTTATTTCTTTATTTAAAGAGCAGGGGAGGGGCAGAGAGAGAGGGAGAAAGAGAACCTCAAATAGGCTCTGTGCTGTCAGCATGGAGGCCAACATGGGGTTTGGTCCCAGGAACTGCAAAATCATGACCTGTGCTGAGATCAAGAGTCAAAAGCTGAACTGACTGAGTCACCCAGTCACCCCAGCAGCATTCTTTTATGTGCTTTTTGTCAAGTTGTTCTATCAGTTATTAAGAGTGGGATATTGAAATCTCCAAATATTATTGTTGAATTGTCTATTTCTCCTTCCAAATCTGTCACTTTTTCTTCATGTATTTTGGGGCTCTGTTGTTAGGCCCATATACATTAATAGTTATTGTATATCCCTGATATATTGGCCCTTTTATCATTTGAAATGTCCTCAACTTCTAGTAGTATTTCTTGTCTAAAAACCCACATTACCTGATATTAATATAGCCATTACAGCTTTCTTATGGTTACCACTTGCAGTATATATTTTTCTGTAACTTTTTAACTTTTTTTTTTTTTTGAGAGACAGAGAGAGAGTGAGCACACACGCTCAGAGAAGGAGGAAGAGAGAGGATCTTAAACAGACTCCATTTTCAGCCCAACGTGGGGCTCGACTCCATGAACCATGAGATCATGACCTAAGATGAAATCAAGAGTCAGTCGCTTAACCAGCTGAGCCACCCGGGCACCCCTCTGTTGATTTTTTAACTATATTTTTTGAGTATTATTTCAGTGGTTCCTCTAGGGACTACAATAATATGCATTTCAATTTAGCACAATATTCTTCAGATTAATATTAACATAATTCCAATGAATACAGAAGCTTTGTTTCAATATAGCTCCAATTCCTACTCCCTCCTTTGTGCTATTATTATAATATACATTGCACCTATGTTATAACCCCAACAATACAGTGTTATTATTGCATTATACAATAGCATGGCATTTAAAAAAAGGAAAACATACATTTATTGTGTAAGCAAATGTCTCCCCAAGATTCCCATCCTCTGGTTATTCAATCAAGGTGCTGTCTTGAAAGGACTTTGCAAATGAAATTAAGGTTACTACATAGGGCAATTATCCTAGATTATCCAGATGGGCCCAGTGTAATCACATGAGCCCTGAACAATAGAAGAGGGAGGCAGAAGAGTCCATCAGAGAGAAATGTAGTGGAAGAGAGATACAGAGATGAGGCAGAAGAGACCAGAGAGATGAAGTATGAGAAGGAACCAAATTGCTGTTGCTGGCTTTGAAGTTGGAGGAAAGGAGCCAACAGCCAAGAAATGTGAGTGGCTCCTAGAGGCTGAGAACAACTCCTGTCAGCAAGGAAACGGGGGCTCAGTCTTACAACCATATGGAGCCAAATGTTACCAACAACCTGAATGAGCTTGGAAGTCAATCTATACTGAGCCTCCAGAAAAGAATACTGTACAGCCCACACCTTGATTTTGACCTTCAAAACCAAGGATCAGAGAGCCAACTGAGCCACATTATCCCTGAACTTCCGAACTACACGTAGAAGTGTGCCATCTTAAGCGGGTATCATCGGAAGCACGTTTGTAGTAATTGTTATGTCAGCCATACATTTATACAATCCTTTATATTTACTCACATATTTACCATTTACAGGACTCTTCATTCTATCCTGTGGATTCGAGTAGCCATCATATTTTCGTTCTGAAGAATTTAAAAACAGATCCATAGGCAAAAAAAAATGGTTTAGTTTATCTTTTTATTTTGCCACCTTATTTTACGCCTTCATTTCTGAAAGCTAACTTGTGTCCAAATCCTCCAGAAGTCCCTGGAGCTTCCTGAAAGTCCAATGATCACCTATGAGCCCACAGCCCCTTTGCTGGTCTCGAGTCAGAGATCCCAAGGGGACTGTTACGCCAGCGGGCTTTAAGATTAGATGTAGAAATATCAGATACTCTGGAGCCTACTAGGGAGAGTGGCAACCTAATCCCAAATCTACAGGCCCTAAATCTGGGTCACAATCACAGGATGCCCAGCCCTTCTAAGCTGACTAGAGCTCAGGGCAGCAGGAATCACCCTCCCTACACTCTCAGGAATCCAGTAGTTGGAAAAGGAAGGAAAGATCTGAGCTTGGTGTATATAAACCTGCTCCATTGTACCTAGGTGCCCTCCCTGAGCCTCCCCTACCCAGGAACCAGAGAGACGTGCACCTGTAGGTCATCTGTGGCCTATTCCACCTGTACTGCTTATAACTGCTCTAGCCTGTTCAGGTCTAGGTAGGTCTGTTACGTATTGAGAACATCTAGAATGTTCAGCTTTCTAGGTTTTTTGAGTGTTTTGGTTTGTCTGTTTTGCTATGAGGAGAGATATTTTGAAGTCTCACTCTCCTTGGGTCTGACTCTGGGACTTGGCTGGCTGCCACCAGCCTCCCAAGCTACAAGGCTTTGAACTCTCAGGGAAGAAGCCAGGAGTGAAAGAAGCTTCTGGGTTAAAGAAGCTCACCAAGTGCAAAGCCAGTGAGGGAGAGAAAGCTGCTCCTGAGACTTACACAGCATCTGCCCTCTCTGGCCTCACCCCTCTATCCAATTTGCAGCCAGCTCACCTTCAGTCATTCCCTAAAGGAAGGACTGCCAGCCTCCTCCAAGTCCTCTCTACCCTCCTCAGGACACTCAGTTGGCCACCATCTGTCCTAGTTGCAAAAGTCAGGTGAGACCATACATATAAAAGCACTTGGGAAAACTCCACATTAGGTGATGATCAGTACAATGATCTCTGCACATCTGGAATTAAATCTCAAAAGTGCATTTAATCCATCACTCGCTGAATGCCCACATGTATTTCAGTTTATGAATCCAATGACCACCTGACTCCTCTTCTAGGTATCCGGGGTGCCAAGCAGCAGCTCTAACTTTACTTTATGGTTGACATCCATAACCCTTCCCACAGTTTTTCCTTTTAAAAGGTCTAACACTAGGGCGGGGGTGCCTGGGTGGCTCAGTCAGTTAAGCGTATGACTCTTGATTTCAGCTCAGGTCATGATCTCACAGTTCGTGGGATTGAGCTCCACCTTGGCTCCATGCTGACAGTGCAGAGCCTGCTTGGGATTCTCTCTCCCCTTGCCCCTCTCCTCTGCACTCTCTAAATAAATAAAATAAAGATTCCTTTGAAAAAATAAAATGTCTAACGTTACCAAATAGTCTATCAACCACACCTCTAACAAAGAACTAGACTTCCCTGCACACCATCTACCACAACATCAAGATCCCAGTGTTTTAGTGCTGCCTATGACATGTGCACATTTCATTACTGGTCCATGCCAATACTCCCCTTTACTTCCTATTTTTCTGTACCCTCCGTCAATGGTTTCTTTCCCCTTTCCCTTTTGAAATACTTAAGTTGCCAATCCCCCTTTATAATTCTATTCCTTCTAACAGGAAAGAAAATAGTTCTCTTAAGTTTCTTACTTTTTCTATTTCTCTTTAGCTCTCATAAAGAATCCTTTTTTTTCCCCATAATGATTTAATATAGTTTCTTTCCCAATTCTGAAAAAATATGCAGGGCTGAGCCCTGCATGACTCGGCCTTACCTTTTATAACATCAAGATTTTCTTGTCTTTCAGAGTAGCCCCACTCTTTTGTAAATCCTCAGTGGTAAAGCCAAACAGACGGTGAAGAGCTACAAGATATGTCCGGGAGGCCACATATGTAAAAACACTTTTTCCAAAATAGAAGAGACCAGTATAAAGCTAGTTCTGCCGTTTCTCTGAATCTGTATTTTAAAAATAACTTTACTTTTTTCCATCTTTCAATAAAAGCGCTACATCCTGGTGATGTGTCTTCTTTAGTATAGAGAAAGAAAAAAAAAAAAATCCCTACATCCAGTCTTTGAACTGAAGTGACAGTGTTTAACGCAAGAACAATCCAATCCATAAAACCTTTCTCAATGTTAGTCAAGAGTTTGGGGACACATCACCTCTCTCCACTGCTATTTTCTCAGTTTCCTTATCGGCCGAGTTAGCATACTAACTGTTCAAACTGACTTAAAAAAAAAAAAAAATGCCAATTCTCACAAATCCTTAAATTAGGAAAGAGGATGCACTCAATTTCCTTTGAAAATCACTGAAAAAACTTTGAGAATCAAAATAGTAACATCTTTAACAAAACATTAGCAAACCTGCGGAGTGAGAGACAATAAGCAGTTCACGTGGAGGCAGGTCCATCCCATCCCCTGACAGATCAGGCACCCCCACGCATGTGGGAGGACGCCACGGATGCACCTTCAAGGCAGGTGGGCACTTCTCAGCCCCGTTACCATGTTGCAACTTGTACTGAGGAATAATCCAAAGACTCTAGTATCTGTCTATAGCAACTGCATTTCATATCAGCATGGCTCAGTCCAATATACATACTTTATTTTAAATGATGCCACTAGCACTTGGGAAAAAAAAGTCATTTATTTGCATTGCTTCCACTTCTCTACTGTAGTGTTAGGACCCGACATAAGCATCGCTCTTCTACTTCCTATTTACAGCTCATTCAGAATATTACTACAAATACAATATACAATTTTTAAAAACTTCTGGGGAACTGTCGTCTTTGTTTTTCTTTCCTCTTTATAGGTTTCTCAAAATCATTCAACTTAAATGAAAATTTACATGGACATTTTCTGTACACATCCGAAAGGGCAGAGGTTACACTGGTAAAAGCCAAAAGAATTTTGCACGAATACAATAAAATACAGAAAACAGAGAGTATAGAAGATGTTATTTGGGGTACAAATATAAACAATACAGTACCATTTGAGTAATTTAGCAACATAACACTCATACTTTATAGAAATAAAACTGCAAACCTGGAGAATGCTCTGACAAATATTAAACATTATATATACAATGAGGTAAATGTACCTTGGTCTCTTGAGAGGTAATTTAAGTTTAAAGCAATTGACATTTTGAAGCATCTCCTTGACATAGAAAGAAATATCAAACACCCCATTCCATTGGCACAAGGTGAAAAAGGGATATCAAAACACGGTTCACGATATTCAATTCATAAATCTTGTTAAAAAATAAAAACAAATTCACTTAAGTTCTTTTTAAGTTTTAAGAAACAGGTTGAATATTATTAACCACATTCTTAGAAGTTTACAATTACAAGTAAGATTGCATAATGGTGTGGAAAAGCTTGAATGTACTGACAATCCTCAGAATGACTTAGAATCCCAGCACTGCCGGAAGGGGCCCGTGGGTATTTCAGCGTTCTTAATCACACTCAAGAAGCTACAGATTACATGTCCAGAGCTATTCTTTAGGATCTCAAAAATATCTGAATTGGCATTTCCTGCCAAGCTGTAACAGAACCACTGTTTGGAAATTCCATCATTTGGAGCCAGAACACTGCCACAGTCAAGAAACAAAAAGAAACAGTTGACTTATAATCACTCTTTCAGTGCAAGGATAAAAATAAACTCTTGATATGACAGGTCTACTGGGATACTGATTTTGTTCTGCATTTTAATTGGCAATAGGCCATCTTGTTTCACAAAACAGTCTAAGTGGGACAGTTCGCGATGTAGAGGGGGAACAGAAGGTAGCTCACGCATGAGCTGATCACTAAATGTCATAAGGAGAACTGAAATTTGGAAATCTTGATGGCCATGGCACTGTGCACTGACTCGAGGCACTTCTTGAGCAATATCATTACAGCAGAATCACAGGCTCCCTTCTTCAGACCTTACCCTGTCCTACAGTGGGTAGGATCGGCCACTGCTTCTGGCACAACTCCTATTGCCATACTGCCACCTTGCTGCCTTCCCACTCCCTGGCCATAACTGAAGTCACAACAAGGCAGCCAGCAGAGCCATCACCCACCCAGTCTCCAAACTTGGGAGAGCCCTCCCAGCAACACCCCATGACTCGAAGAAATGGAAGCACGTCCTACGTTTCCATCAATCATTTAGATACCAAAAGCAACTATTCAGTCAAAAGGCTGCTGAGGGGATATGGGCAGGGCATGGTGGCGGCAAGGCAATGGTCTCTGAGCAGGGACCAGCAGGAAGGCCGGTTGAGAAAACTAAGCTGAAGTTATAAAGGAAGGACCGGGGACACCTGTGCCCCACCGGGTCGTACCTCCCTCATCCCCAGTCCTCCAGGGTACTGACAAAATGGACGTGGACAGGTAACTGGTCTGAAGGTACATTTTAAGCCAAGTTTAATCTTGGAAGGTGAACGTCTGAAGACAGGCAGCATAAACAAACGCTTGTGTTTCTGAGTGACAAAATT
Source organism: Panthera uncia (assembly GCF_023721935.1). NCBI lineage: Eukaryota > Metazoa > Chordata > Mammalia > Carnivora > Felidae > Panthera > Panthera uncia. Next base: position 59,675,669 of record NC_064807.1, on the reverse strand, counting down.
AACACTCTAGTCAAACTTATCTGCAGTTATGGCCATAGCAATCAGGATCTATTTCATCTTTTAAGTGACTTCCGTTTCCAATATTAGCCAAATGGGGTTTATCAAACTCATTAGCCAAAAAAGGAATTTGCTGCAATAAACCCAATTTAGAACTAAACTCCAACTTTAAAAAAAATTCCCTGACTCCCCAAAAGTACATTTTATTCACTTAGGCAAGAACAGTATAACTGCAACTCAATCTTTGATTCAATAAAGAATATCTTCAGTAAAAGTTGATTACTTTACCTTATAGGAAAGTGAGAAATTATGTATCACAATTTCAAATCAGACAAGAACTTTTGGTATGTTCTTAAAATTATATAAAAATAGTTTTAGCATTGGTCCCCTGGATTTCATAAAGCAGATCTGGTAGGCTTAGAAATGGCCAAAAAAAAAAAAAAAAAAAAAAAAAAAGGTACTTATAATCACAGAGCTAGAGATTATTAAACAGGAAATCTAACATATTTATAAAAACAAACCCCTCAAACTCATTCATTTGCTTTGACAAAATTAAAATCATGGTAACTACAGAAAAAACTCAGATTTGGAGTCAAAATATTAACCTCTAAGCACATTTTCCCCATGATGTTTTTAAACACATGAAATTGACACTAAATTCCTATGTATATGTCATTCATTCTAAAATTACTTTGGCTTTAAGACCAAATAGTCTTTCAAATTTATTCTATGTATAAGAGATAAGACATTATCAGAATGCAGCCCAGTCAGTGTAAATGGCCACTATCTCTTACTGACCAAAATACTGTAAAGGTTATTCTGACCCTTTCATTTAGAAACTGATAGCAGTATAAAGTCAATGTCTTGCCTCATTGCTATGATAGTTTTTTCTCTCCCGTCAGAATAAGATCACAGTGATAAAGAGAACTCTGAAAATTATAAAAGCCCTAAAGGACTTTTAGCACTGGAAGTAAAAACCAGTTATTGTAAGTTAGTTTCAAGTTAATGTGAAGACCATGACGAGTTTGCTTGAAACATTTAATTTGACTAAAAACATCTGTAAATGGAGAACCTATACTCAGGATGTTCTTTAGCTACCACTCCCAAATATCAAGGGTGTACTGAACTCGTTACATAACCATGGAGATTAAGCACTTGTGCACAGTATGCGCACACGGAGGGAAAGACTGAATTAGAAGCTGCCTTCTTCAAAGGGTAGTGAGACTCCAGAACCACACGAACTCTGACCTTAGTTACAAAGACAGAAAGCCCACTGAACACTGACTCCGACATAACGAATGTGACTCTCTTGCACACCTGTTAGCTATTCAAATTATTAATTACCTTTACCTTCCTAGAAAAAAACCTATTATTTAACATCAACCATATCCTAATTTTAAATGTAATTCATTTCTTAAAAAAATAACACTGTCTTTGATCAGATAAAGAAAAAAATGGCTTACAGAATGCCACACAACTTTTCACAAGCAGCTAGACAAATTTTCCCTTTTAGAAAAATTAGTCTGTAGGCTACAAGTTTTAAATTATTAAAGTACTATAAGCATCTAGAGTGCCACTTGACTTAAGGTATACTTAGACAACACAATTTAAAAGCAAAAGCTTGAAGTGAGAATATTCAAATATGACCATGATAACATTTACCAATTAATGCCACTTCATTTCTTTAGTGGTTTAAGCACATTTTGGTAGGAGAAAGGCATTTTCAAAATGGACTACCAAATGACATACTACAAAAATTCCTCCAAAAAGCTAGACAGAGAAAGTCTGGGCTACCCAGATAAATAAATTTCTTGAATTGAAATACTATAGGTTTTAAGACACACAGACTTTAAGCAATTCTATTCATCTCCATTAGAAAGACACAGAAGCGGCACTTACTGGTATAGTACAATCCCATTTTGAAGGCATGTAATGTTCTGAATATGTGAAAGAACAGTAATAGTATACAAAATACAATTGCATAAATTATGTTCCTCACTACTATATGAGGTCATTTTTAGACTCAAGATAAGAGTTTTATAAGTGTTAGTTTTAAGATCCTGAAAATTATAGACCAGTACATTCAAAGTCTGAATCAAGGAAACTCTTTAGTGGTTCAGAATCCTCTGAGAATGTACTAACCAGGAATAAAATCACTTTCCTGAAAAATAAGAAATGTTTCGTGTAACTCAACAATCCAGCTCCTTTACCCTTAAAGATGATCTTCAGCACAGCAGAGTTAACCTAAAGTTAAGATCAGCAATCATCTTTAAAAAAACAAAAAAACAACCAAGTTTTGTGTTAATAAAAAATAAAGGTAGACTACACAACACTTTGTAACTGTCCTGGGAAAGAAGTGTTCATAGTGCAGAGAAAGGACCCACATGGCTGTTTCCTGGGTCCAAAGAAATCCTGGGGAGTTTCTCATTGACCTTATTACACTGTTGCAAAAGGAAGCAATATCCTTCTATTCCCTCTCAGTGAGGTAGAACAGCTGACCTCCCAAATTAAAACCCAGGAGCAGATCTGAAGAAAAGCAGAGTTCAGGCGAAGCCGCAGAACTACATTTTGATGCCTTCCTGTTGACTGAGTTGTGACAATGTTTTCTTAATCCTCAAAGCTGTAAGTCTAGCAGCTCCGTTGGCATACCAACATTCTCTCATAATTTTAGCCATTACTCTCAAGGCCTGCAAGAAAATAGAAGAAAAATTATAGTTAACGCATGCACCACTTTCCATTCATCTGGATTAGATCTTTACTCTGTACAGTTTCTTTCCAAGTGACATACGTTCAAGTTTTTGTTTGTTTCAGCATTATCTGTAATAACAAATGAATAGAAACCTCCTCAATTCCCTTCAGTAGGGTACTGCTGTCAGCAGCTGGAAAGCAGATGGACAAGGGGTGACTTACTTATTAGCAGACCTAAAAAATCTGAATCCTAAACCAGAGTTGTACATGGCAAATAAGGAACTTGACTCACACTGAAACGCCCCCAAAATCCGAGGAATTAACTGCATTGAGTTCCTCTGAGGTGAAGTGCAAGCTAAAAATAGGATCAGCCAAAAGAGCTGGAACCCCAGATCCTTGCCCCTCCCTGAGCATCACATAGTTGGGTGACTGCAGCCCCCCACCAGCAAAAGACTAGAGAATGGTATCTGAGAGGGTAAAGCAGAGACCTCTGACTTGGGGAACATGGGGGCAAAGTTCCATACTGACAACTCACTAAATGAGAAGACCATAAGCTTTCTCCCCAAAACACAGGCCACAACCTGTAGACACTCCTCCAGGCAAGAGACTGTAAGAGTCCTCTCTGGGGAATGCGAGCCCAAGTGGAAAGACCTGAAGATACTGCCATCAGTGGCTCTCCAAGCGAGTAACCCAGTTAGATCACCCTAAAGATCACAGGTGATAAGCTCCCTTCATGTGCACAAAGCTTCCCATCGGCTTTTAGCATCCTATTTTTAAACAGGAAGAGAGCAGGAGTTTGATTAGACACCAGAGAAAGCAATATGAATGCAGAAGCTGATACAGAACAAAGCAACTTGGAAAAAACAGTTGTACAGAGAAGAAAACATCAACAACGTATCATTAATATCCTTAAGGAGATAAAAGAAAATGTTCATGTTAGATTTACCATTGATCGTTTTTTTGCTTCCTGTTTGACTTTGGAAAAACTTAACAGAAGAATTGGAAAATAAACCTGATAAAAAAAGATAAAAGTTGATAAACCTCCCGGAAAGTGTAGAAAAAAACCAGAGCTGGAGGAAAAGACAAGAAAATTAGAAGGCCTCTTCAAGAGGTCTACCATTCGTAAGTAGACTGTAAGAAAGAGAACAGAGGAGGAGGCGCCTGAATGGCTCAGTCGGTTAAGTGCCTGGCTTCAGCTCAGGTCATGATCTCATGGTTTGTGAGTTCAAGCCCCACATCAGGCCCTGCACTGACAGGGCAGTACCTGCTTGGAATTCTCTCTCTCCCTCTCTGTCTCTGCTACTCTCCCACTCGTGCTTTCTCACAGTCAAAATAAATAAACTTAAAAAAAAAAAAAAAAAAAAAGAATGGAGGAAAATGGAAGGGAACAAATCAAAGAAATACTTCAGGGACATTTTCTAGAAATGAACATTTGTTTCCAGATAAAAAGGATCAAGTTCCTATCACATACATATACTCATTCAACAAAATAATAAATTTACTGACAGCCTACCATCTACCAGATACCGTCCTAGGTACTGGGGATACAATAGCGAGCAAACAGACAAAATCCCTACCCTCATAAAGCTCACATTCTAGAGAGCCAAAGCATATAATTAATAAGTAAGTAAAATACATGGACGGGCAGTGGTAAGTGCTACGGAGAAACATCATTTAGGGAAGCAGATAAAATATGCCAGGGAAAGAAGATGATATTTGAAATGGGTATAACAAGGTAACGTCTGAGCAGAGACTTAAAAGAGGGAGGAACCTGAATAAACCAGAAACAGGAAGTCATGCAGCCAGGAAAGAATATTCACCATAACAAAGGGAAAGGGAATCCCAGGTGAGGGAATCCTCCCAAAGGTGAGGGATATCCCAAGGGGAAAGCTGCACAGTGGGCCTAGAGAACTATAAGTCCAGACTGGAAAATATCAGAAGATTTTGCAAGACATTTCTTCAGTTATTCTATCAGTTTCATGTTCTTACTGTGTTTCAACTATTGAGAGGAGATTCATAAAACCCTAGAAAAGTGTAAGACTGAATTAGTATAAAGTACATATAAAACTAATCAAATTGAGAAAAAACAAAAATGACAGCGATGGCATTAATTCAGCAAATTGCATGTGTGCTCTTAATGTTAACTGCTAACTTTTCCTCATGCTTAAAAAGCCATCTGTTTAGAGGTGCCTGGGTGACTCAGTAAAACTAAAGCTTCTGACTCTTGTTTTCAGCTCAGGTCATGATCCCAGGTTCGTGGGATCAAGTCCCACGTCAGGCTCCATGCTGAGCATGGAGCCTGCTTCAGATTCTCTCTCTCCCTCTGCCCCTCTCTGCAGCTCACGCTCAGGCTCTCGCTCTTTCTCTAAAAAAAAAAAAAAAAAAGCCATCTGTTTAATAATGTGCTCTACTTAATGAGTGCATGAATACTTCCAAGTACTCTTGATTTCAGCTCAGGTTATGATCTCATAGTTCGTGGGATCAGGCCCTTCACCAGGCTCTGCACTGACAATACAGAAACTGCTTGGGATTCTCTCTCTCTGGCCCTCCCCCACTCACACTCTCTCTCTCAAAATAAATAAATAAATCAATCAACTTGAAAAAATTTTTTAAAATCTGTTGCAGTTCTATACACTAATAATGAAGCAGCAGAAAGTGAAATTAAGAAAACAATCCCATTTACAATTGCACTGAAAACAATAAAATATTTCGGAATAAACTCAACCCAAGAGGTAAAAGACCTATACTCTGAAAACTATAAAACACTGATGAAGGAAGTTCAAGATGATACAAAGAAATGGAAAGACATTCCATGTTCATGGGATGGAAGAACAAATATTGTTAAAATGTCTATTCTACGCAAAGCAATCTATACATTTCATGTAATCCCTCTCAAAATACCAATAGCATTTTCATAGAACTAGAACAAACAATCCTAAAATTGGTATGGAACCACAAAAGACTCTAAACAGTCAAAGCTATCTTGAAGGAAAACCAAAAACAAAAACAAAAAAACCAAACTGGAAGTATCACAGTTCCAGATTTTAACTTATATAACAAAGTGGTAGTAATTCAAATAGTATGGTACTGGCCTAAAAATAGACACATAGAGATCAAAAGAATAGGACAGAAAACCAATAAGTATACCTATAATTATTTGGCCAATTAATCAACAAAGCAGGAATGAATACACAATCGGAAAAAGACAAATGGTGTTGGGAACACTGGACAGTCACATGCAAAAGAATGAAACTGGACCACTTTCTTTCATCATGCACAAAAATAAACTCAAAATGGATTAAAGACCTAAATGTAAGACTTGAAACCATAAAAATTCTTGAAGAAAAGATGGGCAGTAATTATCTCTGATATTGGCTGTAGCAACATTTTTCTAGATATGTCGCCTGAGGCAAGGGAAATAAAAGCAAAAATAAACTATTGGGATTACATCAAAATAAAAACCTGCACACCAAAGGAAATAATCAACAAAACTAATGGGAGAGGATATTTTTAAATGACATATCTGATAAAGGGTTAGTATCCAAAATATATAAAGAACTGATACAAGTATATACCCCCCAAAATAATCCAATTAAAAAATGGACAGAAGAAATGAATAGACATTTCTCAAAGAAGATATACAGATGACTACAAACACAAGATGCTCAACATCACTCATCATCAGAGAAACGCAAATCAAAACTACAATGAGCTATCACCTCACACCTGTCAGAATGGTTAAAATAAAAAACCAGAAACAAGCATTGGTGAGGATGTGAAGAAAAAAGAACCCTCTTGCACTACTGGTGGGAATGCACATTGGTGTAGCCATTTTGGAAAATAGTATGGAAATTCCCCCCAAAATTAAAAAGTGAACCACCCTACGATCCAGGAATTGCACTACTGGGTATTTACCTCAAAACTACAAAAAACACTAATTGAAAAGGATACATGTACCCCTACATTTATTGCACCATTATTTACAATAGCTAAACTATGGAAGCAACCAATGGATAAATATTATTCAGTCACAAAAAAGAATGAAATCTTGCCATTTGTAACAACATGGGTGGATCTAGAGGATATAATGCTAAGTGAGATAAGTCAACCAGAGAAGGACAAATACCATATGCTGTCACGCATATGTGGAATTTAAGAAACAAAACAAGAAAAAAAATGAGAGACAACCAAGAAATAGACTCTTAAATACAGAAAACAAACTGATGTTTACCAAAGGGCCAGTGGATGGGGGTATGGGTTAAATAGGTGATAGAGATTAAGGAATGTACTTATCAAAAAAAAAAAAAAAAAAAAGAGAGAGAGAGAGATGGTGAACTTAAATTCCACCAGACCGGTAAGTGCATTAGGATTAAACACTCCATGTAAAAGACAGATAGCAAAATAGGTAGATAAAATAAAATGCAGATGCCTTGGTTCATTGGTAGATTTAAACACTATTCTGATACACTGACAGCCTCTGCAAATGTTCCATGGCCCTTTTGATGGACTTGAGATCGAACATGAAAACTGTTTTTCACTCACTGGTTTAATTGCCATGAAAAAAAAAAGAAAGGAAAGGAAAGGAAAGGAAAGGAAAGGAAAGGAAAGGAAAGGAAAGGAAAG